>NC_044317.1:32595325-32906039 GCF_007474595.2 Lynx canadensis | reverse complement strand
GGTTAAGCATCCAATTCTTGGTTTTGGCTCAGGTCATGATTTCATGGTTGTGGGACTGAGCCCGACATTGGGCTCTGCACTGAGTGTGGAACCTGCTTAAGATCTTTCTCTCTCCTTCTCTCTCTCCCCCCATCACTGTCCCTCCCCAGCCCCCGTGCACTCTCTCTAAACTAAAAAAAAAAAAATAAACTTAAAAAACAACTAGGGAAAAATCTCGGGGGGTAATAATTATTTCCTCTACGGGAAATAATTTATTCTTTGCACAAAATGTTTATCGAGTATTTCGCTTGAGTCAGGATGCCAGGGATAAAAGAGTGACCACGAGAGATGTGGGGCTTGCTCTCAGGGAGCAGGTGTTTTAGTGCGGAGGACACACAAGGTCACAGAAAAGATCCCCTCTGAAACCCACGGAGCATAATCACCAGCATGGTTAGGGGAGGGAGTGTGGGGACAGGAGATAAAGCGGAAAATGTCTTGTCTCTCATCTCCACTGCAATCAAATCGGGAAGCATTCTCTCTTTCCTACTGAAGCCACTAAGACAAATTTTGCCTGATTTAAGATGCTTTCCCTTCCTCCTTAGTGCTGTTCCCTGGGACAACCCTGGAATTCTCTCCTGTAAGCCCCCGGCACCCTGCCTATTTCTGTTCAACTTTTACTGAGCATGCACTACGGGCCAGGCATCATTCTAGACCAACAGCATGGTCGCAAATGTGACCCAGAAACGTAATTTTGAATTTTCTAGTAGCCACAGAAGAAACAGGAAAGGGGGGGCCCGGCTGGCTTAGGCGGAAGAGTATGCGACTCTTGATCTTGGGGTCGTGAGTTCAAGCCCCATGTTGAGTGTCGAGATTACTAAAAAAAGATAAATAAACTTTCAAAAAAAAAAAGACATCATTAAAAAAAAGGGGGGGAAACAGTAAAAAGAAGCAGGTGAAATTACTTTTCATAATATACCTTACTTAGTATATCCAAAATATTATCATGTCAACAATATTATCATTCCAATAGCAACGTAAACATGATAAAATCAGACGTTTTATGTCCTTTGGTTCATACTCAATCTTTGAAATCCATTACATATTGTACATTACAGGACACCTCAATTTGGACTCACCACATTTTGAGTGCTTCATAACCACGTGTGTCCAGTGGTTACAAAATTGGACAGCTCTGCTCTATGCTATATATATGTATATTTTTTTTTCACTAAGTCCTTACCACAATCCTGTAAGGAACCTATTAATAGCCCCTTGTTACAAAAGACAAATCTGAGATCCCAAAAGGGCCAATGGACTATCGGAAGACCCGTGGCTTCTGAGAGACGAAAATGGCTTTGCAACCTGTGTCCGGCTGAATAATTCTGCACCCTAGTTCTCCTCTTCCAGCTGGGCATCGGGTGGGCCCAGTTGTGTCCCCCTGGCTGTGCCAACTCCCACCGCTCCAGAAGTACCGGCACCCTCAGGATCCCCACTAGAACTAAACCTGCCAACCGCACATGCCCGGAGAGGGTGTGATCAGGCAGCCCTCCTGGAGGCAGTGTCCCTTGTGGGTTACGACTCACTCTACTACCAAGCAGTTGATCCTGGGAAAGCATTTCCACTTCATCGGCTCCTTGGAGATTATGATTATGATTCTCATTTTCTAGATGGGCCAAATCCCAAAAAGTTCAATGAGATAGCATGAAAGAGAAGAATAATTTCTACTGTTTGCAGAGTGCCAACCACCTTATTTAAGTAACTCAGACACTATCTGAAAGTGAGACACGGTGTTATTTATCTGCCACCGAGAAAGAAACACCACTGCCCACGAATTGGAAGATGGCATTGATTGTAAATGTCAGAAATGTTGAATGCGTAAAACGGGCACGTTAGAATCAATGAAACGGTAAGTAGACAGAGTAAAGTAGGTCCAAAGTAAAACACGGACAACAGGCTAGACACTCTATATGCATCATCACGTTGAGTCCTTGTAGAATGTTGAGAGGCAAGTACCATTAGCCTTATCCTATAGATAAGAATAATAATACTCAGAGGAATTTAATCAGTGGTTCAAGGTCATAAGTTATTAGCAACAATACTAAGAAGAGCTGAGAAGAGACAAACACTAACCTGGGAGTCTTGTTGGAGCCAGAGCTTCCTCGCCTCCATCTGGCTTTTCTCATTCCACACCACTGCATCAGTCAGTATAGACTAGGTTATGCGGCAGTAACAAAGAGCACCGAGTCTCAGAAACAGAAATCAGCACCCTCTCGTTTCTTGTGCATGCTACACATCCATCGTGGCGGAAGGGTCCTGTTCATCCTGTAGTTAGTCACTCAGGCGTTCACACAATCAGGGCTTCTGCTATCTCAAGCGCTTTCAATCACAATATCAGAAAGAAAAAAAGGTAACCCACTGGCGTTTAGCCAAGCAGTGATGCGTGTCATTTCCGCTAGCAACTCATTGGCTAACATTGGGCACTTGGACCCACTCACCCATAGAGTGGGCCAGGAAGTACAGTCCCAACTAGAGCCCAGGAAGGGAGAAAACCAGAATTACTTGCTGAAGGGAACTAATAACTAACAACTACACCCAAAGGCTACTGATAGACCCTTCTCAGGAAGTCCCATCTTCCTCTTCCATATTGGAGGCCAAAGCTGGGTTTAGTCAGAGTATCCGTGGCTTTCTATATCACTGATGACTTCCTGTCCAGCTAGGCTTCCTCCCTATTCCAGAGTCCACACGCACAGGGAAAAGAGGAGATGTGACCGAGTTGGATGATGTCACGCTTTGAGGCCGGGTCTGAGCCCATGTGGGGCCGCACATGTGCGCGGTGGAGGGACCTGGCAGGCTTTGCTTTTCCCAGGGCCTCCTTGTCCCTCCAATGCTGGATTCATCCCGGCCTATCAGAAATTGATAAGGCCGTGGAAAAAGTGACACTGTGGCTGGGGATCAGAAGGGAGGCCTGGGGGGAGCTGGAAATGTTCCTACCATCACAGGAAAAGTCTGTCTTATATCTCACCGTGTCCCCCCTTCACCCCCGGATTCAGGAACTCATGCAAGTTTTCCACAAACTGGTTTTGTTGCATAGAAATTGATGAATGAGCTCAGGCATGCCAGTCGTCATGGAAAACAGCCACTGAGATACTGGTCACCGATCCCTGGCTCAGGGTCAGGGCAGACGGTGGGGCTCTGAATTGGGCGGGGGGGTGGGGGGTGCGGAGAACGGCCTTCGCTTTTCTTTACATGAACTCCATCATGGCTCGCTTCCCACCCAGGCCGGGGCTCAGCCCTGGGAGGATGCAGCCTTGGCCGCAACCACTCAGGGGCAGGACCTTGACCTGCAACAACACGAGCCCATTAGTGAATTGGGATTTTTGGAAGAATCCCATGAAATGGGAAAAGCAAGAGACATATGAAAACGGAGTTTATGTTGAATCTGAAACACCTATTAAGGTGACTTTCTGAAAAGGACCTTAAAGGCGGCGGGGAGGTGCGACTGATTCTTCCCATAACCAGGTTTTAGGAAGCTGTTTCCCACCCCACACTGAATGCAAGGTTGCCTGTGGTCCTTGGGCCGCCAGCTCCCAAGAGCAGCCACCTGACCGTGAATTGTCCCCACCATGGGGTGACGTCAAGCTCAGAGAGGAAAGCATTTGTTTTGGCCCTCCAGAGCCCAAGCCACTTCCAATGAGCAGAGGGCCATCGGGGGCACATTTATGAAGCAATCTGAAGGACGGTCACTGCTGGCCCCCAGGCCACCGGCTGTGAACTTGGAAAAGGTCTCGGTTCGGGCAGGTACTGCACCTGAGCCTGCAGCTTGCAGTGCGTTGGTGAGCAGGGTTTCGGCCCCACTCCCTGCCCGGGCTGGGTGGCCGCGGGCGAGATTTCCTTCTTAAGTCTGAGCATAGGCTCTGCTTCTGTCCTCAAAATAGACGCTCACTTCCCACACCTGCACTGCCTCCCCTCTTGGGCATATGAATCTCTCAAAGCAAAGGCTGTGGCTCTCTCCTCCCCTCCCCCAGTGCCTTTCCCTGGCCCCTCCAGCTCTTTCTGCAGTCCTGCGGTGGGGGGATCTCCAGAGGAGCCTCAGTACCCCAGCTTTGTGCTCTCTCAGCTCCCAGACTGCCCCGGGCACCAAGTTTATCACCCTGTATTGTTAACACCTCTCCCGTGAAATGGTACGTTCTGGGAGGGCGGGGGTCCTAGCCTCCCGGGGCCCTGCTAGAACCCAGCCCTGAGACCAGTGTCTGGCACATAGCAGGAACTTAATAAAATAGCTGAATTAAGGAATGGACAAACGAAGGAAGGAAGTCTAAGCTCATTTGTGTTTTTAGATTTTATCCTGAGACACAGCGTGCTGTCATTGTGCAGTTACCAACACAGACGCAGGGACGTTTCCTCTTTCCCAGCTGCAATCTTCCAAAGTGTTAGGGGAGCTGGGCCATGCCTCCCGCATCGGACGCACGAATCCCGGGGCGAGAATTTCACCTTCTCCTGCTTCTTTGCAGATAGGCGTCCACCACGGTCCTCCTGCACTGTGCACACGTAACAGACGTGACCGACCATGTGCCAGGGCCTGAGTTCTTGCTCCACTGGCCGCTCCCAGGGGAGGCAAGGGGTCTGGATTGTAACCCTGACTGCTTACGCCCTTGCCGCACCCTCTCGAAGTGGTCATTAACCTCTCTGGGCCTCAGTGTTCTCCTACACCCAAAGGGGACGGTAACAGTACTGATCAACGGGGGTTTGTGAGGATTAAATGAGATACGAAATGTGAAATGACTGGCCTGTGTCCGGCACACGATGAGTCATAGAGAAACAGGTAGCTCTGAAAAGGACAGCACTATTACTCCCCGGGGGGCCCACAGTTCTTTCGGGCCGGGACCCCAAGGGACATTTAGCGACTGCTCATTCGTGTCTGAGTCATTCATCATACAAACCAATCTCTCCTGGGTGCTGCCCTGCACCTACCTGGCCCTTTCTTGGCTTGTGGGATGAGGAGGGTCCCGGGAGGGAGAGGGTTCCCAGTCCTGGGGGTCAGCGTGCTGAGGGAAGTACCAGGGACAGCCGAGTGCCCCGTCCTGTCCTCCTGTGACTGACCCCTCTCAGCACCTCTGAGAACCCCCTCTGAGAATCCTCTACGGGAGCACTGGCTTCAACACTGATTTATTCATTTCGTGTTCTGATTAACCACCGACTGTATGCAAAGCACTGGAAATACGGGATGGGTGGGGGGGAGGAGACAGAGTCCCTGCCCTCAGGGAGCTCACATTCCAGTGGATCTGGCAGATCATAAAGTGACAACCACAGGATATCTGATGTCAGGCAGAAAAAAAAAATAACTATCAGAATTCTCTTTGATTGTTTCCTTGGGCTTTCCATACTGGATATCAAGTTTGGGGCTGCACCCACCTCTCGCACAGAAACCACGTTTCCTGTGGTGGAAGACAGCAAAACGGGAGCCCACGATGGGACTCTAGTCGATTGATCGGGTGAGGCCAGTCCCCTGATGATCACTGATGGCTGGCAAGGCCCTTTGTCTCTGAATCTGTCTTTGCATCTGTACAATGGAGCTAATCCCACCCGGTCTCCGGGAGGCACGGTTTCTTCCTGCTTTGTGCCACTTAGTAGCTCCCTCCTCCAAACCGTCAGCCACAGGCAGCCAACGATCTTCCTAAGATGCAAAATGGACCTTGTCATTTGCTTTCAAGGGAACTGGGATAAAATCCAGATCTTTCTGCAGGCAGCATGACAGCTAGTGGGCAGCGAAGGCCTCTATTCTCTTAAGGAAACGCAAATGCACCAAAAGCACCTTTGCGCTTTTTCTAGCCCGGGGAGATTCCTTGGAAGTCACCCACGCTGATTTTTCAGATGGACTCCCGGCCAGGGCAGCCAGGCCCAGAGACTTCCATCCGGGGCCCCCTCTGGGGCAGGCACAGGTCCTCCAGGCAGAGCCAGTGGGCCCCTCCCAGGGGAGCCACCGTGATGCCCTCTTCCAGGGGAACCACCAGGACCGGGCCAACGAGCCCCCACCGTCTCTGCCGGCAGCACCTGCCAGATCCCTCACGGGAGGTCTTCCTCCCTCACGGGACACACAAACCTACTTGTGCAGCTGTCCCAGAAATCTCTCCAGGGGCAGCTAGCCAACGACACAACAAAATTTTAATGTTTCCCACAGCTCTGGTCCTGCGATGTCCGGATCTGGGTGATGCCGCGTGGGGCAGGGGGAGGGGAAAGCCGATGGCAGGATTTATTCCCAATAAAAGAATTGATTTGTGAGGGCGATCTTCGCTGAGTACGATAAAAAAAAAAAAAAAAAGATGTGAGTTAACACTAGTCAAAGGTGTCATAAATTACTGGGGCATCTCACGCGGAGGCAAATACACATGTACAAGCGCATGAACGTGCCAACCATAAGCTGATGGCCGGGGGGAAAGGCGGATGCTCCCGGCTTGCCTTCTTCTAGACAAAGGCTTTCCTAGTCTGATTTTCCCCGCCCGGAGGTCCCTGGGCACTTGTACCATCAGTAACACTTCACGGAGCCTTCAGTCCTAACAAATAATTAGCTAAAATTGAACCAGGGATTTCTTACATGCATGTCATAGGTCTGATATGAATAATGAGGCAGAAGGTTAACGGTGGGTCAGAGACAGTTCCCCATCTTCCAGCTTATTTATTCAGCGAAATGAGAAATTGATCACATTATTGCGTATAGGGGGAGCCTGATTCATCGCAATCAGCTTGGAATTGGCAGTTTTGACTGTAGGCAATTTGGGGACATTACTTATGCCTGAATAGGCTGGGAAGGTCATTTATAGCTTGTTAACACCTTTCCGACCTCCTCCATCGCCAGATCTTACTCCCCAACCCTCTTTGCCTGTACCCAGGCCAAATAAAAAAATCACAGATTGGCAAGAATGACCTTTCCTCTGAAATTAAAACCACTGAAGGAGATACTTCCTAAGTATCTCTTAAGCCCTCTGCGCGGGCTTCTTAAAATATGTGGGCGTCAGAATGTGATGCGTTTGTTTATATTTCCATCCGTGGCCCATCCACCCCTTGTACGTTCGTGCGTGATGCCGTCACGAACCCATTTCGTGAACCCGGGTGCTTATGCAGGGCTCGGCCACTGCGTCGGGTACCGCAGAGCAGGGATCACAGGAGAGCGTTGACAAGTCCGCGGACAAGGACAGCTAACGCCTCTGCGTGAGGGAGGGCCGGGGGTCCGTGCCAAGCTCTGGGGACCTTCCTAGAATCCGGCACAGCTCCTGACAACCAGGTGCTAACTTAGTGTGTGATGCGGGGTGGCCTCGGGGGGGGGGTGTGCTAGTGGACTTGGGGGCAGCTAACGTGACTGAGGGCTCGCCGGGCGCAGGGCGCGGGGTGGGAGGCGGGCTGTGCCGTGAGCGCGGGATGGGACTGCGGCGTCAGACTCCGAGCCTCAGTCTCCGCATCTTTGAAGTGGGGGCAATAGTTGAACGCACCTCGCGTGTCATTTAAAACCCTCTAAAACACTCAGAAGTGGTGCCCCGCTCGTTAGATGTTCAATAAAAGAGGGCTGCCCTCGGAGAGCTGCTTCTTTTCCCAGATCCCCCCCCCCCCCGGAAGGAGGAAGGGAGTGAAGAGTGGGGAGTCAGCTATTTATCGCTTCGTAACCATCCAACGCAAACCTTAGCGTCTCCAAGCAGCAACAACCACCTAATGTCTGGCATGTCTCGGTGGGCTGACCGGGGTCAGCTGGGCAGTCCCTCTCCTGGTCTCACCTGAGGTGTCTCACGCAATTGCTGCCAGTGGGGCTGGAGGTGATCCGAGGACTCGGCTGGGGCGGGAGGGCGGGCGGGTCCCTCTCCGCCACCCCAGGTAGTGTCAGCGTGTCTCCTCTCCCCAAGGCCAGCGTGGGAACTGACAGAACACCGTCTCTGCTCTGGTGAGCGAAGACGGCCTCCCGGATCCGTAGGAATGACCGTATTACCCGGTCTCACCCTTACCATCATTTACTGCTGCCCCCAGCCCCGGAGCACACGCACCGGAAGGACAGAGGCAGCCAGGCCTGGGCTCCCATCGTCAGTTCCACTCCAAGACCTCTGTGCGCAGTGTACGTTTGTTTGGGAGATCTCATTTTAACATCCTAGGCGTGCTTGCCCTCGGCGGAGGCCCTGAGCCTTCCCCCCGGCCCCCCACCGCGGCCCCAAGGGAAGCATCGCCCTTCTTTGCCAAATTCCGGTGTTTTGCGGCCAGAGCCAACTCTGCCGTACCTAACGGATTCGGAGGCCCACGAACATGCTGGGCCTCGGATAGGCTGATGACACAGAGTTGGAGCAGGAGCGACACTGACGGGCAGAGCCAAGACTGTTGGTGGTCTCTGCCTTTTTCCCACCTCTGCCTTCACCACACACACACACACACACACACAGTCATTCCCACTCTCTTCCCAGCCCTTTTTTTCCTACCCTTCGTAAACAAAACTCTTTTATTCTGGGGCCTGGAAGATTCCATAATGAGTTGAGCCTCTTAACAGTCTATTTTAATAAAACTCAGCTCCCTGGCTGTATGGAGACCATAAAACATGCAGGTTCCAGCAATAATATGTTTAGTAGCCCTGCTTGATAAAGTGGAAATGTTTGCATGTTTCAAATTATGAGCAATTTAAAATAGGAAGCTAGCAAGCCAGTTCTTGGGTTATGAAGCTTGACATTGTTAAGCCTTAAGAGAACACATACTTCAAAGTCTCCTGGGCTGAAATAGGTCCCGTACGCTGCTCGGCAAGAACCAGCTGGGATAAGCCTGCGGCGGCCGGGAGGGGAAGCCACAGCGTGATTTGGCCGACAGAGTATCAACCCTTCAGTCCACATGCAGCCTTTTTGTTCGGGAAGATGCGTCCCCCAAAGAAAGCCCTGCCTGTCTCGACACCCACCCCCCTCGAGACATCGACGCTCCGGAAGTGAACTCGGCTGAGCTTGGAGGCAGTGATTTAGGGTCACCGAAGCATTCCAGTAACTGATGGATGTTACAGGAGAGATCGGCGTGGCTGCCGAATCCTATCAGTGGTTTTAACGTGACTCTACCTGAATCCTTTTGTGTGGCTTATTTCACATTGGGCTCCGTGCAATATTTCATTTGGATAAGTAGTTTAGACAAATGTCGCTCTGCTCCAGCTGCACGGGCCCCCTTTCTGCCCCTCCGCGGGGCCAAGCGTGTGCCCCCTTCAGAGCCTCCACTTAAAGCTTGCTGTTGTCTCTGCCTGGAACACTCTCCTCCCAGTTTTTCGTCTGGCTTTCTCCTTCTTGGCAATCCGTTTGCTGTTTAAGAGTTACCTTCTTAGAGAGGCTCCTTCTGACCATCCCAGGCCTCCACATTTATTCTTTCACGTCTGCCGGGTTTTCTCTTTTCGGGCAATTACCACAATCTTGTACGATGTTGTTTATTTGTTTGCTTCCTTGTTTGCTATCCATCTTCCTCCCAAAGCAAGGCAGTTCCATGAAGGCAGACACTTAGTCTCCCTTGTTCACCACTGGGGGGCACATGGTAAGTGCTCAAGAAATGCTTCATGGATGGATGTGTAGGTGAGCGAATGGATGAGTGGGTGGATAGATGGCTGGTTGGCTGGCTAGATGGTTGGATGGATGGATGGATGGATGGATAAATAGATGGATAGATGGATGGATGGATGGATGGATGGATGGATAAATAGATGGATGGATGGATGGATGGATAGATGGTTGGATGGTTGGATGGATAGATGGATGGATGGATGGTTGGATGGATGGATGGATGGATGAGTGAGTGGGTAGGTAGATGAAAGGATGGACAGTGGGTGGACAGATGGATGGATGGGTGGGTGACCTATAAGAATTTTTCAAACACCAAGACTTTAGGATTCTGAGTCCTTAGAGAGTAAGATATTAGGATAAAGTGAACAGAGTTTGGAAAGTTAAATGCAGTGTTTTGACGTCATCGGTGGCTCCTGTGACAACAGGAAGGCACATGAGCTCATAGGGTCACTTTTGGGAAGAGGAATCGGCAGCAGTGAAAATGACTCCACCTGCCCTTTTTAATATCACACTCCCTTCTTCAGTTTATTTTCCCAAGGCCCAAGATGAGAGATACAATTTCTATACCTTAAAAAAATCCCATAATTGCACCCACCCAGGATCCTCCGTCCCCAAGCAGCGCCCCCAGTCACACAGGAACAAAGGCAAGCCTGTTCTTAACTAGACAGCCGAGCCAGGCCAAGCCACCGTGTGGTATGCAACCCCGACCGGTGGCTGAATTCTTTAGCTGATAAGAGTGTTCCATCTCTTGCTAAGAGGGAGCATGCAAATTGGGGTGAGGAGACCTCCCTGTGGTTCGTCCTGTCCCCGCCCCTCCACGGAAGGCACCCCCATCTTCAGAGGGTCTCCCCTTACACACATCAAACCCAGGCTGCCTTTCGTTCTCTGAGTATCATTTGACAGCTCCTCTTGGCCAGCTAAAACCAGTGATGCCTCCATCGAAGGGCTCAGATGGGGAAGCAGACCGTGCAGCATCTCGAAAGCACAACCTAGAATGGGGGTGTGAATGTGGGTATGCCCTCCTGTTGCTCACTGGGTCCCCTGCATCTTGCCCCCACATTCAGAAAGGGGTTGCCCCAGGGCCACCATGTACAGGGCACGGGTTATGTCCTGCTCATTTCCAGGGGGCATCGGGCACAAAAGCATGGCATCTCCTTGGAGTTGTGCGTCATGGCAGGGCTGGGTAGCCCTCTGCAGAGATCAATCTCAGGGATCGCTGGGGGCCCACACGGTGCCACCTGTGCGTACCCCCACCATGAAAGATTAGGGAAGTCGTGCATCGGGCTGCATTTGGGTCGTCAGCTGCGGAATATTTCTACTGTCGGTTCAACAAAAAGTGTGATGATCACAGTGAAGCTTAACAAAGAAAACGCTATCAGGCAATTAGTAAGCCCAAGTCAGCAGGACTGATGTGAAATTTATCATGTTGGGAATAGCGCGTTCATTTGCGTGTGACAAATGTTGGTGTGTGGGTGCTACGCCTGGGGAGCTCAGGAAGACAGCAGCTTTGCTCTTTCGGTCCCCAAAGTTCCGATCCTCTTTCTCCCTGGGATCTCAAAGCAAGGGTGAAGAAACACACAAGTGTATTGTGTATAGAGGGGAGAAGGCGCTGATGTTCTGGGATGGGGATGTGGAATGTTGCTTTTAGGGAGGAAGAAGAAGGGAAAAAATGAGATACAAAGAGAAGCGGTGATTTAGCTTAAAATCTAGAGAGAAGGACTTCAGGGGGGCTGCTCTGAAACCTGTCCTGTAGGAGGAAACAGTGTGTATGGCTGGGAATGTGGGGCAGGGGTTGGAGGCCCTGTTCAGCCAGGTGCTGGGTGTTATGAATAAACACCCACCTTCACCACCCTGGGGTTACAGGTCAGCCAAGGTGACATTTCCAGTGGTGGGGCCATGGCAGCCTCCCCAGGCCTCTCAGCCTACAGGCCAGTCACGGTCTGGGTGGGAAGCCAGACCTGACTGGGATGTCAGGCCCCAGATGCCTCTGGAGAGGTCTAGGGATCGGGGTATTATTAGATTCACTACTTTCCCTCTGATTTTTTTTTTTTTTTTTTTTTTTTTTTTTTTATGAACCTGCCTTTACAAACTCCTATGTGTTTGCTTTGGAAGAACACTTTCAGGGGGGAGCCCGAAGACATGGCCTTCTCAGTGGGCCCCCCTCTCCTTCACAGTCAGAGTTTCTGAGCGATGCCAGGGTGTAAGGTGTGTCTGGATGTGAATAAAACATTTATGGGAGTTTAAGTCTTTGCTAGAGCTCGGGAAGCCATGGGGACAGCTGCGTGTGCCTCAGTGTGAGTGGATGACACCAGGGTTCTTGGCTCAACGAGGCTGTCCACTTGGCCTGCCATCTTGTTCTTAATTTCTCTCTCTGCTCCCCTCCCCCTGGCCCTCAGACCATCCCCGCTGGCATCCTCTTGGCCTGACTTCTGCCAAGCCCCAACCTTTAGCATTTCTGATGGTCCAGGTTCCGAGAGCAGGAGGGTAGGAAACGATCAGAGGGAAGATTTCATTCATTGAGTATCAGTTGGTTGGCCAAGCGCCGCCTGAGGCACTGAAGATATGATGGAGACTGAGGCAGTATCTACCCACCTCCCATGAAACCTTCTGTCAAATGGGATGAGCAACAAGTGAGCAGTGAATGTTAACTTAGGCGGAGAAATGAAACAATTGGGTGGTGAGACAGGGTTGGTGAGGGGAGATTAAATCACAATTTTGCGGGAGCACTTAGCTGGTGGGGTGGGTATCAAGCAGGGAATACTTCCTGGAGGAGGTGTCTCTTAAGCTGAAATGTGGACGAGTGGAAACTATTTGGGTATAGAGGAGGAAGACCCGAAGGAGCAGACCTGAGACAAAGCTTGACATTACTTGAGGAAGCTTAAGGTCAAGGGCGGGCAGTGGGACACCCTGGCTTCCGGCCTCACTGAACCAGCTGCATTTGTCAAACACTGAGATGGTCTCTGAGAGTTGCAGCCCGGGTGACCTCGAAGAAAGAATAATGGGAACGTACCATCAGCGGAGGAAGATCCTGGTTGCAGCTGGCCAGCAGTATGGTGAGGTGAGGCAGGGGTCCGGGGAGTTCAGGTATGGTGGATTAAAAATGGCCACAGGGGCGCCTGGGTGGCGCAGTCGGTTGAGTGTCCGACTTCAGCTCAGGTCACGATCTCGCACTCCGTGAGTTCGAGCCCCGCGTTGGGCTCTGGGCTGATGGCTCGGAGCCTGGAGCCTGCTTCCGATTCTGCGTGTCCCTCTCTCTCTGCCCCTCCCCCGTTCATGCTCTGTCTCTCTCTGTCTCAAAAATAAAAATAAACTTAAAAAAATAAATAAATAAAATAAAATAAAAATGGCCACAAAGTCTTTGCCATTTCTTTCATCGAGAGACAGTTTATTTCCTCTGCCCCTGTGACCAGGGGATACCGAGGGAGTGCCCTTCCAGGACTTCCAAGTGTAGACCCTGAGAGGACAGAGCCCAGTGACCACACTGTGAGAATCCCGAGGCAAATGTGGAGGCCGCATGGAGGTGAACCAGCCTGCTCTGGTCAACAGCCCCGAGTGGACGCCCAGCCACAGCCAGCACCAACTGCCCACCGTGTGAGGCGGCCATCTTGGTTGCTCCAGAGGAACAGAGTCCCGCTCCAGTCAACAACACCCGGAACAGAAGAACAGCCCAAAGGAGCCCAACCAACCACAGAGAGATAATAAATGATTATTGTCCTAAGGCTTGGGATGATAGATAACTGAAATATCAGACAAGACCCAATCCTCTGAAGCTTAAGTAAAATCAGTCATCTGTGTTGACCAGGCTCCCCACATTGTCTCGTTCTTTCAACAACTAAAGAGCTCAATATTTCACTTTACTGACAAGTTTCTTCCCCCATTTCTGCCTTCAACTCAACAGTACGTTTTGATGGAATATTTTGGCCAAGGCACTCTTATAGAAGACACAGGAAAATACAACCTGCCCTCAAGGGGCTCATTATATATGTGAAAAGATAAAGACACCAGCCCAACTTGTTAGATCCAGAAACGTAGATGTTATCCCTCTACCTTTACTGTCCCTCCCCATTAAACAGTAACAACTAACATTTGTGCAGAGACCTTACTGTGCCAGGCATCATGCTGAGAATTTTCCATGTATTAACTCGTTGCGTTCTCTTGACAACCTTAAGGGGAAAGTACTATTTTCCTTCCGACTTCACAAGTGAGGAAATTGAGGCACAGAATTAAGTCACTTGCCCAAGTCACAAAGCTAGTCCATGGCAGAGCTGGCATTTGAATCTAGACTGGGTAATCCCAAAGCCTGCATTCTTAACCAGTCCTTTAAAATCAGGGTCCACCCTTGAGGTAGAGAGTGTGAGATGCAAAGCCTTTACTGCGTAACCCTGGTCAAATGACTTTACCTCTTTGATTCTGTTTTCTTCCCCTGAAAAACGGGGTCAAAGCTTTTTAATCAAGATTGTTGCAAGTAGACAACATATGCACCTTCCTAGATACTTAACCACAGCTCAGTAAATGCTGGCGTCTTCTCCCTTTCCCTGGTGTCTCTCCCTCACTGGAGAAAACTTACATCACATAGGATTTATGAACTCAAAGAGTGGGTAAATCATGGTGGTAGTGTCCCTCACACATGTCTAAAACACATGGTATTTTAGATAGTGGCCTCTACTGGAGAAGTTGTGCATTGCAACCCAGCTCTATAACCATTGTCAATAGGTAGCTCTAGGGAAGAGGCAGCAAACGTTTCCTGTAGAGGGTTGAATAGTAAATATTTTAGGTTTGGGGGCTATAAAACCTCTGTCACAGCTACTCAACTCTGTTGTAGCATGAACGCAGCCAAAGATAATGTAAATGGATGAGCATGGCTGTGTTCCAGTAAAACTTTATTTATAAAAACAAGTGGCCAGCCAGATTAAGCTTATAGGCTGTAATTTGCTAACCCCAGCTCTAGGGTGGGAGTGTAGGGTTTCTGCCCGCACAACCTCTTCCAAGCATGGGAGGAGATCCTATAGGTCAGAAATTTGCTTAGAGGGTAAAATGAAGGAGGGGATGACAGCTCCCAAAAGCAGTGAAAAGTTCTGCCATAATATTCCCATGACTTTTGGTTTCCAGCATGCCATGAGCCTGGCTCTATTCCAAGTTTTCAATTGTAATATTTGCAATTTTGTAAGTGGTTTGTAGGAGTATCATGTATCATTTATTAAAAACAAGAAAAGGGGCACCTGGGTGGCTCAGTCGGTTAAGCCGCCGACTTCGGCTCAGGTCATGATCTCGCGGTCTGTGAGTTCAAGCCCCGCATCGGGCTCTGTGCTGACAGCTCAGAGCCTGGAGCCTGTTTCAGATTCTGTGTCTCCCTCTCTCTGACCCTCCCCCATTCATGCTCTGTCTCTCTCTGTCTCAAAAATAAATAAATATTAAAAAATTTTTTTTAAAAAAAACAAAACAAGAAAAAGTCACTCAACAATCAACGTTGCGGCATTGGGTCTAATGCCCAAAGTAATGGCCCTGTGTCTCCTTAGAAGTATAGTCTTCGTGTTCCTGGAGAACAATAATCTTTGGAAATGCACCGGGGTGAAAGTCTATATATTCCAGTCTCCCTCTTGGATATTTCTAATGGACCTCCATACGTGAAAAGGCTGAGAATTCCGATAGTAGCAGAACCCGTTAATCTTGGTTAACTCTGAGTTTTTACAAACTTATTTGACCACAAAAACTTAGTAGTTCATAGGTTAAAAACATAGGGTCTGGATCCAATAAAATGACAATAATAGTCCCTACGTCACGGGGCGGGTGTGAAGAACACACATGAAGGAGTCTGCAAGTGGTCGGTCACGGCCCGTGACATAAGACACCAGTGCCGAATTCTGGCTGTTCGTTCTATCTACGCGCTCGGGAAATGCGGGCCCAGGGTATCTAGAAAGGTATGAATGAATCTGTTTCTTGTGTTAATTTTTATGATTTGTTTAATGTTTTTATTTATTTTTGAGACGGAGAGAGACAGAGCATGAGCAGGGGAGGGGCAGAGCAGAGAGAGAGGGAGACCCAGAATCCGAAGCCGGCTCCAGGCTCTGAACTGTCAGCACAGAGCCCGACTCGGGGCTCGAACTCACGGACTGTGAGGTCATGACCTGAGCTGAAGTCGGCCGCTCAACCGACAGAGCCACCTAGGTGCCCATCTTGTGTTAATTTTTAAAGGGGTCAGTTAATGGTAGTCCACATCTTAAGATTTAACAGACACTATCATCGATCTTCTAGAAATATTTAGAAATTTCAGCTTAAGGTTTATGCTCACTCTCCCAGGCTTGTTCCGTTTTGGTCTCGTTTTGTAATTATTCTCGCAAGCCAAGACCCGCGAGGGCTGTCGTGACAGCGAGTGCTGTCGTGTCGAGAGCTAGAGGTACACGGGAACCCTTTCCTTAGGAGACGTGGGACCCTTGGGGATTCTTACCCCCGTGTGGGTGGGTGGTGATCTGGAGAACCCTGGAAACTGACTGAATGGAAACAGTCAGCCTGGGGGGGGGGGGTGTGGATGCTGGTGGTCTCACTCCCTTCCACAACAGGACCCTTTCACCCCCCTTCCCACAAAGGCCAGAGGCCCCAGATATTGACGCATGCCTTTAAGCCCTTGGACACTTCAAAGAAAGAAGATTAGGAGCGAATCTCAGAACCCGTTCCCCAGAGGGAACCGTTTGTCCAAAAGTTGATATTATTGATGCTGGTGGAAGCTGAGAGGAGCGTGTAATTTATTTAATAAAAGTCGGGCTGTGTTTGCTGGGGCTCCTGAGTTTTCCTGCTTCCTTGTGAACATTCTCAAGGGCTAGGAGGGCCCCCTGTGATCAACACAAATGTTTGATCAGCTATGCGTCTTCTCCAGGGCAGCTCAGATGATCCGAGAGGCTTTGGCTCCCTGGTCGTCTCTAGAGTTTTCTCCTTAAATTCTTTGTTTCTTCAGAATTCATTATAAACGACATAATTACGTCTCTTTTTCTTCTCTGATTGAGCACATTTCTTACAAATGGTGATTTTACCATTTGGATGCGGGAGGAGGCTGAGCGGATGCCACGCACACCGCAGCCTTGCCTCTCCCTTCCAGAACTGTACTTCTTCCCTATGCAAAGCAGGCTACTTGCCATCATCCCTGTCCAGCTCGTGCCTGGTGTGGGGCATGGACAGATCCCCACAAATCCACAAGGAAGGAAAAAGTGTCGGGGTCAGCCTAAAGTTGAGCTTCACAGAACAATGGAGCCCTTGTAGAGAATTTGAGATGTTATCATGAAAAATTAATGAGGGTTAATATCGTTCCCAAGTCTGGGCCTTTCTGTCGGTATATGATTGCTCTCGTTCCTTGCTTAGAAGCAAACGCTTGATTAGACCTTTGCTTCCCAGTTATAGTGAGAATAGAAATGAGGATTGGGTAGACAGCAAATTATCAACTCCAACAGGAAGAATGGAAAATCAGAGGCAAACACAAGAGAATTTGTTCATTCATTCATTCATTCGCTCATTCGTTCATTTGACTAATATTGACTGTGTTTCTTCCTGGGCCAAGAACTACTTTGAGTAGTATAATTACAGTGGTGAAAGTGATAGCTTCTAATTGTTGAGCACATGTTATACCATACGCATCACTCCATTTAGTCCTGGTTGAGAGGAACCAGTCTTATTTGTTTAATTTATTTATGAAGAAACACAGAGAAGGAATCTGAGTCTTGGTGAAGCTAAATGATTGGTCCACGTCAGCAAAACTGAGAAGCCGCAGACTTTGGGTTTCGGCCCCAGCGGTCTGATCCCAAGACCCCGAGGTTTGGCTAAATCAGTACGCTGCCACTTACGGCAAAGTCTTTGCTCTCGTGGGGTTTACATTGTCCTCGGGAAGACAGTCCCCTGAAAATAAAGACTAACGTCAACATATAAATAAACAAGACCATTTCAATTAGCAGTAAGAGCACCGGCGAATATAAAGCAGAGTGATGTGGGAGGCAAGGGGAAGTTAGCAGGAAGGTCCTCCTCCCCGACCTTGGCACTTGGGACAGCAAGCCAGATTCTCCTTGGGCCTATTTGTCCCATCTGGAGGCAGGAGGATGGGTGAGAAGGTCTTTCTGTGGCCCCTGTCTTCCTATGGTTGTGCAGGTAGCAGGCGCCCCTACTCTATGTCCAAGCGTTCCTTCTCTGTGTTCTGACACGTGGGATTCCCCAACACAGATGGAACCAGACCACTAGACATGAGCTGAATTAGATGACGCTTAGATCGTAAAAAGTCACCTTTGTTCTTAAGCCACTAAGCCTACAGAAGACACCCACCTATGGCGGTAAACAGATATCATTTGTTCAAAGATCAGAGAACGCGGAAATTCGTGATTCTCAACTGAGGGTGATTTTTCCCTCCCAGGAACGCTTGATGATGTCTGGAGACATTTTTGGTTGTCCCAGGCGGGAGAGGGATGCTAACGGCATCTAGTGGGTAGAGGCCGGGGATGCTGCTTAATAGCCTACAATGTTCAGCGAAGCCCTCCTACAACAAAAATGACCCGGTCCAAAATGTCAGTAGTGCCGAGGTTCGGAAACCGTACAACTAAGGTGGTATATATGTGCAGTGAAGAGAGGGAGAGAGAGGCAGAGAGAGAGCATCAAAGAATACCATTCTCAGTTTGTGAAGATCTTCTGCACACAAAATTCTTCCCAAGTTTTAGGAAGACAGGAGCTTTCAAACAACATCGTTATGGATTGAATTATTTCCCCCACCCCCACCCCCAATTCATACGTTGCAACCCTAACTCCTAAGGAGAATGTATTTGGAAATGGGGCCTTTGGGTTGATCTTGGACTCCCTAGTCTCCAGAGCAATGAGAAATAAATTCCTGCTGTTGAAGCCACCAAGTGTAGGTTATTTTGTTAGATCCACCCAAGCTGACGAATGCAAGCATTCTACCAAAACTTTCCATCAAATTTCAAAAGTTTCCGCCAAAAAATTCAACATGCCAGCAAACTTCGGTGGTCAAATTCAAAAACTCAACCTTCAGGAGCGTGAAGGGTTCCACTTTCAAAATGGCCCAACACTTCCGTTGGAGCAAGCAAGGACTCGCTCAGAGACATGTGGTGAAAGAGACAATGCCTAAATCCCTACTTGCTTAAAATTGATAATACAAAACACATCTCCATTAGGGTCTTCTTTAATTGAAACGATGCTTTCTTTCATCCCCGCCAGGAAGAAGAAAAGCCATGTTTCCAGCCTGGACTGCTGTTTCATCTGCTAGACCTGCTTGTGAGCTAAGCCAAGTTTCATTAAAAATTATTGGTCTCATAACTTTTTTTTTTTTTTTTTTTTTGCTTTAAAGAGCCCCATATGGAACCAATCTCATGATAGGATCGTAGCTGCACAAAGCCATTGGGCATTTTGACCCACTCTTGGATTCTTAGAAGATTTCAAGTACAGATCTAATTTTTTCCCCCTGGAGGATTAAGTGACTATTTCAGTACACACACACACACACACACACACACTTCAAAAGTTAGACCGAAGAAATGGTGAAGCAGATCTGGTCAACACACAGAAATTTTTTTCTTGCCTTTACAGAGCCCAATTCCTGAATTGGCTCAATGCTCTGCCTCCAAGGGGAACCTCTACACCTTCTCCTTGGGTCCCAGCCATCGCCCGCTCTTGCCTGATTAAGAAACTCACTGGGAAGACCGGGGCATTTGCAAACGTGTAAAATATGGTCGCAGCCCTTGCACAAGTATTTTAACGACCCAACCTCATGACAGGTTGTATTTCATTGACTTCGAAGAAACACTGCATTATCTGGGGAAATATCACAGATGCTGCCAAATAAATGTTTTGGTTTATGCATTGTATTAACCTCATGAAACACATATGCAAATCTCGCATTAACAAAAGGTAGAAGAACCATTATATGTTAGGAAGCAGACAACAGGACGACGTTTGTTTTGTTTTTCTTTTGTGTGTGTGTGTGTGTGTGTGTGTGTGTGTGTGTTTACCTCGGTATTTTATGGGTGTGTTTGTAACTCTTGGGGTTTCTATTTAGAAGCACACAAGGGCATTACAGATTTTCATCTCTTCTGTTTTCAGTTCTGTTATCATTCCTTCCAGCTGATTTCACATTTTATGATGCTAATGGTGGGTGTAGGGTTTTGAGTTTCTCTTCTGTCAGCTGGTCAGTAGGTCTGAGGGATATATTTAATAGAATCTGACAGCTGATGGAACTGGTCTCATTGAAAGAGGATTTGATATGTGGAGTGAATGTGGGGACCCTGAATTCGCCATAATAACGGCCATTCTTATTCAGCCCCTCGCAGCCAATATAAGTCTTTCTCTTGTACACACCAGTACATGTGTATAAAAGACATGACTTCTGGATGACTTCTTCCGTATACTGATCTGAGGGCCGTTTAGATAGCATGTCAAAACAGATTAGCCGTCTTATCCTGCCCCAAAATTAAGGGAAAGAACTTTGTAAAACTCTGCCCCACCAATGCACATGCGCCTGTAAACAAAGAAGGTATAGAAGGGCCGGGGATCGTCCGTGGGTAGGGGGCAGGGGCTTGTGGGAGCCGGAGCGCCGAGAAAAGCTGCAGACTCACCCACTCAGGGTGCTGTGGTCGGGACCCCGGGGGGCACTGCCCGGTATGGAGTAACAGGTGAGAATCCACCACCTGGGAGGCTGGTGCCAAGCGTGGCCGTGTATGCATGTGCCTGGAACGTTCGGGGGGATTCTGGCCCTCCTTCGCCAAACTGAACTAGAATCTCTGCGGAAATCAATTTATAAACATATGTCTTGGCGACCTGAGACAGCCACGTTCTCTGCAAGGTGTCTTGTCTACTAGCTGCTAACGTGACCCACCATTTATTGAGTGTTTGCTGTGTGCTCAACTTTACCTATATTCACCCTTCCAATCTTCCCAAGAACCTTAAACCGTAGATAATATTATCATTACCATTATTAGTAGTAGTATCCCCATTTTACACGTGTGGAAACTGAGGCACAGGCAAGTTAAGTAACAGGTTCCAAGTCACAGCTGGTAACTGGCCAAGATTGAACTTGAGGCTGTCAGGACCCGGAGCCATAGTGGTGACACTCTTTTGCTTCTTTGTTTTCCGATGCGAGTGAGAAGTGTGTGTGTGTGTGTGTGTGTGTGTGTGTGTGTAGAAATCCTTGGGCAGTAATGGCCCCTTAGAAACGATGCGATTCATCCCCCTGGTTCAACCTCAAAACCCGACCCCATCTGCCTCCTTGTAGCAGCTGAGTGCCCCGCCCCCCACCCCCACCCACCCCCCCCAGGGTTCAACGTTGCTCTGTGAGGTTATCATTTAAGGTAATCACACCAGAAATGGTTGATGCCACATTCTCGAATATCCTTGAATTTGTCCACTGTCATCCACTGGCCAAAAAAAAAAAAAAAAAAAAGGAAAATGGCTGCAGAGAAGTGAGGGCGTGTGTCAAAAGTACCTGAGGAAAGCGGGCCAGATGTTAGGAGATCTACTCCTAGCTGTCTGTGTTTAAATTACATGGCGCTGGTACTTTTTAGGTCAGAAGCATAAAACCTACTATTGATCTTGAGCAATGCATCCAATTTCGAATGTCTGTTAAGGCCCCAGGCACTTTAATGCCACATAATCAATATCTTTTCATTCTTTCTTTCCGCCACCCACCCCCCCATCCTTTTTTGGGTAGCTAATGTGTGAGTTTGCTTATTCATCCCGGAGCCTGGCCTTTTATTCCTCAAGTAGGACACACAGCATGCTGGGGACCCACTGCTCAGACCTCCACCTGCAAGACTGTAGGACCCGTGACTCAGGTACAGTGGGAATAACAGCCATTCCTAGAACCCGGACAGCTTTCCAGGAACAGGCTGCACCTTGGAGGTCACCAAATGTCATGTCCTGGGGGTGGTGCGCGGAGAGACAGAGACAGAGAAATCAGGATGGAAAACACGAGGCCATGCTTTACCCTGCGGTAGACGCTGAGATGAGATAATTGGACGGAATCGTGAAACGGAGAGTGGAAAAGGGGCTTTCGGATTATGCGGAAGGGTGTTTTCTTCCAACTCGCAGATGGAAACGCTGAGGTCACCGACCCAGGCTTCCATATGTACTGGGTTGCTGAAGTCGCTCAGAGACCATGAGCTGGGTCAGTAAAAATGGGTTAAGCCCTGGTCTCTGTTGGGAAAAGGGGAAAGGGCTTAAGGTCGACCAGAGGACCGTGGTAGTCTCTCTACTGTGATCTAGAGAACGTCTGATAAGCAGGTCAGCCAGGCAGGCTGGTACGACTCTGGGCTAGCAGGCCGTTCTCCCTGCATAAAGGTCCAGGGCTGAGGAGGTAGGGGTGGGATTCAGGAGTGGCCTCTTCTACAGGCCACAGTGTAGATTTAACCCTGGAGAATGAGGAGGACGGACCAGTGAGCCCGCTGAATGGTAAGGAGTGGGGGGCCAGAGGTAAGAGGACAAAGAGACACGTTACACAAAGGCACAGAACCAAGAGGAAGCTTCGTGGGCCGAGGGAACTGCAAACGGCTCACATCGGCAGCAGGTGGGGCGCGGGAAGGGGCAGCAAAAGAGACAGCATCAGAGACGCCCGTGGGAGACCAGCACGGAGGAGCTATGAGCTCGCTGCTTAGACACCTTCTGAATCAGGAGACAGACATGATCGGCGCTGTAGTAAGCACAAGCTAGCTGAAAGGCAGAGGATGAATTGGAGGGACAAGGCTGGGGTCAGAGAACCAAAGAGGATGCCATTCCAGCCAGGCAAGGCCAGCGATGACGATGGCCAGACCGGGGGGGGGGGGGGGGGACGCAGGGCATGTGTGTCAGACATTTACAAGGGAGGCTCTGCAGAGTTTGGTGACGGTCTGTGGGTAGGTGAAGTCATGGGAGGATCACGGTGACGCTTCATCCTGGCACTGTGTGTGACCGCTTGCGACTTCCTGCGTGACTTTCGGTAAGTCGCTTAATCTCGCTGAGCCTTGCTTCCCTCACTTGTGATACGAAGATAATATTGTCCGCCCAATGGGGCTTTGATAACCATGCAATGAAATAATGCATGCAACGTTCATTACACGGTGCCTGGCGCATAGTAAACCTTCAATAAATGGTAGCTGAATTTTATTGTATTACTGACACCGTGGGGGGTGTCCAGTGACATATGCTTTGTTTTAAGGTAGCCTCATTCCTAACATAGTCTTGAAATAGACTGCTCGGGTCATAAACTGTTTCCAAGAAACTCCATAAGCTGGAGTCACTTCCCTAGTGCAGGAGACAATGTCTTAAGTGCACATATAACTCTCTCCTACTTCCCAGGTCCCCAAGGAAATGGACCAACCATATGCAAAAATAGGAAAACATGGGGCACCCGGGTGGCTCAGTCGGTTAAGCGTCCGACTCCCGGTTTAGGCTCAGGTCATGATCTTACGGTTTGTGAGTTCGAGCGCTGAGTCAGGCTCCTCACTGACAGTGTGGAGCCTGCTTGGGATTTTCTCTCTCCCTCTGTCTCTCTCTCTCTCTCTGCCTTCCCCACTCGTGCGTGTTCTCTCCCTCTCTCTCAAAATAAACAAGTAAACTTGTAAAAAGGACAGGAAAACACTTGTATCAGCACTGGGTATTAGAGAAGAGTGATAATTGTAGGCCAGAAGATCTTCAGAATGTCTGTTAGGCACGGGGCCGACGGGCCAGATTGAAGGACGGGCCAGTTGGACCTATGATCCCCAGAACAAGAGGGAAGAGTCTGCTGGATAGGAATTCCAAAAAGGTCCTTGCGGAATCTCACCAACAGCCCTGCGGGGGGTTAAAGCTGGAGATGAGAGTGGGCTAGCACATCTAGAGCTGGCCAGGGCTGTGAGGAAATGCCCACGGCAAGAGGGATGCCCACAGCAGAGGTTCCTTGGGCTTGAACCCCAAAGCAGACTTCCGTGCCAGACCGGAATCAGGGCATTGCCGCCACCCGGATCCTGGCTGCTGAACTTCGTTAGGCATTCGTTCTTCGTCCCAGCATCTGGCTCCTCTTATCCCGGTACTGCCTTTGATTTTAAACTTGGAATCAGTCCTTCCTTCTTTCTGAGCCCACCTGGTCTGCGCGGGTTTCTGGGGTGGAGTTCGTGACCTAGGTCTGGTCCGTATAGCACCGAACGGACCCGGCGGCGGGGATTGGTTCGGGAAGGTTCACACCACCCCGGGTGGTCCAATCAGAACGGCCCTCAGAAGTTTGTGGGCGTCCACAAGGAAATGCCACTTCCCACCGCTGGGATGGCTATCACCCGAAAGATACATACTAAAACCAAGACTGGCAAGGACGTGGAGAGATTGGAACGTTCCTGCACTGCTGGTGGGATTGGAAAATGGCACAGCGGCTTTGGAAAACAGTCTGGCAGAGATGCCGGAGCTTAAATATAGGGTTACCATACAACCCAGCAATTTCACTCCTAAATATATACCTAAGGGAAATGAAACCAAATGGCCACACTGGGGACACAAGTGTTCGGAGCATTTTAATAGCGTTTTAATAGCCAAAAGGTGGGAACAAACCAAAGTCCACCAACCGAGGAGCGGGTCAACAAAATGTGGTACGTCCATACAACGAGATGTCCTTCGGTCCCGTAAAGGAATGACGTTCTGATACAACATGCTACAACATGGATGGAAGCATCTGCGACATGAAAGAGGCCAGGTGGAAAGGACCACACATTGTGTAAGTTCATCTGTAGGAAATGCCCAGTATGAGCAAATTTCTGTTGACGGAAAGCAGGTAAGTAGTCGGCTAGGTCTGGGGGTTGGGGGTAGTGAGGAGTGAGTGGTATGGGGTTTCTTTTGGAGATGATGAAAATGGGAGAATGTGCTAAAACGGGCTGTTGATGGTTGCACGATTCTGTGAATATCGTGGAACTATTCAAGCTTATACTGCAAATGGACGGATGGTATGATGTGTGAACTACATCTCAATAAGGCTGTTAGAAAAAAAGTGGGGGGGTGGTGGTGGCGCGCCCGGGTGGCTCAGTCAGTTAAGCATCTGTGACTCTTGGCTTCGGTTCAGGTCATGATCTCACAGTTCGTGAGATCGAGCCCTGCATCGGGTTCCGAGCTGAGTGTGGAGGCTGCTTTGGATTCTGTCTCTTCAATCTCTCTCTCTCTCTCTCTCTCTCTCTCTCTCTGCCCCTCTCCGCCCTCTCAAAATAAATAAATAAACTTAAAAAAATGTTTGGGGCACCTGGGTATCTCAGTCAGTTAAGCGTCTGACTTCAGCTCAGGTCATGAATGAACCCCATGTTGGGCCCTGGGCTGACAGTGCAGAGCCTGCTTGGGATTCTCTGTCTCCCTCTCTCTCTCTCTCTCTGCCCCTCCCCTGCTCATACCTTCTTTCTCTAAGTAAATAGGCATTATGTGGATCCTGAGAAACTTAACAGAAACCCATGGGGGAGGGGAAGAAAAAAAAAAAGAGGTTAGAGTGGGAGAGAGCCAAAGCATAAGAGACTCTTAAAAAGCTGAGAACAAACTGAGGGTCGATTGGGGTGGGAGGGAGGGGAGGGTGGGGGATGGGTATTGAAGAGGGCATCTTTGGGGATGAGCACTGGGTGTTGTCTGGAGAGCAATCTGACAATAAATTTCACATATTAAAAAAATGTTTTAAAAAGTGACCTTAATGCACTAAAAAAATAGGCATTAAAAAAAATATATATATATATTACAAAAATAAAAATAAAAAGTTTAGTGGGAACCAATGGCAAGAACCAAACTCTATGTAGCAGGAATTGAACTACAAAAATGTCAGGGCAGTGCTGTGGTAGCCACTTTACTGCTCAGAAGTTCCAAAGGCTGCTATGGAAACTTGGAGAATGAAGGTAAGTTAGCAGACAGCAAATCCAAGGGATAGCAAGAAGCTGGATTCTTAAGAAGATGGTTTATGCTCTGAATCCAGCTTTGCTTGAAACCAGAATGGCCCTTTGGTTTCCGTGCCTCGCTTAACCCAGTCTGAGTTGGATTTTGTGTCGCGTGCAATAGAAAGACCCTGATGCGGGGGCGCCTGGGTGGCTCAGTTGCTTCGGTGTCCGACTTCGGTTCAGGTCGTGATCTCACGGTCCGTGGGTTCGAGCCCCGCGTCGGGCTCTGTGCTGACAGCTCGGAGCCTGAAGGCTGCTTCAGATTCTGTGTCTCCCTCTCTCTCTGCCCCTCCCCTGTTCTCTCTCTCTCTCTCTCTCTCTCTCTCAAAAATAAATAAAGATTTAAAAAAATTAAAAAGAAAGACCCTGATGCAAATCCCCACACAAAAAAGGCCCTCTGGAGCAAAGAGCTGAAGCTTCCGGCTACAGCTGCCTCCAGCTCTGACTCCCTCACCTTGTCTGTATTGAGTTCCTTCTTCCTTCAGCTTCCAGATCTCGGAATCAGCAAAATGAAACTCCATTATGTTCACTCCATCCCATTCTCCTATCATCCCGGCCCGAACGACTCAGACAGGGGCCCATACGGTCTCCAGCAGAACTCCTAGTGACACAGAGAAGCAAACACAGAAAAATCACAGGACGGATGAGAAGACAGAACTGTTCGACACAAGCGGGACTACAGGCGCTTTTCAATAAAGTTGAGTTACTGTAAGAAGCAAGAAAACATTTCCCAAGTTGTTGGAAGGAATCAGGAATAAACTGTGGCGTCCATTTCTAGGTAGCACTTTGGGTTTATCTTAACTCATGTTCCTCTGAAAACCTCATTATGACCAAATTTTTGGATGGAAGGAAGGAAGGAAGGAAGGAAGGAAGGAAGGAAGGAAAGGGAAGGGAAGGGAGGGAGGGAGGAAGGAAGGAAAGAAGGGAGGAGAGGGAGGGAGGGAGGGAGGAAAATCATCTGTCAATGTCTGAGAATAGACCGTGATGGAACTAGAATCTTGGATGATTTTTTTTTTAAAGATATAATGGAGAAGGAGGTCGTTGAAGTAAAGAATGAGGAAGCCTACTGCCCAGTGGGTGGGGAGGGTCCAGTCAGAAATGGAAGGGATTCCCCAAGAGTCTCAAAACCCCCTCAAACTTGGAGTCATGCTGTTTATTAAGGTGGCCCACAGAGCAGTCCACATTCAAGGGGCACATTCAAGGACTCTGGAAAATAGGAAATAGCCCACAGGACCACTGACACCCGGCCTTCACACCACATGAGTGGTGTGCGTGGCAAATAGGTGTCGCCTCGGTGCCCCAAGTTAGGGCTGTTATTATAGTCCCAGCAGAATAATAAACGCCTGACGCAGCAGTCAACCTCCCTGTCCTGTGAGAGCCAACGGAGCTGTGACCTGAAAGACAGAGGTGAGTGTGACTGGGGGAAAGGGTGAAGCGGTGAAGAGAGAAGGTCTCAGCCTGGCAGGTGGCTTCAGACACCGGAGTCCCAAGCCCACACCTGCGAACTGATGAACCCTGGGCTGCACCTTCGCCTTCTAGAGGGGTTCGTTTCCTGCTCCTGTCAGTCAATTGAACTCCCAGACTAAAATATAAAACTGTAGAATGGACAAAGAAGTTCTTTTTCCCTTCTGTGAGTGACATGTTTAAATAAGGAATCTAACAGGATCTCAATTTCTCATCGCAGGTAAGCAGTTTTCTCTCTCTGCAAGAGTATACAATAACATTTAACAGATAGATGCAAAGTTTCTGTGATTTAAAACATGGGGCTAATTCCGAGAAATCAAAGTACCTGTGATCAAATATTCCCCCGTGATGTAAAACTATACCAAGGAACAAGAAAGAAAAAATATCTCTAATCTGAGTATTTCCCCACAAGATTAGATTTTGCTTCTTTTAATGGAAACCCCTGAAATTCAGAAAGATCGTTCCCCCATGCAAAACATAATCCTGGAAGTTTGCTAGTGCCGTTAAGGCAACGAAAAGCAGATTTAATAGAGCAGAAAGCAGAACCTGTGAGTTAAGAAATGAGCTCAGGAACTCTCCCAGAAATCGATGAAAAGGAGAAAACAAATGGAGGCAATGAGGAGAGAGAGAGAGAGAGAGAGGGAGAGAGGGAGAGAGAGAGGAAGGGAGGAAAAGCAAGAGGGGAGAGAGGGGTGGTGAAGAAACTAGATGCTGGGGCTTAAATATTCACATACAAGATATTTGACATGCCGACAAGTGAGGAAGAAAAAACTCATTATACATTTGATGGAAAATTCCTCGGAGCTGAAGAAAGACTTACACCTTTGAATCTAAAGGCAAACTACACCCTGTGGGCTGTTCAACTGGCTTTGTAAATAAAGTTTTATTTGAACACAACCGTACTTGCTCGTTTGTGTATCCTCTATGGCTGACGTTCGGGCTCCCACAGCAGAATGGCAGAGTTGAGACCAACCTGTGACCTGTAAAGCTGCATGGCCCCTTGCGAAAAGGTTTGCTGACCCTATAAGCGTTCTTTGACACACAGGTGGGTAAAATATTTGAATTTCAAGGGTACATTTTTAAAAACCCTATAACGATTTAGTCCTCTGGGGTAAAAACATACCCCAAATTCCTTCAAAAAAAAGGGGGGGGGTGGAGGGGAGGAAAACATTTGCATTAGGCCAAACTTCTTAGCAAATTCTAGGGTAAAATGTGTCAAAATGGAAAGGCTTTTGGAGGAATGAGACTAGGAACCAAGAACCGCCTACGTAGCCAATGGGCCATTCTTACGTTTGGAAGTCTTGCCTGGAAGGGCTCAGAACACATGCCATGGGCTATTACTTCCTTGAAAAAAAAATGATCAATGAAATATCCCAGGTGGCTGAAAAATGCAGCAAGATAGATAATTCGGAGAGGAGGAAAAGCAGCACCAAAGCAAGATTGCCAAGCAGCGAACCAAAAACCTTACAGTTAATTTCTCAATAATTGCAGTTAACATGATTATGAAACAATGTAAGTGTCAAAAAAGAATTCTGGAAAGAGATGGCGTGCAATGTAAAAATATATTAATTATAATATTCTTATTCTAAAAGCCAGATGGGGCTGGAAAAGGAATTGATGGTAATACGGGTAATTAGAGCTTCCAATTTTAGAAGTTACTGTGTACGAAGCACAAAAATAATGCTGATATAAATATTGTTTTTCATAACTCGTTGGGCACGTCTCTAATACTGATTCCTTAACATAAATTCTTAGAAGGTAAAATGCTGCGTCTGAGGATTTTTAAATCTTTCAACACAGTGAGAGTTTGAGTCTCACCAGAACTATGTAAAGTGTTCGTTTCTCTCCGCCCTTGCCAACACTGGTGATTATCATTCTGCCAGTAATAATAGTGAAAATAACATATTGGAAGCACAGAAGTTTGACAAATTTTTACAAATTGGAGCAAACTGAAGGTTATTTGCTCTAATTCTATAATTTTCAGTGATGCAATTCTCAACCGGGAGAGACCTCCACTCTTTATTTAGATGCTTTTTTATTTTACGTAAGAGCAGCAGGTGACATTTTGTTCATGGCATATAAATGACAACTTGAGGGGGCTGGGAAATTCCTTATTTGGAGACAACATTTATGACCAACAGTTGAGGGCTGATTAAATAACTTACTGCATGTTCCTGGGATGGGATTCTCTACCTCCATTAAAAGCCATATTCATAAAGGATATGGGAGGAATAAGAAACTTCTCACAATATGACACCAAGTGAAAAAAAAACAGTTTATATCATATGATCTCAATTCTAAGATTAACAAATGTATATACTATGTACAAATAATAAGAAGGATATATACCAGATATTCACAAGGATTCTCTCCAAGAGATGAGACTCCAGAAGATTCACTTTCTTCTTTATGCTTTTCTCTGTTTGCCAAGTTTTCCATTTGAAAATTCTGATCCAGGGGCGCCTGGGTGGCGCAGTCGGTTAAACGTCCGACTTCAGCCAGGTCACGATCTCGCGGTCTGTGAGTTCGAGCCCCGCGTCGGGCTCTGGGCTGATGGCTCAGAGCCTGGAGCCTGCTTCTGATTCTGTGTCTCCCTCTCTCTCTGCCCCTCCCCCGTTCATGCTCTGTCTCTCTCTGTCTCAAAAATAAACGTTAAAAAAAAATTTTTTTTTAAATGAATATTTTGATCCACAGGGGGGAAAAGATACCTTTTAAATTAAGTTGGATGCTTAGGGCAATTTTTGTTTCCTTAGCAACTAGGACAATATCTCATTCACAGTGGATATTTTGCCAATGTTTGCTGCATGGGTGAGGGAGTGAGTGAGTGAATAAAAAGATAGTGTGCTTTACACAAGAAACCAAAAATGTTGGCGAGGATTGGATAAAAGGGAACCCTCGTGCACTGTTGGTAGGGATGCAGACTGGTGCGGCCACTCTGGAAAACAGCATGGAGGTTCCTCAAAGAATTAAAAATAGAACTACCCTACGACCCAGCAATTGCCCTACTAGGTATTTACCCAAAGAAAATGAAAACGCTAGTTCAAAAAATATATATGCACCTCTGTGCCTATTCCTGCATTATGGACAATAGCCAAACTATGGAAGGAGCCCGAGGGCCCATCGAGAGACGAATGGATAAAGAAGGTATGTCACGTGTGTGCGATGGAATATTACTCGGCCATAAAAAAGAATGAGATCTTCCCGTTTGCAACAACACAGATGATCTAGAGGGTCTAACGCTAAGTGAAGTAGGTCAGGGAGGGACAAACACCGTGTGATTTTACTTGTATGTGGAATTTAAGAAACAAAACAAAGAAAACAGAGGCGAAAAACACCAGACTTTTAACTACAGAGAACAGACCGATGGTTACCAGAGGGGAGGTGGGTGGGGGATGGGTGAAACAGGTGATGGGGGTTAAGGGGGGCATTTGTCACGATGGGCCCCGAATAACGTGTAGAGGAGCTGAATCACTATATCACACACATGAAACTAATGATTGCCATATATTAATTATACTGGAATTTAAAAATAAACAAATACGAATTTTCAAACGATACGTGTGTTACCCAAGGTTCACCTTCTTGGGGCACCTTCTGCCGGCCTGGTTTCTCCAGGCCTGGGACCCTGGAGCATAGCTGCTTGCTTCCTGCTTCCAGCTGCTCGGATGCCTTCACCTCCACCATCTGCCGGCCCGACCCCTGCCGCTGCGAGCTCTGGGGGTGCTGCCCAGACCCCCTCTGCTCTGCCACAACACCCATCTGTTAGTCCCGGGCTCCAGATCTCCCTCACGGGGGCCCACCCGCTTTGCTTGGCCCGATGGGCCAAACCCCCATTGGAGAAACTTGTGGGTCAAGCACCAGGACACCTTGGGAAGTTGATCTAGGCAGTCAGCAAGGTCGATACCACCCCGTTAAGACCAGCGTTATGCCCGGGGGGGGTTGGTTTCCTTGAAGGGAACTTTAATCTGTAAAAATCACAAATCGAGTCCTAGACTGAATCGGTCCTTACGAGCCCCATACGTATCAGTTGATGTGATGGCTGGCTTTATTCTGATTTCTTAGTACTTGCACGTTTTTCGATTCACCCCTGATTCCGGGGGAGTCTGAGTGAGGAAGAAACAGCTGGCCATTTTTCTCCGGTTGAGTGAGACTTAGCAGGTTGGCATAACACATCTGCCCTATCAAAAATAACCTAGATTACATAACCGTAACCTCTCCCCAGAACAAATATGCATTTGAGAGGCAGTGAAACATACATAATTATAGATGCAAAACGCTAAAAATAGGCTCTGTGCCCCACACAGGCAGCCGAGAGCGTGGTACTCGGGTGCAAAGCTGCCACCTACGGCAATATTAACAGGGGCTGTGGCACCGTCCCAGGTGGCCGAATGAGGCGACGCAGTTGCTGCCGACATGACAAGATAGAGGTTTAAAACGCTCGTGTGCAAAGAAGGTTGCTGCCCGTCTGAGCCTGTCGAAGCTCTTCTGCCTGACCGGGGTCTCCTGCCAGGGGAGGGGGGGAGTAAGAAGTCATCAGCCACCACCGATTATTCCATTGTGTTACTTTATTTTGTTATTAGAACTAATCGGTGCGGCTAATAATGATAATAGCAGCTTGTGCTTAAAGGCTCATGCTGTATTTTCCCAAGGACTTTCACCTCTGTTATCACCCAATTCAACCGGTCTATGGTGAGGACCATTTTAGGTGGCCTTTGCTACGTAACAAACCACGCCAAAGTTTGATGATGTAAAGCGACAACGGCTTACTATTTCTCACAATTCTATAAGCTGGCCAGGTGGTTCTCACTTGTTTCTGCTGGCAGGTCAGCCGGGCCGGAAGGTCCCAAGATGGTCTCACTCCCAGGTCTAGGACTGTGCGGGGGCACTGGGCTGGGCACTCTGGTGGCCCCCCCATGTGGCCTCTCAGCCTGCAGGAGGCTAGACCAGTTTCCTGACCGACCCGATGGCCTCAGGGCAGCGTTCCGAGAAGGCCACGGTAGAAACTTCACTGCCCCTTAAGGCCCAGCTTCCAAAGTCCATGACATCACTCCTGCTGTGTTCTCCTGGTCAAGGCCAGTTCACATCCAGAGGTAGGGAAATGGATTCTGCCTCTGTAGAAGGAGCAGCAAAATGTTGTGGCCATACCTCCTACAAGGAGCAAGAAATATCTCAAATAAACAACTTAACCTTGTACCTAAAGGAGTTACAGAAAGAACAAACCACAGACAAAACCCCAGAACAGCAGAAGGAAGGAAATAATAAAGATTGGAAGAGAAATAAATGATATAGAAACAAAAAAAAAAAAAAAAAATTGAACAGATCAATGAAGCCAGGAACTGGTTCTTTGAAAAAAAAAAAAAATCAACAAAATTGATAAGCCCTAGCCAGACCCATCAAGCAAAAAAAGAAAAAGGACACAAATGAACAAAATCGCAAATGAGAGAGGAGGAATTACAACCAGCAGCACAGAAATGCAACCAATCGTAAGACAATATTATGAAGAAGTCTATCCAGCAAATTGGACAACTAGAAGAAATGGAAAACTTCCTGGAAACATATAAGCTACCAAAACTGAAGCAGGAAGGAGTAGAAACTTTGAACCGACTGATAACCAGGAAGGAAATGGAATCGGTAATCAAAAAAAAACCTCCCAACAAATAAAAGTCCAGCACCAGATGGCTTCACAGGGGAATGCTACCAAACATTTAAAGAAGAGTTCATATCTATCCCTCTCAAACTGTTCCAAAAAGTAGAAAAGGAAGGAAGACTTCCAGACTCATTCTATGAGCCCAGCACCACCCTGATACAAACCAGACAAAGATTCCGCCAAAAAAGAGAACTATAGGCCCATATCTCTGATAAACATAGATTTAAAAATCCTAACGAAAATACTAGCAAACCAAATCCGATAGTACATTAAAAGAATCATTCGTATCTCCGTATCGTAAAGGTCCGATATGGAAAACCACAGGCAACATCATACTCAATGGTGAAAAGCCGAGAGCTTTCCCCCTGAGGTCAGGAGCATGACCAGAACGTCCACTCACGCCGCTTTTATTCAACATAGTGCCACAAGTCCTAGGCACAGCAATCACACCATAAAAAAATAGAAGGCATCCAAACCGGTAAGGAAGAAGTGAAGCTTTCATCGTCTGGAGATGACACGATACTCTATATAGAAAACCCCCAAGACCCCGTCAAAAAGCTACGAGAACCGAGAAATGAACTCAGCAAAGTCTCGGGATACAAAATCAACGTACAGAAACCTGTTGCATTTCTGTACCCCGATAATGAAGCGGCAGAAAGAGAAATTGAGGAAGCAAGTCCTTTAACCACTGCACCCAAAACCGTAAGATACCTAGGAATAAACCTAACCAAAGAGGTGAAAGGCCGGTACTCTGAAAACTATAAAACGCTGATGAAAGAAAGTGAAAACGACACAGAGAAGTGGAATGAAAACGACACAGAGAAGTGGAAAGACATTCCATGCTCGCAGATTAGAAAAACCGATATCGCGACAATGTCTATACTACCAAAAGCAATCTATACATTTCATGCAATCCCTATCAAGATATGAAGGGCATTTTTCACAGAGCTGGAACGGTCCTAAAATTTGTATGGAACCACAAAAGGCTCCGAATAGCCAAAGCAATCTTGAAAAAGCAGAGCGAAGCTGGAGGCATCACAATTCTGGACTCAAAGTCATATTTCAAAGCCGTAGTGATTATTTTTTATTTAAAAAAAATCTTTTTTAACGTTTATTCATTTTTGAGAGACAGAGAGAGACAGAGCATGAGTGGGGAAGGGGCAGAGAGAGGGAGACACAGAATCCAAAGTAGGCTCCAGGCTCTGAGCTGTCAGCACAGAGCCCGATGTGGGGCTCAAACTCACAAACTGTGAGATCACGACCTGAGCCGAAGTCGGACGCTTAACCGACTGAGCCACCCAGGCGCCCCAAAGCCGTAGTGATTAAAACAGTATGGTACCGGCACAAAAATAGATACATGGGTCAACGGGAAAATAAGCCCCCAATTATATGGTCAGTTAATCTTTGACAAAGCAGGAAAGAGTAACCAATTGGAAAACAGTCTCTTCAACAAATGGTGTTGGGAAAACTGGACACGCAAAAGAATGAAACGTTACCGCTTTCTTATACCACGCACATAAATAAATTCAAAATGGTGAAAGACCTACATGCGAGACCTGAAACCATAAAAATCCTAGAAGAGGACACAGGCAGTAACTTCTTCGACATCGCCCATTGCAACTTCTTTCAAGACATGTCTCCCGAGGTAAGGGAAACAAAAGCAAAGAGAAACTATTGGGACCACAGCAAACTTTAAAGCTTCTGCACGGCGAAGGAAACAATCAACAAAACTAAAAGACAGCCTACTCAATGGGAGAAGGTATTTGCAAATGGTATATCCGAAAAAGGGTTTGTATCCAAAGTGTAAAGATCTCATACACATCAACACCCAAAAAGCAAATAATCCCATTAAACATGGGCTGAAGACACAAAGAGACATTTCTCCAAAGAAGACACGCAGAGGGCCAACAGACACATGAAAAGATGCTCAACATCACTCATCATCAGGGAAATGCAAATCAAAACCACAAGGAGCTGTCACCTTGTACCTGTCAGAATGGCTAAAACCAACAACACAAGAAACAACAGGTGTCGGCGAGCATGTGGGGAAAAAGAAACTCTCGTGCCCTGCTGGTGGGAATGCAAACTGGTGCAGCCACTCTGGAAAGCAGTATGGAGGTTTCTCAAAAAAATTAAAAATAGGGGCACCTGGGTGGCTCATTCCATTGAGCGTCACACTCTTGGTTTCAGCTCAGGTCATGATCTCCTGGTTTGTGGGTTCCAGCCCTGCATCAGGCTCTGTGCTGACAGCGTGGAGCCTACTTAGAATTCTCTCTCTCTCTCTCTCTCTCTCTCTCTCTCTGCCCCTCCTCCACTTGTGCATGAACGTGGGTGTGTGTGCCCATTCTCTCTCAGTCTCGAAAAATGAATAAATAAACATTTTTAAAAATTAAGAATAAACTACCCTAAGATCCAGGAATCACATTACTGGGTATCTACTCCCAAAACGCAGCAACATTACTTCCAAGGGACAGATGCATCCCTGTGCTTATTGTAGTATTATTTACAATAGCCAAATTATGAAAGCAGCCCTAGTGTCCATGGATAGATGAATGGATAAAGATGTGGTATCTATACACAATGGAATATTACTCAGCCATAAAAAAGAAGGAAATCTTGCCATTTGCAATGACACGGATGGAGCTAGACAGTATACTATGCTAAGTGAAATAAGTCGGTCAGAGAAAGACAAATACCATATGATTTCACTCACACGTGGAATTTAAGAAGCAAAACAAATGAACAAAGGAAAACGAGAGAGAGAGAGGCCAAGAGACAGAACTGATGGTTACCAGGGGTTACCTATGTGAATAGGTGATGGGGATTAAGAGTACACATGTTGGGGCACCTGGGTGGCTCAGTCCATTGAGCGTCTGACTTCGGCTCAGGTCATGATCTCACGGTTTGTGGGTTCAAGCCCCGCGTCGGGCTCTGTGCTGACGGCTCGGAGCCTGGAGCCTGCTTCGGATTCTGTGCCTCCCGCTCTCTCCCTGTCTCTCCCCCACTTGTGCTCTCTCTCTCTCAAAAATATATGAACCTTTAAAAATTAAAAAAAGAAATTAAAGGGGCTCCTGGGTGGCTCAGTCGGTTGAGTGTCTAACTTTGCCTCAATTCGTGATCTCGTGATTCATGGGTTTGAGCCCCACGTCGTGCTCTGTGCTGACAGCTCAGAGCCCGGAGCCTGCTTCGGATTCTGTGTCTCCCTCTCTCTCTGCCCCTCCCCTGCTCACGCTCTGTCTCTCTCTCTCTCTCAAATTAATACACATTAAAAAAAATTAAAAAATAATTAAAAAAATAATAAAACGTTTGCAAAAAGAGTGCACTTGTCGCGATGAGCACAGAGTGATGTAGGGAAGTGTTGAATCACTACATTGCACACCTGAAACTAATATTACCCTGTATATTACCTAACTGGAATTAAAATAAAAACTTAATTTAAAAATGTTGTGGCCATGTTTAATCTGAGGCAAAGGGGCCGTGTTATTTACTTTACATGGTCTCCGGTCATTCTCTCGAAAGGGAAGGACAAGAATCTTGAAAGGCAAGGGTAGCTACCCACACTCCCACACTCTGTCGATACAGAAACCGAGACTCAGAGGGGCTGACCGAGTTTCCCAAAGCCACACAGCCAGAGAGCTGACGTCAAAACCTGTTTCCTTCCTCGACACTGCAAGTTTTTCTCTCATCGAACTTGGCTTCGGCACTGCCATCATGAAGTCGGTGAAAAGACGGAGAATTCTTAGGACAACCTCCAGGGAGTTTCTACATCCGTCGTTATTTCACAATCTGCCTTCCGTCTGATCCTGACCAGCCTGTTGGATCTGCGACCTCCGCCAGACCACATGCCAGAGGTATACATGCTCGGGGAAGAGGGAGGCTCTTCAACTCGCTTTTAACGCACCTGTTCCCGCAAGCTCCATCTTCTTTTAGGTTTTGGGTGGGACGTCTTGTTTTGTCTTAGACCTAACATGCGGGATGCCAGGCGCCGTGGTTAGTATTTTATGTAATTTTTCACCTTTCTTTTTTCATTGTGGTAAAATACGCATGGCATAAAGTTTACGTTTTTTAACCATTTTTAAGCGCAAAGTTCAGTGGCGTTAAGTCCGTTCACGTTTGTCGCGCACCCATTGCTACCATCCATCTCCAGAAGTTTCCTCGCCGTGCAAAGCTGGACCCTCTGTCCCCCGTAAACACTAACTCCCCCCTCCTCCTTCTCCAGCCCCTGGCACCCCCTTTTCTACGTTCCGTATCAATTGATTTGAGTACTCTAATACCTCGCTGACGTGGAACCATACAGGCTTTTGTCTCTTTGTGTCTGGCTTTGTTCACTTAGCATTATCTCTTCAAGGTTTATCCATGTGGTAGCAGATGTCAGATTCCCCATCCTTGTTGAGGCTGAACATTGCATGTATATACCCCACATTTTGTTTCTCCATTGATGGACATTGGGTCTCTGATCCTCCTACCCCCATACACCTACTTGGCTGCTCTGAGAATTAGATACTTCATTTTTTATACCTAAAATTCTGTATCTTTGATTGGATCTTAATTACATGCTTATTTCCACGAGATATAAATTGCTATACATGTTCTTTTTAATGTACATAATTATATCTACTATGGAATCCCAGATAGTTATATGTTTTCAAAATAATTATGAATTAATTGATTGAGTTTAGTAGAAAGAAAAACAAAAAGAGAAAACATTATCTGGCACGTTTGTGTGTTTGTTTATGTTTATTTTTTTAAGGGTTAGGGAAAAGAAGGTCTGGGAGGTATGACACGGGACGTGGCCCCAACTGGAGTCTTCTCCTTCCCAGGACCAGCGGTGACGACGGATGCTGAGTCTGCTCTCTGGACGGGACTCCTCGGCTGTTGGAGTAGAATCTCTTAGGAAAGAGCCAGGAGGTTGTCTGAGGGTTCAGAGAAGGCTTACTGAGTGGTACGTGGAGAAGGGGACTCTCAGTCCTGAGATTCACTTGTTCATCCACTAATTCACTTATCAAGTATTTGTTGAGCACCTACTATGTGCCAGGTGTTCTTCTAGGCACCGGGGAAACAAGAGTAAACAAAACAGACCAATCTCCCCACTTTCGTGGACCGCCCATTCTAGGGGGCACAGGGAACACACCAAAAACTTGGGGAGCCTGTCTGGCTCTGTCACAGACCATATGACTCTTGATCTCAAGGTCCTGAGTGCAAGGCCCATGTTGGGCAGAGAGCCCATTTAAGAAAAATTTAAAAATAATAATTAAAAAAAAACAACAACAAAAGTCATATCCCCTCCCATAAACCATCAGGGTTGGGGCTTTCTCCATTGCACAATCTTATTAGAAAGAGAAGCAAGTCCTTTCCCTTTCCTAGGACCTCGTCCAGCACACTCTGCCCCCAGGCCTGGATTTCCTGGAGGTGCCCAGCCTGGCGCACAGTAGGGCGCAGTGATGGGTCGGGGGACTGGACTGCAGGTCAAGAGACCTCATTGGAGTCCTCGCTCTTAATCCGGCCGTGTCACTTTTTGTCTCTGCTCCTCAGTTTGCTTACCTATGTAATGGGGATAATAAATCCAGTCCGGCTACCTCCCAAGAACGCTGTGAGGTTAAATGGGACCGTGGTCATAAAACAGTTCATGAATCCTAAAGTGTTATGGAGGTAGGAGAACTCAGAATTCTCATGGTAAGTTCTGGCCAGAAAAGCTGAGCCCTTTCCAGCCCAGCTTCCTACTCCCGGCAGCAAACCCCAGTGGGGGGAGCCCAGGAGGCAGCCGCCGACCCCACCGCGGCCGAACCAAAGGTCTCGCCGGGATCCACAAGGCCTTGCCCACACCTGTGCATGGGGCAGAGATGACACCCTCACCCAGGAACATTCCAGCTTTCCCGGTTTGGCCCATACCTCTGCTCCCCCCCACCCTCCCTGGTGGCCCCGTACCTCCGCTCCCCCCCCCACCCTCTCTGGTGGGGGGGCAGGGGAGGGGGAACTCCAGAATCTGTCACTTGACATCCACCCGAGAGGAAAATGGCACCGGACTGACATTTCATTTCATCAAGTCCTCATTTTCCGTTTCTGTCATTGCACAGAATTTTGCTTTAATAAGTTTGAATCCGTGTAGCAAGTTATAGATTAACAATTGTGGGCTCCGTGGGCAAGAACAAAAGAAACTTCGTGATTGTGTTTCATTCATCCGACCTCTAATAGGCACGTCAGCACTTTTGTGCCTTTGCCTTGCCCCTTGGAACAATAGGCCACTTCCTAGGACTTCGTGTGGCCTCGCACCAACCCCGAGAGTGAGTACGTTCACCTGCGACGAAAAATATTAGCCTGGATTTACCATGGCCCCCTGAGCCAAGAAAAGGAAATCTCAAAACTGTGCCTCTGGGCCATGACCCGGCCGGGCAATCCTGAGCAGGAACAGGCGACAGGGAGGCTCGGAGGTTCACCCCGCCTCAAGAAAAATAGCCCGGTGATGCTCTTGCAAGTTATACGCCGGCAATGATTCCAAAAACAACACCCTGAAATAGATGAGCCAATGGGTCAGGAAACGATTTTCCTCGGAGGGTAATGTCTTCTGCAACATGCCAGCCGTGGGAGTGATTTACGCGCCGGCCTTGCAGGTAGAAACACGCCTCGTTGGTCTGGGCCCCGCTGCTCCCCACCAATCTGAGGCTGCCTCTGCCTCCGGTGGCGTTTTTACGCAGACTGTGGGCTCTTTGACGGGCCGCTGGGCTTGCTTTCACTCTCCCCCCCGTAAGTGCACCTTATGTGTCTCCAAGGCTCACTCAGCCCCTTCCTCTCTGCTCCAGACGTTTTTCCGTCTCACTCAGCATTTTCACCAGGGTTCAGAACCGGCCAGCAGCCACCTGACCTCTGGTGAACTTGACGCGTTCCTTAGAAAGCCTCTTGGTTCTCTCTCCCTCGCCTCCTGGGCGAGCTCACCGGACTTGGGAGCCGAAGTCAGACCTGGGGATCGAGTGAGCAGCGAGGGGGGCCAGCAGCTGCCAGGAAGCGTCAGGCAGGGGCAGTAAAGCGCTTGCCTTCCTCCTGTGAATATTTACTCATGCGCCAGGCTCTGCGCTGGGCGCAGAGATGTGGCCCTGAATCGGGCGAGGGCCCTTCTAGAGAGGCCAGTGGTCAAAAGCAAGACGAAACAAAACACCAAACCCCAAGACAGGCTGTGGTGAGCGCACTAAACAAAACAGAGTGATAAGGAGAGAAGGTAAAGGGGGGGGGGGGCAGGTGCCAGGTGGGGACAGGGAATGCTCCCACCTGCCTGTCTGGTCTTTACGAGAATTAGAAAACAGGGTCCCCTCTGGGCGGGCCTGGCCCATGGCTGTGTGGCTCTAGGAGCAGACGGTGCTTGTGGCAGAGGAAAGGGCTCCTCCTGCCCCAGATGGATACAGCCCTGCGTGGTGCACATGACTTGACGGGCAGGGCAGGGCTGACGCGACTCCCAGAACTAAACATCGTCCCGGCGAAAGCAGCCTGCACATGCGTTCAGGCAGGCCCCAGAGATACTCCTAGAAAAAAAAAAATTTGAGGGGACACTTGAGGGGCGGTCTGATGGACCGAGTGGTGTCTCCCCCAAATTCACGTGGAAACCCTGACCCCCCCCCCCAGTGCCTCAGAATGTGGACATATTTGGAGATGAAGTTAAAATGCGGGCTGAGGGTGGGCCCTGACCCAATCTAACCCAATCTGACCCAATCTGACTGGTGTCCCTACAAGAGGAGGGAGTTTGGACACCCAAAGAGACACCAGAGATGTGCGCCCACGGAGGAAAGGCCACGTGAGGAGGACCCGGAGAGAAGGCGGCCATTGGCAAGTCGAGGAAAGAGGCCCCAGGAGAAACCAAACCTGCCAGCACTGGACCTTGGACTTCCAGCCTCCAGAGAGGTGAGAAAGTAAATTTCTATCGTTTCAGCCACCCGGTCTTGTATTGTGGAGGGAGCCACCCAACTTCCGGGCAAAGGGAAACGTAGGTGGCAAGGCCCTGAGGCAGGGACGTCGAAGACCGGAAATGCAGTCAGTGGGGCTGGATTGCCGGGAAGCAGGTGGACAGGTAGGACCTGATGTGGAGGGGGAGACGGCAGCCTCCTTGGGGGCCCCCCGTGGGCCGGGCCGCCCCGGGGGGCAAGTCAGGAGGGAGCCCCAGGTCTGAGGAGCCAGAGGCCGGCTTCCAGAGCAGAGGCGGGGGCAGGAGGACGAGGCACTGGGATGGAAGGCCGCACACTGGGGGCCAGCCCCCAGGGCCACCTATCGGGTGAGTGCCTGTGGGTACACGGGCTGGCGTGCCTCATGTTACAGACCAGACACCCCCTAACCACCCCCATCCCTTGACACCCTTTTGCACGTGGGATTTTTTCTTCTTAAGGATTCATTCCTTAAAAGAAGTCCCAGGAGGGGGGCGCCTGGGTGGCTCAGTCGGTTAAGCGTCCGACTTCAGCTCAGGTCACGATCTCACGGTCCATGAGTTTGAGCCCCGCGTCGGGCTCTGGGCTGATGGCTCAGAGCCTGGAGCCTGCTTCGGATTCTGTGTCTCCCTCTCTCTCTGCCCCTCCCCTGTTCATGCTCTCTCTCTGTCTCAAAAATAAATAAAACGTTAAAAAAATTTTTTTAAATAAAAAATAAATACATAAAATTAAAAAAAAAAAAAAAAAAAGAGTCCCAGGAGGGAGAAAAGAAGGGCATGAACATTTTCTCTGGGCCATTTGTCTTATGGATCTTTCAGAACCAATGCGACCACACCACTCTCTTACTTAAACGTCACTCTCTCTGAACAGCCCCTCAGCAGATGTGAGGACCTAATCTGTTCCTGGTCTGTAGACAAAAGTACGAAAGCGGGGCACGAACCAAGAGCTTGGAAAATCCATTCAGGATTGTCACCTCCTCGTCGGACTCCTCCGGGCACGGGTGACACATGCTCCCAAACGGGAAGTCTGACCGCCCCCACACTCCCAGAAGCAGAAGCCAAGAGAGTTTCTGGCTTCCTGCGTCTCAGATGAACCCTCGGGCACCTGCTGTCCTCGTGTCTCCTCTGCAGCCCTAACGGGAAGGACACACATCTGCCTGCCTGCCTCGAGTCTTTAAGCTGCCAAACCCCGGAGGGAACAGTTGGTAAAGAAAAAGAGTGAAGAGTTCGGATCCTGAGGCCCGGGTTTGAGTCCAGACTCTCCCACACACTGGTTCGTGTCGGCCAGAGTACTTGACTGTCCTACATCTCTGTTTAGCAGAAAGAGGAGGGTCCTGACAGTCTTCTTCTTTTTTTTTTAAGTTTATTTATTTATTTTGAGAGAGAGAGAGAGAGAGAGAGCAAGTGGAGGAGGGGCAGAGAGAGAGGGAGAGAGAGAGAATCCCAAGCAGGTTCTGAGCTGTCAGTGCAGAGGCTGACACGGGACTCGAACTCAGGAACCGTGACATCGTGATCAAGAGTCGGATGCCTCACCGACAGAGCCACCCAGGCGCCCCCAGACAGTCTTCTTTTGACAGGGTTGATGGGAGAACAGAAGCGTGGCCTTGTTCCAGGCGAGGAGCTGTGGCTCGGGTCGCGGAAACTGTCCTCAGTCGGCCAAGAAGAGGGGGTGAGGTGGGGTGGGATTGAGTGTGAGGGTCCAAAGACCTGGAGGCATCTGCAAAGAACGACCTCATCATCGGGGTTAGAGTGTCCGGAGGCTGGGTTCCCTATCGGGCTGGGGTGGCCCAGGGAGGGGGCTTCCCTTTCAAGGAGTCTGGACTCTATCTTTGTGCCCTGTTGTCCCATTGAACGGTGCGTGGCCTGTGCGTGGCCCGCGGCGGCCACCTGCTCCAGCGACCTGCCGCCCCTGTTCGCCAGCCTTTCTGCTTCGATTCCCACAGCTAACGCCCAATTTCCTCTCGGCTCTCGGTGGCCCTTGAGTCAAGCTCCACAGAGAGAGGGGGAATGTGGCGGGCTCAGCGCGTAACCAGTCGGCAGGCGGCCCATCAGGCAGGTGTTCAACCCCAGGGGGAAGCTGAGGAGGCGCGAGGGGCGGGACACTGGGTGGCGCGACCCACGGGCGACGTCTGAGAAGGAGGGGATCACTGTCAAATGCTATACAAAGGCGGCTTTGTTCTCTTCTATGCATTTTATTTTTGAAAACCTACTGATCCTTATCTCTGAACTGGGTTATTGTCCACCGACCACGATTTGGTCTCTCTCTCCTTCTCTCTCACCCGCACGCTACCGGCTTCTTGAGGCGGTAACCACGGGTTAGACACTGTCGCTACTCCCCCTGAGCCTGACACACCATCTGCCAGGCCGGCAACGTTACAGGCATGGAGAAGTCACCCCCGGGACCGTCCTCTTCACAGTCTTTCTAGAGAGCTCACCCCCGCAGGTGTCCCCATTTGTCAAGACCTCTTTGGGGGTCCACTTAAGGCCCATGAGGAGTGCTCAGATATGACACCTCGGCTCTCCCTTTGAGCAAGGCTCTGTTTTCCTGTACCTCACCCCCACCCCGGAGCAGAAGCCATACTTCTTCCCTTGAGCTCTTCAAAGTTTGTTTTTTTTTTTTATGTTTGTTTTTGAGACAGAGAGAGACAGATCGTGAGCGGGGGAGGGGCAGAGAGAGAGGGAGACACAGAATCCGAAGCGGGCCCCAGGCTCCGAGCTGTCAGCACAGAGCCCGACGCGGGGCTCGAACTCACGAACCGCGAGATCGTGAGCTGAGCTGAAGTCGGACCCTCAGCGACTGAGCCACCCGGGCGCCCCCGCTGAGCTCTTCAAAGGCTCTGGGTTGATGAGTTACTGTATGTCCTAGTCTGTTCATGCTGTTGTAATAAAAAATCCCATAGACTGAGTGGCTTATAAACAACAGACATTTAGCACCCACAGGCCAGGAGGCTGGACATCTAAGACAAAGGTGCCAACATGCTCAGGTTCTGGGGAGGACGCTCTCCTGGTTGCAGACTTTTGGCCGTGCCCTCACATGTTGGAAGGGCTAGGGAGCTCTGTGGGGTATCTTTTATGAGGGCACTGGTCCAATTCCTGAGGGCTCTCCGGACCTAAGCCCCTCCCAAAGGCCCCGCTTCCTAATACCGTCACACGGCGCATTAGAATTTCAGCAGATGAGTTTGGTGGGGACAAAAGCGTTCGGATCTTAGCACTACAGAAGCCTTCAGCCAACCCCGCTCTGCTCTGCTCTGTGCCCGTCCCTATCTGGAGACCGGTTGTATGAGCGGCCAACTGGCCCAGACCCAACGGTCGCCGTCAGTATAAGCAGCCATCGGGGTCGGACACCCAGCTTCCGGCCCCGTCACCAGAAGACAAATTCTTTCTCGTTCGGCATAGTTTAATCCCACCTCATCTGCTGTGGTGGCTCTGTAAGGTGCTGATTTTGCTGGGCTAACCCACTCCCTGGAATCCCCTTCCCTGTGGAGTTCTGGTGAGGGTGCTCCCCAGGGAGGTCCTCATGGGACGTCTGGAGGACAGAAGCGGGCAGCTCCCGCGTGGCGGTCGTCACGTCACCTGCTGGCTCGCCAAGTTGGAAGCGGCACTGGACCCACGAGGTGCCACCTTCCCCTGGATCTTTCCTTCAGCTTCTTGGACTCCGGTGAAGGGCCCTGGGCTCTACGGGACCCCAGGCCACTGAGATCAGAGACAAGAACCAACATAGATTTCTGTCTGTCATGGACCCAAACTCATGCTTGGTTTTGCTCTCCTAGTTTATGTCCATCACCCCTTCCCCACTGCTGCCCCGAGAGCAAGTCCCAGCATCGCACGTGGGAGAACAGCCTTCCAGAAACGGCTTAACCAGCTCCCCCGTGTGTAAGTTCGAATCCCTGGAACAGACCTAGTCTCCTGGTGGGTTCTGCTCTTCTGATTGAACCCTGACTCATCTGTCTGCCGACACCCGTCTGCTCCCCACCCCACTGCACCTGACCCCGGGGGGGGGGCAGACCCCACTAAAAATACAATGTTTCCTTCATTCGGCAACCCCGGGCAGATTTGCTTGAAATTCAGAACAGTTGAACTTCAGGGAAACAACTCTTGGAAGCCGTTGAGGTGTTTACTCCCTAACATTATATTCCACATTTCTTTTGCAAGGCAGAAAAGGAGAAAACACAAATATTTCTGGTACAAACTGACTTTGTGGGGAGAGCACAACAATTTTCAAACATACTTAGAAAATGCACCTGCGTCAGAGAGAGCAAGGCTTCCTGCAGAAAGTAACTTGCTGCTCCGGGCGGCACAGGGTAAAAACACCTGATGTGTGTTCACATGAGCGCCTCACTGCACCTGGAGAGAAAAGCAGAGCAGGGGGGTGGCCTCCTTGTTTGACAGGTGAGGAAACTGAGGCACGGGGAGACGCAGATGTGCCCGCGTGTCCACAACTCAAGAGTCGGAGGTTGCAAACCCCGGGACCGTATTTTCGTCCACTCTTCTCTGAAAGGGTAGCCCGTGTGTCTTTAGGGGGAAAATAACTGCTTCGGCTGAAGTCTTGGCTCCCTGGGTTCCTTGGGCGGGGAGGCATCTCAGCGAAACACACGAGCTCCTGGGATGACTAAACTCGTTGGACGCTTAGCACAACAGCCAGGCAGTGGGCTGGGAGCTGGGACCTGGGACCACATCTGCCCGGCGTGGCCTGGGAGTGAAGTGAGATTTGTACGGTCAAAACTCAGAAAAATCCAAAGGAAACCGGACCGAATTGTTCACCCTTACCGCAAGCCTTCTCTTGACCATGAGTCTTTATTTTTTTAATTTTTTTTTTTTTTTTTTTGGAGACAGAGAGAGAGAGAGAGAGTGTGTGTGTGTGTGTGTGTGTGAGCAGGGGAGGGGCAGAGAGAGAGAGAGGGAGACACAGAATCGGAAGCAGGTTCCAGGCTCCAAGCTGTCAGCAAGAGCCTGCTGCGGGGCTGGAACTCAGGAACCGCGCAGGAGATCATGACCTGAGCCGAAGTCGGATGCTCAACCAGCTGAGCCTCCCAGGCGCCCCTGACAGTGAGACTCTAAAGAAAGACCAAGATTGGGGCGCCTGGGTGGCGCAGTCGGTTAAGCGTCCGACTTCAGCCAGGTCACGATCTCGCGGTCCGGGAGTTCGAGCCCCGCGTCGGGCTCTGGGCTGATGGCTCAGAGCCTGGAGCCTGTTTCCGATTCTGTGTCTCCCTCTCTCTCTGCCCCTCGCCCGTTCATGCTCTGTCTCTCTCTGTCCCAGAAATAAATAAACGTTGAAAAAAAAAAAAAAGGAAAAAAAAAAAAGAAAGACCAAGATCAGCATCTGGAGGGGGAAACGGAGTTTGAAAGTTCCACTGTTGACGTAAAAGCTTTTCAACGGGGCAGGAGCCACGAATCCTACAGCAGCTTGATGGTCAGGAAAGAGCGGTCCTACAGCAGCTTGATGGTCAGGAAAGAGCGGCGTTGGGGGTCAGGGGGTTCCCACCCTACCATTAGCTGGCTGTGTGGCCTGGGGGAAGGGTTTCATCTCCTTTGGCTTTGGACTCACAGACCACTGAGATCCCCTCCAGCTATAACAATCAGGTGCAAATCACACAGTGTGAAACCTGCTTTTAGGGCTATTTTGCTCTGCTGCCCTGCGGTGTTACTGGCTCCACGGTATCACTAGCGGCTACCCAGCACTTATTGTGTGTTTGCCCCGAGCTGGAAATGCTCTAGGTATTTTAAATCTCATTCCGAAGCCCATTTACACCTCACACCCACCCCCAGCTTCCAGAGGAGGAAACTGCAGCCCGGAAAGGAAAAGCATTTGTCCAGAGTCAGCGCGGGAGCTGGCTGAAACCCACACCTTCCACCAGCCCCCCACCCTGCCACCTCTCTGCAAGTGGGTCTTGTTTGCCTGTTTGGGGTTTCTTCAGCTCACGGAACGTTGTAGTACAATGGGGGTGTGGCGAAGGGCTCAGGCTCTGAAGTCAGAGACCTGGGGCTACGTCTGGTCTGCCGCTTTCTACCTGGGGGAACTTGGGAGTTTGCTTCAAGCCTGAACCCACCCAACTAGAGAATCAGGCTAACAATTGTACCCGCTCATAGGGTCCCTGTGGGAATCCAGGGAGCGATGGCCCACAAGAGAGCACAGTCCCCCTAGGTGTGTGTCCCACGGGGAGGCATTCACGTGTCCTCCGGAAGACATGCACTGGGACGTTCGTTTCATAGGAGCACCGCCGGGAAGTGCCCACGGGCCCATCCGCAGTAGACGTCAGCGATATTCACACAAGGAGATGCTATGCAGCCATGAGGACAAAAGACGTGCCACCACACCCAGCAGTGTGGATGAGGCTCCTTAGCTTTACCAGGAGTGACAGCAGTCAGACACAGCATAACAGGTGCAGGAGGATTCCACCTGTGCCCTTAGAGGTCAGGGGAGTGGGTGCCCTGAGGGGTGGGGGCGGTAACTGCCAGGAGGGGGGCAGGGTTTCCCCCAGGAGCTTCCACAGTCAGTTTCTTAATCTGTTGCTGGTTACACGGGTGTGTTCGTTCGCAAGAATCTGCACTTGTTTGTAGATGCGTTGTGTTCCAATCAGAGGTCTCAAAATAGACAATCTAGTTACCCTAATGTTCTGACAGATGGCTAACAGCAAGTTCGGGGAGGGTGGGAACTTGCTGTAGAAAGCAGGATGGTCTTCTGAGCCAGCTAGGGCGGGCCCTGCCCCTGTTCCACCTCTTCCTTGGCTGTGTAGCCTCGGGCATGTTGCTTAACCTCTCTCGGACATGTTGCTTAGCCTTATCTTCTGTGAAAACTCCACGTGAGGGTGCGCTGGGGACACATAAGAAGATGCATGGTAGACACTGGCCTCGTGTGTGAAGCCTGATGGGCGCTCAACAGGATCCTGTCTTGTCTTCTGTTCCTTGCCTTTCAGAGCACTTAGCGTAGCACAGGGTACACAGTGTGTTGTAAGTGCCCGCTGAATGGTCGGGCAAACCTTTCTGAAAGTCACTGGGCTTTTCTCGGAGTGGATGCACCTCTGAAATCAACAAAAGAGCAAGTCAGTGAAATCCTCCAGTTTCTTACCCGATGTGGGTGGTCGGCCAGCTCAGAGGTCAGAATGTGGCTCCCCCATGTTCCGGCCCCAAGGTTATGTACTGGTACCAGCTTGCTGGCTCTGTTGCTTTTGGCAATGAGGCACGGGGAATTCGCTCATCGCCACCCCCGTGTCAGCACGCCGCTGCCCGCTGCTGCTTTCTTCGCCTGCCTCCAGAGCGGAGTGAAGAGGAAACTGCCCTGCGTTCTACCAGATCCCCCTTTCCCTCCCTGGTGGATTGAGCCTGGCGGGTCCCTTGCCTCCAGGCCATCATTACTCTCAGTTCGAGGCCACACCCATGGGGTGGGCAGTAGCTGGAAGGAAACTGCTTCGCCCTCCTTCGCTTGTAGAGCTCTGGGTCAGGTGCCTGAGTCCTGGTGACACAGGGATAGCCTTCCCCCAAGGGGCATCGGTGGGCTTCCCTGAGTACTGCCCGTGCGTCTCTGTCTCTGCATCTTCGAGACGAGGATCGAATGACCACCACGGCTTCCATTTCACAGTAAGAGACACCGACTCTCGGAGGGTGACCGAGCCTGATAGAGGCTGCCCTGGCCTCCAATCCAGGGCCCTCCTGTCCCAACCACAGATGTCTATGGTGAGGTTGCTGGGGACGCAGAGGAACGGTTGCCTTCAAGTTGTTAACTTATTCTCTGCCCTTCCTGAGCCCAAAGGAAGTTCCCAGTTCCCACCTTTATTTCACAACGTCAGCCACCAAATAATTATCTGGTGCCTTCTGTGTGCCCCTCAGTGGTCCAAGTGCTGGGGACACAGATCCCTGTCCTCTTGGAGCTGACAATCGATTGGCACATTTCGGTTCATACACTGGCTCAGGTGCATTAACAGAAACTAAGAACAATGGTTTTCACAAGCCTGGTTTCTTTCTCGCTCACTGAAAATGCAAGTTGGTAGGCAGTTTTGGGGTAAGGATGGAGATGCGTGGCTTTGCTCCATAAGTCATGCGGGACCCAGGTTCCTTCCACCTGCTCTGCCAGCCCCCCGCATGGTGCTGCCTTTCATCTGGTCAGAGCTGAAAAGAGGCAAGTGTAGGACAGGGAGGGACCTCAAAGGGCCTGACCTGAGGGGCGCAGACATCACTTCTGCTCACATCCCATCGAGCGGATCTCAGTCACACGGTCATGTCTAGCTGCAAGGAGAGCTGGGAAATGTAGTCTCCAGCTGGCTGTCCCTCTGCCCAAATAAAACTTGGGGATTTTAGTACTAAAAGGGGGAGGAGAAGGATGGATTGTGGGGCACTCTGCCACGCAGAGACAGACAGTGATTAATAAGTACTTCAGTAGCGTAAGTCAGATGACCTCGTGAGATGACATTTGCGTCTAAATGAATTAAGGTCACCAGCCATGCACTGTCTAAGGGAAGAGGGCTCCAGGCAGAGGGCACAGCAAATAACAGAGCCTACTTGGGATTCTCTCTCCTTCCCTCTCTGTCCCTCCCCCACTTACGCACCCTCTCTCTCTCCAAATGAATAAACTTAAAAAAAAAGAAAAGAAAATGAATGGGGGTCAAAATTTTGGCTAACCTTACAGTCCTGGCTAAAAAAAAAAAAAAAAGAGAGAGAGAGAGAGAGAGCTTTTATTTTGCAGGTGATTTTAAAGCCAAGGAACGGCATGGTCAGGGTGAACTATATTCGAGAAAAGTCATGTCCTTGCATAGATTTGGGAGGGTGGGGAACAATTTTTTTCAAGATGAACAAGAAGGGTTTAGGCGATGCCTTCGCAAGATGGCAGGGGACATGCCGAGGCCCAGCTTTTCGTGCTGATGGAAAGTCTGGTCTGCTCCCAGCCGCGGGCCGTGAGGGTAAGGTGGAGAAGGTTCTTAAGGACACACACACACACGCGGTGCTCCGGAAGAGCCCATATTGCCAGAAGCAGCAGCGGGAAGCCATTATGAGAGCTTGCACAATCTACTCTAGCTGAGAATGTTTCCCAATATAATTTACAAAATTTCAGTTGGAAATGCATTAGCAGCTGAGCAGTGAGGAACTTCTACGGGGGGAATAGGAAAACTAAATTAAAACCCCAGCTTCGAACACGATCGAACGGTGTGTGCGGCCCCTGCAGTCTTCTCTAACCTTTTCAAGTCGAAAGAGCCCTTTTGTTCTACCCGGTTTATGGTTTGGTTTTCATTTGATTTGGTTTCAGAAAGTTTTTATGGAATCCGTTCAAATGACTGCCGATGAGCTCACATGCAAAGCCATCCGTTTACACATGCACCATAAAAGGAGCACAGAGGGAGAGAGATACAGACATCTGAACACACACAGAGAGCATGAAAGAGAGATCGAGAGGGAGAGGGAGACAGACAGATGGGGCGGAGGCAGAGAAAGACAGAGAAGTGCAGAGGGAGAGGCTGAGAAGGACACAGTGAGCTTTACTTCTCTGTGCTGCCTTTGAAATCATGCGTTATACTCTTGAACCGCTTTTCTTTAAGCCATGGGGGCCATCTCCTTGTCCCGTGTCTGCAGGCCCAGGAGGTGAAAAGTTCGCTGGTGAGTGCAAGGACGTTTACTCCTTCTTGGGATTTCTGGGGCCCCCACCGAGGCGGAGATGTCCTTCCCCTCCACCCCTGCCCCCCCCCCGCCCCCCACCCTACAGTAGCTTCTTAGGCTCTGGTCTCCTTTCTTCTAGAAACTCTCCTTCTAGAACTCTCTTGTTCTTCTAGAGCCGACCCCAAGTTCCACTTGACATCGCAGGGTGAGTCACATCCCTCTGGGGACTTTAAACACAAGCGATGCCGCGGACAGAGTCTGAACGGAGTGCTCTGTCCTCTCTGCAAACTAGGAGGCATCTGTTCCGTGGGCACCGTGACCGTGAAGCCAATGAGAAGGTCTCAAGATGCACCCCTCCGAGGGTGCCAGTCCGTATTCCCTCCCCCGAGCGGCCTGGATCCCTCCCTTCACAGAAGGAATCATGTTGGCCATCACCTGGAGTACCTACTGTGTGTGTCCATCAGGTGCCAGGGATCCCAGACAAAGTCCCTGCCCTCACGGAGGGTACCTTCTGGGAAGGAGACTGTAACAAGCAAGCAAACCCATAAATAACTCAACTCCAGGTAGAAATCAGTGTTTTGCAAGCACAGTAACGCAGAAGGTTGACAGGGCACCGTCGGGAGAGATGGTTTCCCAGACAGGGTGGGCGGGGCAGAACGTTCGAGCAGAGACTTAAGGAACGCAAGAAGGAGAAGAACACGCAGACATGCCCTGGGGGCGAATGAGCTGAACATCCTGAAGGAACAGAAAGAAACGCTTTCACGTTTCTGGGTGTCATTTGGTGACCTAGAGAAGTGGGGAAAAAAATATCTGGAGCCTCCACTTGCACCACCAATGGGCTTGTGTCACAGCCTCTGAAGTGAGTCGTAAATGGTTAAACAGCACCTGCCCCCCGGCACCCCCCACCCCCCCCCAAACCGCCACCACCAGTGTCTGCCACCAAGGAGACGTTTAATAACAGAACAGGGGCAACGTCCGGGACTCCACGCCTGAACCTCCACAGAGCTTCCCCGCTGAAGTTGACACGGTTAAATCAGAGCGAGGCAGGTGTAGCCCAGGCAAAGAGCCCAGCCCTGGGCTGCAGGCAGTTTTCAGGAAGCAGTGGAAGCACGTGGAAAACAACCAAACAAACCTTAAATCTCAGTGTATAAAGAAGAGAGCTCGATGGAACTTTAAACATGCAGTTATAGGCGCGCCCGGGTGGCTCAGTCGGTTAAGCGTCAGGCTCTTGATTTGGGCTCCGGTCGTGACCTCACAGTTTGTGAGTTCCAGCCGTGCGTCAGGCTCTGTGCTGGCCGGGCGGAGCCTGCTTGGGATTCTCTGTCTTCCTCTCTCTCTGCCTCTTTCCCCTACTCCTCATCTGGCATGCTTTCTCTCTCAAAATAAATAAAGAAAGTTAAAAAAATAAACATGCAATTATAATTGTCGATACGTAGCGAAGTTGCACACAGAGAAATCAAGAATTCTCTGCAACGGGTGTGAAAAGCGGGAAGTGACTTCTCCCTAGGCCAGCCTGGATCACAGAGAAGCGAGTTGGTGTCATAAACTTGGCTTAAAAAACAAGAGAGGGGGCGCCTGGGTGGCTCAGTCGGTAAAGCATCAGACTTCGGCGCAGGTCATGACCTCACGGTTCATGAGTTCAAGGCCCCCATCAGGCTCTGTGCTGACAGCTCGGAGCCTGGAGCCTGCTTCAGATTCGGTCTCCGTCTCTCTCTGCCCCTCCCCCACTCATGCTCTGTCTCTCTCTCTCTCTCTCTCTCAGTCAAAAATAAATAAAAGCATTTAAAAAGAAAAACAAGAGAGAAATCCTCATAGAACGCAGAATTCTGCAGTCACATATGGATCATTTCCCTAGGGGAGAGATTAGAAATTAATGCTAGAACTCTATTCTGTGTGTGTATAACATAATATATATAATTTTATTATAATTTATGACTATATATATACATATATATATATTTACTCATCTGTATATAGAAAAATTTTCTTCTTGCCCGAAAGTGCCATCCATCATATTTACCTCTTTTATGGGAAGAACAAAAACCAAAGTAGTAAATGGGTAGAAAGAACCAGTGATTTTAAGTCTGTGCTTCTCATTGATTACATTAAAATTTTAAACATGTATATGGCCAAAAAAAAAAAAAAAGGGAAGAAAGAAAAAAGAGAGAAAGAGAAGAAGAAGAAAAGAAACAAACAAAAACGGGTCCTAAACAAAGTCAAATCTAAGCGACAATGTGGGAAACAGAATCACATAATAGACAAAGGGCTAATTTTTATTATTTACAAAGAGCTCTTACAAATCAATAAGGAAAAGACAAACAGCCCAATAGATACATGAGCAAAGTACAAGATCAGGCTGATAGCAGAGAAAAGCAAGGTATTTGGCCAGTTACATGAAAAGAAGGTCAATCGCACTCATAATGAAAGAAAAATAAAACATTGTTGAAAGAAGAAAGAAAGAAAGAAAGAAAGAAAGAAAGAAAGAAAGAAAGGTTGGCAAGGCTTAAAACTTATCCTAATTCGGAACTCCCCGAAGCAGACCCTGAGACAGTTGCTTGAGTACAAGTAGTTGATTTGGGAGGGGTCTTGGGGAGCAGAGGCATTGGGACCTCCACGGGGAAGCGTGTTGCCCTGGTGCCTGGATGCCACTGAGGGAGTGGGGGGCGGAGTGGGAGGCAGAGGGGGCCCTCAGAGTTACCTTGACCAAGAGGTGAGGGCCCCACTCCCACTGGACAGGGGTCAAAGGTTGCTAAGAGCGGCTGGTGCTTCATTCCCCAGCCCTTCTGGCCAATGGCGAGCCTGCCTGAGCAAAGCGGCCCCAGGCAGCCAACAAAGCCTGAGGCGAAGAAAATGCAGGAGGCGGTTCGGGCAGCAGGCACCCAAGTGATAAGGGTGAAGGGGTGCAAGGTCAGGGCAGCAACAGGTTCAGCTGCAGAAGGTGACGCGTGTTCAGTTCTCACGGTGTGCAGGGCACCACTAAGCAGGTGTAATGTATGTCTCATCATCTAATACTAGAACCATCTCATGATACAGATTGTACTTTGATCCCCACTTTCCAATGAGCAGAGGCACAAAGTGCTTGGTTAAATGACTTTTCAAAGGGCCCACAGCGATGAGATGGTAGAAAGCGGATTCATTTCAGGCTCACCAACTCCAGAGCCGAGTCTCTCAGCCAGTGTCCTTTCCGTGGATGGAAAGACACATTCTCACACACCATGCACGGAAATGGAAACCTGGTGCAATCTTTTCAGAGGGTCACTCATTGCTAACTGGCAAAATCTGAAACGCACACCTCCGGTGATTCCTAACCACTCCACTTCCAGATCTAAATCCCACAGACGTATCTGCAAAAGGGAGTCACCGCAGAAGATCAAAAAAGCCGTTGCAGTGGGGGCGCCTGGGTGGCTCAGTCGGTTAAGTGTCTGACTTCGGCTCAGGTCGCGATCTCGCGAGTTCGAGCCCTGGTTGGGTTCTTGTGCTGACCGCTCAGGTCATGATCTCACAGATCGTGAGTTCGAGCCCCGCGTCCGGCTCTGTGCTGACAGCTCAGAGCCTGGAGCCTGCTTCGGACTCTGGGTCTCCCTCTCCCTCTGCCCCTCCCCTGCTTGTGCTCTGTGTCTCTCTCTGTCTCTCAAAAATAAATAAACATAAAAAAGAAATAGAAAAAGGTCTACATTTAAAAAAACGTCAATTGCTGCCTTTGTTAAAAGAGCATACAGAGGGGCGCCTGGGTGGCGCAGTCGGTTAAGCGTCCGACATCAGCCAGGTCACGATCTCGCGGTCCGGGAGTTCGAGCCCCGCGTCAGGCTCTGGGCTGATGGCTCAGAGCCTGGAGCCTGTTTCTGATTCTATGTCTCCCTCTCTCTCTGCCCCTCCCCCGTTCATGCTCTGTCTCTCTCTGTCACAAAAATAAATAAACGTTGAAAAAAAAAATTAAAAAAAAAAAAAAAGAGCATACAGCAACAAATGCTTGGTGTGGCTCCATTCGTTTAAAAAGAAAAAGGCTAGGGGCGCCTGGGTGGCGCAGTCGGTTAAGCGTCCGACTTCAGCCAGGTCACGATCTCGCGGTCCGGGAGTTCGAGCCCCGCGTCAGGCTCTGGGCTGATGGCTCAGAGCCTGGAGCCTGTTTCCGATTCTGTGTCTCCCTCTCTCTCTGCCCCTCCCCCGTTCATGCTCTGTCTCTCTCTGTCCCAAAAATAAATAAACGTTGAAAAAAAAAATTAAAAAGAAAAAGGCTATTCATTTCTTACCTGTGCAGGTAAAAGATTCAAAGAGAACGCTGATCGGGATTGAGGACCTCAGAGAGGTTTGTTTGGCGGGGGGGTCTCTTATTTCTTACCCTATACCCTTCTAAATTATGTGAATTTGCTCCCATGGGTTACTTGTACAATGAAAAAGTCCTAGGGGTGCTCAGCTGGGCTTAGTCGGTGGAGCACGTAGCTCTTGATCTCGGGGTGGTGAGTTCAAGTCCCACGCTGGGTGTAGAGATTATTTAAAAATAAAATCCTTTTTAAGAAGTCCTAATAAAAACTCATAAACAAACCAATCTATTACTATCCATTATTAAAGACATTTTTTGTTTATTTATTTATTGTGAGAGAGAGAGGGCCCATGCACGCGGGGGAGGGGCAGAGAGAGAAGGAGAACCCCAAGCAGGCTGCAGACTGTCAGTGCAAAGCCCCCCACGGGGCTACAACCCACTAACTGGAGTTCGTGACCAGAGCCGAAATCAAGAGTCAGACGCTTAACCAACTGAGCCACCCAGGCGCCCCATTACTATCCATTCCCAACACCAGGTTTCTTGGGTGCTCCTTGACCTGATTCTCTTCTTCCCTGAAGTTCACTCTTCTGTGCGTTCTGTCCTCCTTCCCAGCTTCGTTGGGCTGCTCCTCATCTTGTGATGCCCCGTCTCTCCCCTGCTGTCTTCTCCAGTCCCACACATCCTGCAAACCCCAGTTCCGTTCCCGCCTCCCTCTAGAAGCTAGGCTGGCTCCTCGAAAATCCCCTTCCCCTCCAAATACTCACCGCGTCTGTGGTCAGTACCAAGCACACAACCTTGAAATCTCGCTCTCCCTTACTCTCTTTGAGGTCTCTCGTGTTTGTGTTTTGTTGTCCAGCATTTTGTAGGAAATTTATGTTTTCCCAACTCCTGGGGGAAAAAATCACCCAAAAACTTGGAAAAATGAGGGAAAAAAAAGTATTATAATTCTTCCGTGAGGACGAAAGCTTAGCAATCAGCATGCTGACGTTACTCGTTTGAAGGAACTCGACGACATCAAGAGGACAGCGAGGGGGGGAAACCGCCGTGTGGACCAGAAGGGTGAGAACCAGCGTATGTGAGAGCATCGGTCTTAGTCTACTGGCTTAGTCATGCCGGCTGTTGTGTGTTTGTGACCCTGTATCTTGCCAACAGTGTGCCATTCTTGCGAGTAAAATAAATGTTGGTGTGTATATGCATCGTACCCTTCACTCAAATCCTACAAGCAGAGCTCCAAGAAATAACACGGTTGGAAGTAAAATAAGTCCTTTGGCAATTTCTTGACTCTTTGTGGTTCCTTCACTCTTGCTGGGAGATCTGAATGTGACATGATTCGTACATTACCCAGGAATGTTCACTGGCACTTTCTAGGATGTGGATATTTGCGAGAGGCAAGCATCCTTCATGCATTTTCTGCAACGCTCTTTATAAATGCTGTTAAAAGACTGTTTCTTCTTTATCAGGCAATGTCTTTAGATGTCCATGAAGACTGTTCAAAGTGGTTTAAGACTAACTTATGATTTCAGGATTTCCAGTTTCTCACTCCCAGCTCCCAAAGATCCGTGTCTGCTGGGAATTTGGAGACACTGGTCCTGGCACAGAGGTTCTTGGTTTCTCGGCGAGAAAAGCTTGGATGGCAAGATTTGCTGAGGAAGCGCCCTCTCATTCATCGGCAGGTGAGTGAGCAGACACCAGGGGCTGGGACAGGGCTTTGGCAGATGGACTGTGGGTCATGTTCAAGATACATGTGCCTGTTCACGTGTACCAGTCTCCAAAAGCCTATTAACTCTGGCTTCTCTGGGCTGTAAATTTTCCATCTGCAAAATGAAAACGTTGGAGAAGCTGGTGATTTTTTTCCAAATGCTATTTTCAGTGAAATCTGACCCTAGGAGGACCCCCACGGTGGACCATAAAAATAATAGCAATAGCTAGGTATGTGCCTACTGTGGTTCTGAACACCTGTAGACTTATTAACTTCTTAAACTTCGCAGCGACCCAGATGCCCATTTTACAGATGAGGAAACTGATGAGGTTCCAAAGGAGTTTGAGTAACTTGCCCAGGGTCCCACATGAGCAGTAGGATTCCAGAGCCTGAAGTTAGGAGTTAGGGTAGTCAGCACGGAACCAAGCCCTTGATTCACCTTCCCCTCTGTCCCCACAGTGGCCCCACGAAAACTTCGGGATCCCTGGAATGCAGCTGGAAAAGTCAGCGTCCTAAATGATCTCCAAGGTTGTTTTCAATTTAGGTCTAGTTAAAAAATATTTTAGGGGCGCCTGGGTGGCGCAGTCGGTTAAGCGTCCGACTTCAGCCAGGTCACGATCTCGCGGTCCGTGAGTTCGAGCCCCGCGTCAGGCTCTGGGCTGATGGCTCAGAGCCTGGAGCCTGTTTCCGATTCTGTGTCTCCCTCTCTCTCTGCCCCTCCCCCCGTTCATGCTCTGTCTCTCTCTGTCCCAAAAATAAATAAACGTTGAAAAAAAAAAATTAAAAAAAAAATATTTTAATACCGCCGTCCATTTTGGTAATTTGCTGCAATTCGTAAATCCGTGGAACACTCACCGCCTCTCACATGAGCACCACACAAGCCCTCTAAGGCAGAAAGGCTTGGCTTCTTAGCCTGGTATTTACACAAGGAGCAGAGACATTCAGCCTGAGGTCATACTTCAATTAAACGGTGGAAGCAACTCTAGAAATCAGGTCTCCTGAGTCCTGGCTCGGGGTTTTTTTCTAAAGCGTATGAAAGCACTTTGTCAAGTGTGAACACTGTACAAATACTCAGTATTATTTTTTGCACCTACCTCCCAGCTTTGTACAAAGTAAGTGTTCAATAAGGGTCTGTTGAATTGAATAGGTTATGGCCGCCTTATGGCTACAGAATTAAAGTCAGGAAAGAACAATGGGAAATCTCATGAATTATGATTGTGGTTACCTTTCCATTGTTGAACCTAATCATTTATTTCTTTTAAGTATGCCTTCTGCTATCCTTCGGCTAACACACACCCACAAAGGGGAACAGGCATTTGTTGCCTGTTCTTCAACTGACCGTGAGGGTTGGTGGCCCACAGGCACGGTGCATAATACAGTCACCAGGCTGCGACTCAAAATTTGTCCAAGAAACCCTGTTGTCTTACATAACAGGGCTGCCTTGTGTTTCTGCCCCGCAGCCCCAAGAGCGTGTGGGAACCGTTCATCAAGAGCCTTAAAGACCTGCAAACACTTTGACCCAGAAATCCCAATCCTAGGAATGTATTCTTTAAAAAAAATTTTTTTAAGTTTATTTATTTATTTTGAGCTAGAGAGAGAGAGCGAACAGAGGGGGACAGAGAGAGAGAGAGGGAGAGAGAGAATCCCAAGCAGGCTCCACATGGTCGTGGCAGAGACCAACGCGGGGCTCGAAGTCACGAACGACGAGATCGTGACGTGGGCTGAAACCAAGAATTGCACGCCTAACAGACTGGGCCACCCGGGCGCCCCCAGGAGTGTATTCTAGTAAGACCCAAGGATTTGTTTACAGGGCTGCTCATGGCAACATTGTGTAAGAAAGCAAAATTTGGGGAAGAGACTAAATGTTTGTGATAGAGGATTGGCTCAGTAGATTACGTTAAATCTTGTCTATGGACTGTGGTTCAGCCGTTGGGATTTTCTGTGTGCAGCAAATCCCATAATCGCATGAGATAATGTTCACAACCTATTTTTAAATTTTTTTTATGTTTATTTATTTTTTGAGAGAGAGAGAGAGAGAAAGATAGAGTGCAAGCGTGGGCAGGGGGAGGCAGAGAGAGAGGGAGACACAGAATCTGAAGCAGGGTCCAGGCTCTGAGCTGGCAGCACAGAGCCCAAGGCGGTGCTGGAACCCACGAACCATGAGATCATGACCTGAGCCGAAGTCTGGCACTTAACCGACTAGCCACCCAGGCGCGCCTACAACCTAATTTTTTAAAGGGGAAAAAGCAGGGTTTAAAATGACCGTGTGCTGCACAGGCTCAGATGTGTATATAGATTAAATGAACTTGCAAATATGCAAAGTGAGACAACAGTCATCTCTTCATCAATGGGATCGTGGATGGTTTTCTGGCTTATCATTTTTATCTCTACTTTTATAAACAAGCATATTTACTTGGATAATGCAAAAACAATAAAATTGTTGTAAAGAGATGCTGTGCACGAACATACGATAACACTGAAGGCTGTTCATGTTACAGTTTTAATAATAATAACAATTGTGGATAACATTTATTAGACACGGTTACTTGCGGCCCTTTTCTGCTGAATTCCTTACCAGCCTCCTTCCTCACAAAAATTAGATGAGGAAGGCACTGTGATCTGGCCCCTTTACTCAGCAAGAAATCTGAGGGTCAGAGAGGTTGAGATGAAACCACTGCATCGGTATTTCCCCTCCTGCTAAGTGTGAAAGCGAATATAACTCGTTTGCACATGAACGCGTGTGTATACGCTCGTGCACGTATGCGCCAACACGTACGTCGCTGATTTCTACCTTTGTGTCGTGGGGTCAAGAATCATCTTTATTGTTTTCTTTAGCTTGTCTCTCTGTTTAGTTTTTCTAAAATGAGGCCATCCATGGGGCACCTGGGTGGCTCATTCCGTTAAGCGCCCGACTCCTAGTTTCCGCGCAGGTCACCATCGCGCGGTTGGTGGGTTCGAGCCCCGCGTCGGGCTCTGCGCTGACAGCGCCGAGGCTGCTTGGGGTCCTCTGTCCCCCCCCCCCCGCCCTTCTCTACTCACGCTCTCTCTCTCTCAAAAATAAATAAATAAATGAACATTTTTTTAAATTAAAAATAAATAAAATGAGGCCATACATCGACTTTTCATTAGAAAAGGCAAAAATATATTTTTTTTTAATTTTTTTTTTCAAAGTTTATTTATTTTTGGGACAGAGAGAGACAGAGCATGAACGGGGGAGGGGCAGAGAGAGAGGGAGACACAGAATCGGAAACAGGCTCCAGGCTCTGAGCCGTCAGCACAGAGCCCGATGCGGGGCTCGAACCCACGGACCGCGAGATCGTGACCTGGCTGAAGTCGGACGCTTAACCGACTGCGCCACCCAGGCGCCCCAAGGCAAAAATATTTTAAGGTTGGAAAAGAAAGTGGGCTGTTGAGGATCCACGCTCCACGTACACCTATTGAAAACAAAGGATGGGTATATTCTAGAGGAGGAGAATCAGAAGGAGCTAGAATATGAAGCCCGGAAAGAGATTCCCTGCCACCTGCCTGCAACAGAATCTGTGTCTTTCTTACTCCCTTCTGCCTCCCTCTTGCATACCAGGATCAGGTATGGAATGCATCAGGGAGGGAATGACCGGGGAGAGCATCAGCGACCTCGGATTTAGGGGCTGATAGAACCAAGAGCCCAGCACGGTGCCTGGCACATAGCAGGTACTCAATAAAACGGTGTGTTTGGGATTAGCACCGTGATTACGCATTGTGACCTATTCCTAATAGCGTTAGGATTCTTATTTTGCACACCTCCCTTCTTTCAGACTCCCAGCTTGGGCTTCTCAAGTCCCGGTCTTGCCCCATCCCACCAACAAAGTCTGCTCTTTTGTCTCTTCCCCCAGGAAAACCTTTCAGGCTAGAGTCTGTTTCTCATGGCCAAGCTTAGCCAATAAAATTAATTACCACGAAAGTACTAAGAGTTAACCCTAGCTCGACATTTGCTTCTGACAGAGACTTTCAATGCCTTAACTCAGAAGAGTGGGTCGTAATGTGAGTGTGGGCTCTGTACCTTGCAGATTTTATAGGATAATCAGGACCTGGTGAGAAAGAGAGAGAGAGAGAGAGAGAGAGAGAGAGAGAGAGACAGGATCTCGGAAGGGCATGGAGACCTCACAGCTTCACCCACATTCCCTGACCTTTGACTCTTTCCAAACCTTCTCTTTAAGGCTCTTGACTTTTTATGCCCATTGTCATGTTTTATATACTTTTGCTTGCAATACATTAAGACAGATGAGCGTGGAAATCCTTGAAGTTGCTCCCAATAACCCAGTCCCTTTATTATGACCGTAACCTCACCGTGTACGGCATTTCCATAGTCGAAGGATCAAACAGAAGCCGTTTGCTTTGGCCGAACAAACGGCCGCCCAGCTGTACAACTGAGCCGAAGCATCAATAAGGCCAAGAATGTATTTAGGGAAGGTGTGGTAATACCATATACACAGAAGATTATGGATTTAATGGTTGGAAAAACAGAGCAGAAAGTAGATTATTCTTCGTCATCACTGCAAACTTGGAGCCATGCGCCATAAATATGTTGTTAGCCCATCAAAATGACAAACTGTGGGATGAAAACCAGAAGATATGCAGTTTTCAACTCACTGGTCTCATGGCTCAAACGCAATCCTCTGATGGCTATATTTACAACTGCATCCTTTCGGATTTGCCTTCTTCCAAATAAATCATCACCAATCTCACTGACCCAAATCCTATTTCTTACTAAACATCTTCAGTCTGTCTCTCTCTCTTGAGCCTAAATGCAAGTGCAGTAAAAAAAAAATATTATGAATCCTTTAGGGTACTCTTCACCAATTAAAAGTGGCATATTAAATTTCTGAAAACTTGTGTAATCTGCAGTATAAAATCACATTTTATGGTAGCAGATAATTTAGAACCCATAAGCTAATTAAATGAAGTGAATGACAACTGTATTCTCTAGATAAATGACATATCAGTCGCAGATAATGTACAAATTTAAGGGACTGGAACCTTTGGAGGAAGAGGGAAAACGATGGAAATATTTGAGTCACAAATGTGGGTCCTTATACGTAAACCCGACTAATTATGTTAAGTGTGTGATGAAATTAATTGCTGGAGGTTTTTGCCTCCAGAACTCCGCAGAGCTATGGGAATAGGGTTCTTCTGCTATTAGAGAGCCACCCTGTCACTACTGAGCTATGCGGATGACACTCCGGGATCCAGAAAGAGGACGCGGGGTCTCTATCCCCACCCCACGTCTCTGGACAAATGAACCACCACCGTTATTGATGAAAAAGGGGCAAGTTGCCAACTCAAGATTTAAAAACTACATTCAGTGAAAGGGGTCCAAACAGCCTTAGGATCATGCAAGTAAGGTTTAGAAGAAACTTTAAGATCATCTAGCTCAGTGTTGAGAAGGATGCTGAGGCCGTGTTCGGGTTCAACCAGAAAGAGCAGCGAAGAACCGAAGATGTGTGGCATGGACACGGGGACCAGTAAGACATGGATGATGCCAACCCTGACCAAGTTCAAAGGTTTCGTTTAGGAAATGAGGAGCCAGGGGTGCCTGGCTGGCTCAGTCGGTAGGGCATGTGACTCGTGATATCGGGTTTGTGAGTTGGAGACCCACATTGGGAACACAGATTGCTTTATTTTTTTTTAATGTTTATTTATTCTTGAGAGAGAGAGAGAGCAAGAGAGCACATGCACACGAGTGGGGGGGGGGGGCAGAGACAGAGGGGAGATAGAGGGTCGAAGGCGGGCTCTGTGCTGACAGCAGAGAACCCAGTGCGGGGTTTGAACCCACGAACCATGGGATCATGACCTGAGACAAAGTCGGAAGCTTAACCGACTGAGCCATCCGGGTGCCCCGGAGATTACTTTATAAAAATGGAGTCAAACCCCAAAAGGTGAGGGCCAAAAGTGCCCAAAGTCAGAAGGTGGTTAATGCTCAGAACTGGGAAGAGAACACAAGGAGCTGAGACTTTTCACAAAGCGCCCCTCACAGCTCCCCAGTTTGTCCTACGGCAATCGTGACCATTCTAAAAAGCAAAAGGAACAATATAGTTCATATTTGTATGACACTAGCAGAGAAGAAGTAGATCCTCATGGGTCCCAAGCTTCTTCAGGCCAAAGCCAGCCCTCTTTAGGCCATGAGTGAAGCCCCACTGATTTCAATCAATCGGAGAGATTGTTGCAATGCTGAACCCCTCTCAGGGCGCCTGGGTGGCTCAGTCGGTTGAGCGTCCGACTTCGGCTCAGGTCAGGATCTCGCGGTCCGTGGGTTCGAGCCCCACGTCGGGCTCTGTGCTGACAGCTGGGAGCCTGGAGCCTGCTTCCGATTCTGTGTCTCCCTCTCTCTCTGCCCCTCTCCCACTCCCTCTTTTTCAAAGATAAAATAAACATGAAAAAAAATTTTAATGTTGAACCCCCAGACATACAGAGGAAAAATCCAACTGTGTTAGAAGGGCTAAGGTAGGGCTTGATATCTCATGCACAATAAAAACAGATGTGCAGGTCAGAGTAAAGAGGCTCCCAACCAACATAAGTTAGATCAGCCAGAGGCATGACCTCACTTATTTCCTGAGTCCTTGGGCACCCTAATTCAAGGAAAAAGCCTGCGATAGGAGAAATGGAGTCTTTCTCTTTTCCTGTGTGAGGCCCCGACGTAGTACTGAGCACAGAACAGGGGGGCATTAGACCCGGGTGATGTTGAGTGTCTCCTGCTTAGACTCAAACAATTGACTACTAGTAAACGTGTCAGCGAGAATTCTCCCAGACGTCAGTGACGGAAACCCAACTCCGGCTAACTTAAGCTAAAAATAAAGGGGGCGGGGGTTGGTGATGTGTGGTTCACACAACTAAAAAGTCCAGGCTAGACAGGATTTCAGGCATGGCTGGATCCAGGAGGTTGCAAGTCGGTCATTGGATCTCAGATTTGTCCTCCATATTTCAGTTCTTCTTTCCTCCAGCTGGCTCCATTTTGGGGGCACATCCCCCCACGGAGCAGCACCTGGCACCGTGGGCTTACGTGCCCCCAGCTTCAAGTCCATCAGAGAGAAAGAGAGTCCCCTCTTCCACCAGTTCCGGCGGAAGTCCAGGTCTGAGTCTCAATGGGACTTGGGTCACCCACCCACCCCAGAAGTACTCACCCTGGGCAGGGGGAATGCAGCGCTCTGATTGGCCACGATGGATCTCACATCAGTCACCATATATTCTGGCCAAGACTTACCAAGTCACCAGCAAGTTGTAAGTAGTATTTTTCAGGGCACGTTGGGGTTGAGCCGGGGAAGGCTAATCCCTTTCAAACCGCATGGATAGAGCTACATTCCACGGCACAGGGCGCTGGTTTCCCCAAAGGAAAACCAGGCTTTTGCAACTGTAAACCACAGGTGTTACCCAGGGGGGAAAGGGAGAACTTGGGACCTTCCTGAAGAACCCTCAGAGGTGGTTAGAAGAATAACTCCCCGAGAAGAAACGGTGGGCAGGGGTGAGGGCCCATGAAGCCCCTACCAACTCACTGGCCAATGAATGCTTCCCGGCCCAAGACGAGAAAGCTGGGTACTGACCAGGTTCACGTCTCCTGAGAAACAGAAGAGAGAGACAAAATTGGGAGCCGGTGTAGTGGGCTGAATGGTGGCCCTTACAGATGCCAGGTCCTAATCCCTGGAACCTACGCATGCTATCTTACATGGGAACAATTTTGCAGATGTGATTAAGAATCTTGAGATGAGGGCCTCCCGGGTGGCTCAGTCGGTTGAGTGTCTGACTTCCGCTCAGGTCACGATCTCACGGTTTTTGGGTTCGGGTTCGGGGCCGGTGTCGGGCTCCCTGCTGTCAGCCCGTCAGCGCAGAGCCCGCTTGGGGTCCTCCGTCTCCCTCTCTGGTTACCCCAGGGGGCTCTGAATGGCCTCACAAGCATCCTTTAAGAGAGAGGCAGAAGGAGATTGGACCCAGACACAGAGGCAGAGGTCGGGGGGAGGTAGCTACAAGCCAAGGAAGGCAGGCACCCACCACAAGCTGGAAGAGGCAGGAGACGGTTTGTCTCTTAAAGTCTCCGGAGGGACCGCGACCAACGCCGTGTGATGACCGAAGACGCCGATTCAGACTTCGGGCCCGTGAGCTGAGAGGATACGTATCTTTTGTTTTAAGCCACCAAGTCTGTGGCAATTTGTTAGAGAAGCGCCAGGAAGCTGATGAGGACGGTGTGAGAGAAACGGATAATCCGCAGCAGGATGGTTAGGTTATGGATAGAAGGGGGTCGCCAAACCTTCACCGGGAAGGGGGACTATAGACACGGCCAGGCCGGGGAGCGTGGCCACACTGTCAGGAAAGCGAGTTTCACCAGCACTGAAAGAATCCCATCGAAGGATGAAGTCATTTTTCTGCCCCCGCCGGTGGTCAGAGCCCGGGACTTGCTTAAAGACGGGTACTGCGTGGGTTATGAGGCTGGATAAACCTACACCTGGAATAGTGAGGTTTATTAACTGGGGAGCTTGGACCAAAGAGGCAACACACGGTTGCCTCCCCTCCTTTCAAGAAATCTGCTGGAGTGAGGAGCCTCCCTTTGGCTGGGAGCGCCGGGCTGCCCTCTGACTAGCATGGCCAAGGGAGCTGGGTTATCTCACCCCGTCCTGTGGCAGGCCTTCAAAGGACACCTCTTTGACACCCGGTGTCCAGAAGGTCCCCCTCCTTCCAGTTTCCTCCTCTCCCCAAGGGGCGAAGTATTTTTAATCCTCCTCATGCGTTTAATCCTCTTAATGGGTTGTCTTTTTTTCCCTCATCCTCGGGGAGAGAGATTTCACAACCAAGCAGCATGGTATGAATAGTTCCTGGGCACTCACACCATGCAAAGTGTTTTATAGCTGTTTAATCCTCCTTGCAACGCTGCGAGGTTCACCCCCATTTGGCAGATGAGGAAACCGAGGCCCAGAGAAGGTAAGCATGGAGTCTGAAGCCACACAGCTAGCATGCAGGAGGGCCAGACTTAGAGCCCCGGCGGTCTGACCTCTAAGGCCACACTCAGCCCCAAGGCACGGTGCCAGGCAGGAGAGCCTAGCGGTCAGGACTGTGCTGGGCCCCCCCCGCTCCTTCCTGGGGGCCTCGCACCGGAGATCTTCCAGAAATTGCTTTTTGTCCGCTTCTCATTCTTCATGCTGCTACTTTTTAGCCGTGTTACTGATGAGAAAACAGCTTAGTAAAATCAATGGTTTTAAATTATACCTTTATGTACCAAGGATACAAAACAAGCTACAAAACAGAAATACTTTCCCGTGACAAAAAATCAATCTTGCTGATGCTACTGGCCCTTGAGCTCGCCTCCCCCACCCCGCCCCCATTTCCCCTCTTACTTAAGACTTTCTCTGCTCTTCCGTCCCCGGCTTTGTGTAGACTTTCTTCAGGTTTCTTGCTCAGGAGACTCGTTTTATCTAAAAGGTCAATTCTTTCAGCGGGGCACCGAACAGAATTGAATATAATTATCCCAATCTCTACCGTGTAGAATTCATGCTTGAATTCATTCAAAAAATAGCATGCAGTATAATTAACTCAGAGCCCAACCAAATCTATTGAGAAAGCCTCAGGTATCATACAGTTCCACTTACAATAGAACATTTTCATTTAAGGACATTGTACGTATTAACCCAAGTCAGCATCCAATTACTCTGAATAAGTGAATTCTCTGTTCCAGGAATGTAATTTGAAAATGTTGTCATGCAATCTGAGGCAAAAGGTCCTTTTTCATTAATCTAACTCTCATTAAAGTGGAAGCCTGCAGGTTATTTCAAATCCATTAGTTTTAAATACAGGTGATTACAATTCTATTGCACATAAGACAACAAAAGTGTCTATCAAGAAATATTGGGACGTTTTGAGGGATGGGACTGGTTGCTGGTTTTGCTGTCAAGGCTGAGGATGAGATTTACCAGATGATGGAAGGGGAGACTCTTTTTTGAACCCTCCCCCTCCCACCCAGGGCTTGCGCAATCAACTGCATGAACCCGGAGGGTGGATCTATGCGCTTGGAGGTAGCCTGTGCTCCTGCAGTTCTCCCAGAATCGTCTGCTGTGTATATTTCAGTCCCCGTAGCTTTGGAAGCTTGGTGAAATTAGCATGCACCGGGTTTTAATTCTTTAAGAGGCTGGCAATCTTTGGACGCATGGCGTTATCTGCCTAGATTCTCCTCCCTTGCCCCTACCTACATCCCCCTCATCTTTTAGGTCTCTGGCTCAAGGCCCCCTCTCCCAGGCAGCCTCCCCTGACTACTCCGACTGGAAGCCATGGGCTTCTGCTTTGAACCCCTTCAACGCTGAGCATAGGATTCCTTTGGCGTCTGCCGTCTGCTCCCTGAGCATTTTAGTTATCTTTTCCAGTTTGGTTCAATTCAATCAATATTCTGGAATAGCACTGGACTAGTTGCTAGAGACTCAGCAAGGAAAGGGTCACAGAGCTTGCCTTCGAGAAACGCACATTCTAGTGGGTCAGGGTGTGGGGGAGCCCAGGAACCAGGCAGTTATGCTAAGTGCCCGTGAGTGCTACGATGCGGGACTTACAGGGGATGTTGGAAGCCCTAAGGAAGAAACTTCCAACCTGAACTTCATATCACGTCTATACCTGAAACCCTTGAATGACTTCCTAGTAGCTATGGAACACGGTCCACACCTCAGTTTCCATGATGACCTGGCCCTGCTTCCTCCTCCCACCTTCCTATCTTCCCCCTCTTCTCCCTCTTCAGCCACACGGATTGCTCCGAACTCTTTAAACATTCCAAACCCTTGGCTGCCTCCGGGCCTTTACACGTGTCGTTCTCCATGCTTCTCTCTCCCAACTCTTCACCTAAGTTTTCCTCCTTAGACTTTAGCTCTCAGCTCAAACGCCTCTGCCTCATGGAAGTCTTCCACTTTCAAGTCTAAGATATTCCCAGTTTATTTCTTTCAAAGACCCTTTAGTCACCTGAAATATTAAGTATGTATTCAGTTAAGTGTTGTCTCTGTCCCTCCCTAGAGTATAAATTACAGGAAGGCAAGGGTATGGTCAACTTTAACTATCATGAAATCTACGGCACTTAGCCCAGAGCCTGGCGTATAGCAAGAACTCAGTGATATTTGTTGCATAAAAGAAAAACAAAGACAAACAATGACTAGATAACTTGGGAGTTCTTTGAGCTGAGAGTCTGAGAACTACCAGGCAAAAGATACGGAAGAGAAACAACGTTGTCTTATTTTCAGCTTGGATCGTAGCATTGGGTAGGCTTCTTCATTTGTGACTCTCTGGAATCATGCTTTCTCTACCCAAGAGGACCAAAATTAACCTCATTTTCCGTGGCTACGTGGACCCAAAGGATGAGCAGAAGTGTCAGAATCTGACTGAGACCAACCTGACAGAAGGGGTCTACGGGAGCTTGCTTCTCAAGGTCAGGGAATGAAAAATTTGGTTAAAGTCACATGTCTGGGGGCAAACAAAACTCACACTTGCATCCACGTCTTTGGTGGCCACAAGATAACTTCGCCAGGCCTGGCTGCCCCCAGCGAAACCACAGTATGAATCAGAGGGAATCTTGGAAACTCCCTCAGAATCCCCCAGGATGTGCAAGGTCAGGGAGAGGTGCGCAAGTTTGGAAGGCGGAGCATCGCGGACGTGGCCCCAGGATCCCCATGACCGTTACCCTTGGAGAAAATCATTCAGCAGCAATCATTTCCCCCACCATTCCAGACTTTATATCCCAGCCAGTTCTCACTCCTCTGGTCACCTCGAGGACCGAGGACCCTACAGACCGGACTGCCACTTTCTTGAAGCTTCCCTCGAATATTCTTCTAGGTCTTATTCTTGTATACAGCGGGCACCAAACTAACCTGCAATTAATCAGATGCCGTCTTGGGCCTCACCATTTCACTGGCTGTCTTATCTCCCCAACTACAGTGAAAACAACCTGGGCAGGAACAATGCCTAATAATACTAATTACAAGATAATAATCCCTTTCATGTGGCCACACTTTCAAGTTGACAAAGCACTGTTGAAATTCTCACCAAATCCTTGCTGTGCCCCCCCCCCGCCCCCCCGCGCGTGGTTGGCGGGAGCCGTGCTATGATTATTCACGTGTGACAGATGAGGAAACAGGTGGGGAAGACAAATGACCTATGCGAGATGACATAAGCCACCCAGGGGGATGAATGTTGTGAACCAAAATGAGACATAAAGCCGGTTCTTCTAAGTTCTAGATTCTTTCACCAGGGAACGTGGGATTGCCTTTCTTCAGCTAAAATCTTGGAACTTTGAGTATCCCTTTCTTCTCTTGACAAGGTTGTTCATTTTCCCTCCTTGAGCCTTTAAGCCATGCTGGGTAACAGGCACCAAAGAGTGATGAGATGCTCAGAGAAAAGCTTTTCCGCTTTAATTTTTTTTAATGTTTATTTATTTTTGAGAGAGAGAGAGAGAGAGAGAGAGCACAAGCAGGGGAGGCGCAGAGAGAGAGAAAGACCCAGAATCAGAAGCTAACTCCAGGCTCTGAGCTGTCAGTCCAAAGCCCGATGTGGGGCTTGAGCTCATGAGCTGTGAGTTCATGACCTGAGCCGAAGTCAGACGCTTAACCCACTGAGCCCCCCGGGCACCCCAAGGTTTTGCTGCTTTAAAAACAATACATGAATAAATGAAAATAACAGGTGAATTTCAATGGCAGCTGTTTGTGTAGGGTTCCCAGAGCTGGACCTGGCAAGAATTGATGGCCATCAAAGACATCTGTGAGGGCCAAGCCTGGAATGTTCTAGTCCTCATCTGCACCCAGGAGCTGGAGCTGGCGTTGACTTGAGCCTTTGGACACTGGTTGGCCAGACTCGAGTTTGGAGGATGGGTTTGGGTTACCCAGCTACCCCAAGGGGAGAAAACTCACAAGGGAGGATTTATCTGTCGATCACAAGAGGGCCTAAGTATCTCTGGTCCCTTCCTACCTCACCTTCCCTTGGCAAAGAGAGTAAGCCAGCTCCCTGGAAAATCTTGCCAGACCTTCTCCAAGAAAATGAGTCTAGTGCCCTCTGAGCTGAGCTGCGAGTTATCTTGAAAGTGAGAAAAAGGCATTGGAGACAAGCCCCAAAGTTATTTTTGTAACATTGACACTCAGGGCTCCCAGCCTGGTGCCTGGAACATTCACGGCAACCAACATCCACAGAAACACGAATGATTTTCCATGAGTGACGTCCGACCTTGGGTGAACGAGGCATGGTTCCACGAAGCCCACAGCATGCAAGTGAGTGGCACCTGCGTGTGCACAGACTTGACTAGCTCTGGTGTGTGAGAATTAATAGCAAACGTTGGCATGTTAACTGCTGAAGTTTAAAAACAAGCCAAACGCGCTTGTCTCACACCTCCAACTGATTGCCACAGAAAATATGTCTCGCTCCAGGGCTGCCAAAAATTTTGTAGCCACGCATTCGCTCCCTCCTACCCGTGCTGCCCCAATTCTCCTATCACCTTAGACATCCCGAAAAGAACGGGCGCAGAGGAGAAAAGCCACCAATTCACACTCCTTAAAATCACACGCGCATGAGAGCGCGCGCGCGCGCGCACACACACACACACACACACACACACGATAATGATGCTGCTTTAGCATTTTTAAGCACTTTTCCCCCTCCCAGACCCTGTGCTTTTTACACGATCCCATTTAACCCTCTGATATTAAAATCAGCCCCTTCAAACTGAACAAAACTTCCTGTCACACATTAGAAAATTGAAACATTTAAAAAAACAAAAAGTATGCTTCCACTTGCACCTCCTAGAACAACCCCTAGGACCCCTTACAAACCTTCCAGGTTTCGCTTCCTTTGTGCTTCTGAAGGAAGCCAGGGCCTCCTTTTTTTTTCTAAAGGGACATTTGAATTTCTTTTCAAATGTATATCTGACCTCCTTTACCGTGACTCCCTTTATTTTCAAAATGTATACTTGAATGTCTTTTCAAATGTAATATAGCCTTTTGAAGTTGGTTTTCTTGGGAGTGTAAGGACCTTCTTTTCAGAATTCCAGAGCATTTTCTGGAAGCTGGTAAGGGGGGTGGAGGTAAGAGGATATCATATTTATGTATCGTCTTTATGTCTCAAATCACTGTTATTGATGGGTAAGTGCCTGTATAACGGAGTAAATAGTAGGTGCAAATGCGTGTGTTTATTCGCACTAGAGAGCCAGTGGAAGGCACGTGTCCACGGGGGTAAGGAAGCCCCCCAGCTCACCCTGGGGCCCTTTATTCCCGCCTGCACGTTCTGCGTAAATGTGAGAAGCCACACTTCAAGTCTGGTCTTTTCCCCTGCAAGATCTCCTGACGTGTTTGGAGAAATGTACCGTAATTATCCTCATTTACAACTGGGATTCAGAGAGATGGAAAAATTCACCCCACGTCACACAGCCAGCAGATGAGGAAGCCAGAGGTGACTCGCCAAGTCTGGTCCTTCTGTGAATCTTCGATGAAATGCTGATGTTAAAAAAAAAAAAAAAAAAGGTTCTGTTCTTGTTGTTTGGTGTTTGGTCCTGCATGACTAGGGTACCTGTTTGGGGCTCGGTCTTAATTTAGGAGGTTGCGTGCTCTCAGGGCCCTCCCTCACCCCTCCTGTGCTCCCCTCTGCTCCCGAGGGCTGGAAGACTGCTCCCCCCCCCCGCAGGACGCACCCCAGACTCCCCCATCTCTTGGTTTCTGGCTGCATTCAGCCAATGGAGGTGCCCCGGGTGGTTCCAGGATCTACCCAACAGCTTCTACCTTGGATTCCAGCAGTCCATCTCCTCCCTTTGACAACCCTCCCCCACTCCTAGAGGTGGCGGTGGATTCCTGCAATTTCTTTTTTTTTTTTTTTAATTTTTTTTTTTTTTTTTACATTTATTTCTTTTTGAGAGAGAGACAGAGTGTGAATGGGGGAGGAGCAGAGAGAGAGGGAGACACAGAATCCGAAGCAGGCTCCGGGCTCTGAGCTGTCAGCACACGGCCCGACGCGGGGCTCGAACTCACAAACCGCGAGATCATGACCTGACTGAAGTCGGACGGTCAACCGACTGAGCCACCCAGGCGCCCCGGATTCCTGCAATTTCTAATCTCAGATTGTTCCTCTGGCCCTTTGGGCTTCTCACCTCTTCCATCACCCGTGCAAACCAAACCCCTACACTAAATTCTTACTGTTTATAATACTTAGACTAGACTCTGCCTTTCTGGACTGACCAATACAGAGATGAGAACACCTGAGACCATTTAAGAAAAGCACAAGAGCAGGCACAGTTAGAATGGCACGGAGCCGATTATGTTTGTTGACTTCATTTCTCATGTGGCAAAGCAGGACTTCACCAAAGAGGAATTCAGGCAGGGAGAATACAGCGCATGTGTAGGCAGATATGAAGATAAAATATTTCAGTGTATTTCAGGAAGGAGCGTCTTCCACTTTCTTGAAGGGTAAGAATGATGGGTAGAACCCCCATAGAATCTGTACCGGACTCATGGCTTTTTTCTTTCTTTCTTTTCTTTCTTTTCTTTTCTTTTCTTTTCTTTTCTTTTCTTTTCTTTTCTTTTCTTTTATTAACATTTTTTTTTAGTGTTTCTTTATTTTTGAGAGAGAGACAGACAGACAGAGCATGGGCGGGGGAGAGGCAGAGAGAAGGAGACAGACTCCAAAGCAAGCTCCAGGCTCTGAGCTGTCAGTACAGACACCGATGCAGGGCTCGAACTCATGAGCTGTGAGATCTTGACCTGAACCAAAGTCGGACGCTCAACCGACTGAGCCACCCAGGTGCCCCTCAAGGCTTCTTTAATGAACTACAAAGGGCAGCAAGGCTTGACACAAGCCTGTTGACCACAGTCAGACAAGTGTAGTAATTCTAGGGGTGTCCGGGTAAGCATCTGACTTTGGCTCAGGTCACGATCTCACGGTTCCTGAGTTTGAGCCCAGCATCGGGCTCTGCACTCACAGTGCACAGCCTGCTTGGGGTTCTCTGTCTCCCTCTCTCTTTGCCCCTCCCCCACTCGCTCCCTCCCTCCCACTCTCTCTCTCTCTCAAAATAAATAAATAAACTTAAAAAAAATGTAGGAATTCTAAATCTGAACCGCTTGGGCCCCTGACCCTCGCTTCCCCTTTCTCTGGGTGTCTGTTCCTGTTGAACTGACAACAGGCCTGAATAAGGAGGATTTGAAGTCATACCTGGGAGACAGACATTTCAGTTGGAAATGGGACAACATCCATAGTCTTCCCTTAGGCGCCTCCTAGAAAACACGGCTTCTTTTTTCCCAGCAAGGAAGCCCCCGGGAGACATCTACGGCTAAATATATCACACGTGAATTAGAGACATTACACCCAACTTGGTTTCCAAATAGTCTCTGTTGCAGCAAAAATCTCAATTCGGGCCATTGTGAATGTATTAATCATGGTTCTCAGGAGAAATAGAAGTTATTGGACACGCACACACACACACACGATAATTACAAGGAACGGGTTCACAAATTATGGAGGCTCGGTGAGTCCAAACTTTGCAGAACCCCTATTTCAGTTTGAGTCCAAAGACTGGAAGCTGTTCCAGAACCAGAAAAAGCTGATGTCCCAGTTTGAAAACCATCAAGCAGGAAGGACCGATATTCCAATTTGAAGGTCATCGGGCAGGAGAACTCTCTCTTCCTGGGAGGAGGGTCAGCGTTTCGTTCTATTCAGACCTTCCACTGATTGGATGAGGCCCACCTGCATTGTGAAGGGGAGTCTGCTTTACTCAGCTTACCAATTTAAATGTTAATCTCATCCAAAAACATCTTCACAGAAACACCCGGAATAATGTTTGACCAGCTGTCTGGGCCAATCAAGGTGACACATGAAATTAACCATCACAGTGGGTAAGAGGTTTTATAAAACATAAAAGCAAAACCCACAAGGATTATTCCACTTACATGAGGTACCCAGAGTAGTGAGATCCACAGAGGGAAAATAGAATTGCGGTTACCAGGGGCGGGAGGGAGAGGGAATGGGAATCTATTATTTAACGGGGACAGAGTTTCAGTCTGGGAAGATGAAAAAGTTCTGGAGATGATTGCTGGTGACGGTTGTACAAAAACGTGAATGCCCTTAATGCCACCGAACTGCGTGTCTCCAAAAATGGTCAAAACGATGAATTTTATGTCGTGTGTATTTTAACACAACAAAAACATTTTTTTCAAGTCTGTATATTTATTTAGAGAGTGAGAGAGCACAAGTGCGAGCAGGGGAGGGGCAGAGAAAGACAGAGGGAGAAAGAGAGAAGCCCAAGCAGGCTCCGCACTGTCTGCGTGCGCGGAGCCCGGCGCGGGGCTCGAACTCAGGAACCGTGAGATCAGGACGCAAGCCAAAGAGTTGGATGCTTCACCGACCGAGCCACCCAGATGCCCCAACACCATGAAAGTTTTTAAATAAAAAAATAACCACAAAAGCTAGCTAAATGGAGTTGAGTTGGTGGCGTCGTCCTGGCCTGGGATCCCTCACACGGATTCGGCCAAGTGGTGACTGGGCGCGCGTCACCTTAGAGAGCTTCTCTCCCGTGCCTGGGTCCTGAGCAAAGATGGCAGGTGGCCTGGGCCTTCTCTCTCCCCACGTGGCGGTGATGCCAGCTTGGGCTCCCTCAGGTGGTGGTTGGATCCCAAGAGCGAGGGCTACAAGAGAGCCACGGCGGAAGTCACCGGTACTCTTACATCCAGGCCTGGACTGCTCCTCGTCACTTCTGTCACGGTCCCGGGGTGAAGCAGCCCGAGGCAGGCCTCCTTCACGGGGCAGAGAAGCAGTTTCCATTTCTCAAAGAGTGACAAGACTCCGTGGCCGTCTTTTGTCCACCACGAGGTGACCGAGCTGTGCCCGAAAGCAAGAGCGTTCCTCCATGATTTTCATTCTTAGTCACCGATTATCAGAAGACAGCACTCAGGAAAGCTCCATGAGCTGGAACGTCGCAGTGGCAGGTTCCATGCGTCAGAACCGCTCGTGAGCCCGTGGCAGCGGGGACGGGCATTCGGGCAAACCGAATCCCCGACTGAACACGCACCACCACCCACGCAAGGCCAACGTTCAAAGGCTTGGTTTCTGTCCTGTCTACTTAATGCTAAGACTCCGCAGAAATTCATTTCAACTTTCTTAGATGACTCAGAAGCCTGCGGCAAGGAGGAGGGGGTCACCAGCAGCGACATCCATTATCATTTCGCTGGTCCCGCACCGCCCCCCCCCCCCCCCGCCTGGTTGACAGATTGCCGGGGAGATAAACCTCTTTTACTGTAATTCACACTCTGAAAAAAAGGGATTTACTAGGCAAATTAAGAGGGTGAAGAAACTTGCAGGGGGTGACATTTAGCCAGCTCCAGACACCAAACTTTTCAAGCACTTTAGAAGCCCAATTTACATACAATTACAGGAAGGCTTCATTTATCCGCCCCTGTCAGAGGAAGAGCCAGTTTCACAGAAGTGACTTTTTCAGATAACGCTTGCTTCCCCCTAGAGGCACCAGGCCATTTTAACCACGGAAATCTTCCCCAAAGGGACCGCAAGCCTCCAGAAGCATCCACGTGAGCGCGCAGCGAATGGCTTCACCTTTCTTTGAGGGATGCAGATCACCCCATAGGTCTCTAAAATGACAGTGGCCCTGAAGCTACTCGCCCCCGGGGTGGCAGCCTCCGCCCATTCAAAACCCATCCATTGACCCCCGACTTCCGCGAGGTGTCGTTTTTTTATTGCTTCCTTCCTGTTGTTCTTTCTAAATTCAAGTACAAAGAATTGAGATAGTTTACTCTTCGGGAAGTGGCTGACTGTATCAGGGGTCTTTTGTTTGTTCAAGTCTCTGAGCCCCCTACCTGTCCCTCACCTCCCCTGAGGCATCCCTACTCACCTGTTGGATACGTAGTCTTTCACGATGGTATAAATGGTGTGGCGCTAGGGAATTCTTTGTGTTACCTACGTTTTTCCACCAAACTCCGTGTCTTTAAGAGCGACCTAACCCGTTTCTGAATGCTGCCTCGTGTTCCACACGCATCCACGTTGGATCGAAGGGATTGCTCTAGGGATGGGCAGCCAGGTCACTTCGACCTCCCTGCCTCAGAAACTGCACAGCAAAGGTCATCCTTACGCCCCTCCCCTTGACAGTTTCTCTGGGAGTGAGGCCAGGGCTGAGACGACACCAGCCTGAGGTCTGTCTATACCTGCATGCTCCGTTTCAGAAGTGCTCCCAGCTTCCTCTCCAAAGTAGCCATGTCAGTTTACATGGCCCTGGCAGTCCCGGAGGAGTCCTGTGTGCCCACATCATTCCCGATGCTAGACATTGTTCAGTTTTTCTTTTGGTTAATTGAGGGATAATTAACATGCGGTGTTATGTTAGTTTCAGGCGTACAATATAATCGTTCAACATTTCTACACATTGCTCGGTGCAGTGGAATTATTGGATCATGGTGATTCTATTCCTAATTTTTTGAGAAGCCTTCCAACCGTTTTCCACGGTGGTTGCACCAGGGTGCCTTCCCAGCAGCAGTGGGCAAGCGTTTCTCTTTCTCCACGTCCTCGCCAACACTTGTCATCTTTTTGTGTTTTCGGTTTTAGCCATTCCACTGGCAGGCGTGAGGTGGTATCTCACCGTGGTGTTGATTTGTATGTCCCTGATGAGGAGTCATGTTGGGAATCTCTTCATGTGTCTGTTGGCCATCCGGATGTCTTCTTTGGAAAAAAACGTCTATTCAATTTTCTTTAACCAATCTCGATGGTTAAGAAACGTTGCCTATGTGTTTTGCTTTTTATTTTGCCGATTGTTAGAAGGTTGAGAACCTCTCCGTAGGCACGTTACCCATCGTGGTTTACCCCGTCATCATTTTCCTAGTCTGTCACCCCCTCCTGACTGTCTTCAGTGACTTTCAGCAAACCAAAACGCTTAATTTTGATGTCGTGAGTACATTCCTCCCTGTTATGGTAGTCCTCTTCTCTTCCCTACTAATCTCACCTGTCACTTTTAACTCCTCTAGATATTGTCCCCCTAATCCCCCAAAACTTAATTCCACATCTGAGTCCTACTTCCGTTTTCTATCTGGTATGCCCTCTCCCTGTGCACTCCGCCAGGCCAGTCCTCACCCAGATCTTTCCATTGACTCCACCTTTGCACATCACCTTGCTTGCATTTCTCTTTGGCACCTGTCGCGTCGCATCACCTCCCGAAGTTAGTCATTGTGATCTCCGAGTCCCCCGGGAGATTAAAAGCCCCTTGAAGGTAGGGCTTGAACTCCGCCTGCCTCACCATGTCTGGGGTAGACAGCACAGCGACTAGCAAGGGTCATTCAAACAGATGAAGTAGGTCTTTCAAGAAAGTGTACAGCCTGAAAAGTAAGCGGGTCTCTAACCTGCATGCACAGTCCCTGTTGAAATATGCCGACACCTCAAGAAAAGACCAATGTGAAGCCCAGCTAGAATCTTCTCCTTTGGAGCAAGTGAAGGCATAGAAGGAATTTATTCAGAAAGTCCAAGGCTGCAGACTCAGCTATCCTCTATAGGGCAGACAGACGTGAGAGGAGAAAATGGCGAAGAGGGAAAATACTAGAGCTTTCCTTCAAGGGGTGAAGATGTCTGATCATCCTCTTTTGCAATGGGTGTAACACGTTCTGGCTATCTATAGCTGCGTAGCAATCGGCCACAAAATTGTGCTTAAAGCAATGGCAATGATTTATCATTATCTCTCCCAGTCCTGGGGGGGTTCCTGGGCTCAACTGGGCAGTTTTGGCATGGGAGGTGAGGGTGGCGTTAGTCACAGTCAAGCCGTGACTGAGCCGGAGTCATCTGGAAGGCTTCTTCACTCATGTGTCCTGTGCGTGAGCTTGACCAGCTGGGGACCTGGAAAAGCTGGGGTCACTAGACCATCTCTCGAGGTGTTCTCTCCTTGAGATCTCTCCAGCGTGGAGGCTTAAGGGTAGACGGACTTCTCATGTGACCGCACAGGCCTTTAAAAGCACGTGTCTAAAGAGGTGGAGAAAAGGAGCAAGCAAGCCGGAAGGAAGCCTTCCCACCTTTTCTGTCCTAGCCTCGGCAGTTCTGCGGCAGGGTCTCCGCCACGGTCCGTTCCCTGAGGCAGTCAAAGGCCCAGGATCGAGGGGAGGGGAAATAGACCCCACATACTGACGGTGACCAGAAAAATTTGGAAAAAGCATATGGAAGCCTGAAATATGACCACGGCCACGTTGGGAAAGCACAATTGCCCACAGCCTGTATCTGCCTAAACCAAAACCCAGGCTGAAGGGATGACAATATTCATCGCTCAGAGGCATGGTGGCCCTGTCCGTACAATGAGCCGGTGGGGTCAGGCCAGTATGCGTAGCAGCAGCTTTTATCTAACAAATCTTTTCCTGAAACTCAAAATAGAGAACGGGTGACGATGAAGCTGTTACCTTGGAATAAAGATGCCCCCAAACCCTGTCCATTTAGCTTCCTCTTTCCTCACTGAGGCACTACGCTCCTTTCCAGCTGGAACCTTCCCTGCCTTCACAATTGCAAGCCTTCGAGGTAGAACCCAGGTCCCAGGGAGGACTGGGCCTCCTTTGTGGCTCTTCAACTTGTGCCTAAAGATGAAATCGGCCCCCTTCTGCTGCCACTCCCGTTGCCCAGCCTGTGAGCGGATTGATTTAACCCAACACAGATAGATTAGCGAAATCACCCTCCCAATAGGTGCTTGAGAGTAATGGTACCCGGGAGGGACAGGTAAGCAAAAAGGGAACAAACCCAGGCAATTTTCAGACATCTCCACTGCCCATTACTTTGTTCACTTAAATAAACAAATAACCCCCAGGCAATCAGCCGCCAGAACCTCAGCGGCTGCAGGAACGATTTCCTTTCACTAGACGCAAAGACGAATCAATGCCCCTTAATCGCCACACCACGTGCCCAAACAGCACGCTCACATCCCCGGCCATCTACTCCGCACAGAGTCGGGGTACAGCCCTCCTTTTTCACCCCCCTGGAGGATGGAAGGGCGAGACTCAGGAGAGGAGACCAGCCCCACTGCCCGCAGCTAGGGCTCTCTGCTGGGTAAGAGAGTGGATACAGTCCAATGTGCTGCGATTGGTGGGGGCGGGGCATGACGCATGAAGGGCAGCTTGGGAGTTGGATATTCCGTGAGAAAACATGGGGGTCATCTTCCATCGCCACCGGTCAGCTGTCTGGAGCCGGCGCGTGGTGCATGCAGAAATATCAGGTCTACCCGGAAGTAGCCCCTACACCAGTCTCTAGAGTCTACCCTGTGAATGTGACTGGGGACAATTGCTAGCAGGGCCCTAGACACAGCCCTCCTTTTCCCAGTGAATGCATCCCAGTGGGACAGGAACCATGCCGAACCTTGGGCTAAATGACCAGGGAGGGATCCATGGGGAGTGGCCAGAAACCACCTTCTCTCACTTTGGTTGTGTTCCCAACTCCGACTCACTTCCCCACGGACCCATTCCGAAGTTGGTCTCAGGGAAAATTCCAGGGGACACACATTCCCGTGCCGACCTCGACCTTGACTTATGGGGCAGTGGTGTCATCAGACTATGAATCCAATAAGCACCTCGGCATCATGTCAGTGTTCCCTCTTGGGGTGGCCAAGAAGAGTCCTGCAGATAAGTCTGTCTTATCTGCTGCAACAGACCCACGAGTTCCCATAAATCTCAAATTTCTGTCATTTTCAAATTACCATCGCGATTTGGGCCATGCCCCGCATCTTATTTATTTATTTTTCTTTAACTCGCCTCACTTTTGTAGGAAAAGAAAAGCATATTTATTTTTGAAGGAAAACTTTTTATCACTGCCCAAACTGGAAAACCAATACTGCACGCCATAAATAGACTGTGACTATAAAAATAAGCACAATGGAGTTCATGGTGGATTGAACACGAACGTTTTACTCTGCTCGTCACTAAAACCCTGATAAAATGGTAGTTAAGTGATAAGAAAACAAAAAAAAGGCATATATCCACAGGACCAGAAACGGAATAGAAGAGTAGACAGCAAATGACAGATGTCAACCAAATTTTAGAGACTAGTGAGAAAATAGGTTAATTAGGCCTGTGATAAAGGACCCAAACAGATAAGCTGTTCTGACCGGTAGTGCCTTGGAAAGTCTCCTGGAAAGGCGGAAGAGCTAAAGCCAGTAAAATGAATAGAGAGCCTGTAAATGAAATGGTCTCTCAGAGCCCTAGATTCCCTCTCCCACCAACGTCCTGCCAGGGACCACTCCTCCCCATCCCAGGGGAAGATGGAAAGCTTATTATTTGGGAAGGCTGATGATAAAATCAGCCCTTGCATTCATTAAAAGGCATGTATTCTAAAAGTTGAAAAATGCAACTAACAACATAAACAAATCCTTAGTGTTTTACTACCTGTATGGTACACCATCGTTAGGTATTGGGCCTGCGTGAGCTAAAATGGTAAGACTCATGGGGACACTGTGGGCACTGCGGCTTCCGCTGTCCTCAGGTAAGAAAAGATATTATGTCCACGACATAGAAACATAGAATTGTAAGAAGGAACACTCAGGGAAGAGGGAAAACGTTAAAAAAAAAAAAGAAAATAAGGATAAGAAAACAAGTGGATCGTTTCAGGTCTGCCATTTAAATAATAGACATTCCAGGGATGCCCGGGTGGCTCACTCGGTTAAGTGTCCGACTTCGGCTCAGGTCATGATCTCACAGTTCGTGGGTTCGAGCCCCGTGTCGGCCTCTGTGCTGACAGCTCAGAGCCTGGAGCCTGCTTCGGATGCGTGTCTCCTTCTCTCTCTGCCCCTCCCCGACTTGTGCTCTGTCTCTCCGTCTCTCAAAAATAAATAAACATTAAAAAAAATAAATAATAGACATTTTTAGAGGCAAATAATAGAGGCAAATAATTTTTAGAGGCAAATAATAGAGGCAAAAAAGCAAAACAAAACAACACAAAAACAAAAACAAAAAAAAACAAACAAAAATCCCAGAGGACACAGAAGGGAGGACATTATCAAAGAAATAATACAAGAAAATCTCCCAGAAACTAAAGACTTTGATTTTCTGATTGAATGGCCCCACAGCAAACCCAACAGAAGGAATGGACAGACAACCTCACCAAGGGAAATCATCATGACATTTCAGAGCACCAGAAATAGAAGAGCCTAAAACATTCCGGAGAGAAAAAAATGAAACAAAACAACACCATAACCGGGTCACATATATAAAGAATTAAGAATTCTTTGTTTTTCATGAGCAACAGGCTTTCTTAACAAGCAACAGACTTTGGCAGCACATTAGAAACCAGTGGAATAGTACCTTTACAATTCTGAAGGAAAATAACTTCAACGCTTAAATTTTATACACAGCCAAAGTATCAACCCAAAGTTGGGGCAGATAATAAATGTTTTTTTTAAAGGCACATATGGTGTCAAAAATATGCATCCTTTCTCAGGAATATATCAGAGGGTGTGCTCCACCAAAACAAGGGAGTAAATCAAGAAAGATGAAGACATGAGACCCAGGGCACAGGGGCTCTTGCACAGGACAACAGCAAGGGAAGTCCCAGGTGACAGCTGTGCTGTAGGCCTGGGGAGCAACGGGATCAGATGGGGCAGGAGGAGGGATGGCTCCAGGAGGGATGTCTCCAGGAAAAAATGGAACTGACAGATTAACTGACAGGTGTGGCCGGGTGTAAAATTGGATTGAGGGCCTTTGTACAGAGCTACTGGAGGGTGTGGGAAGAGTCACCCAGACATTCAAAGAAAGCCAAGCCAAAGGAAGCAAAGGCCAGGGGAGAATGACATCCTAAGACACTACCCGACTAAGTTGTGAATAATATTTACCCATTCATCATAATGAAAACACTAAATCTGGATTCAATTAAAAAAAAAAACAAAACAACAGACCCATGGCGAGAAGTTGGAAGGAAAAGGAAATACATGCGAGTAAGAAGTGGTCTAAGAGACTGCTCATTGCTCATATTTGGAAATTAATAACTACCTGATATGTGAGAGAAACCAGGAGCCAGTAGCACACATGTGTCATTTAAAAGTACAGAGAGAGGGGCAGCTGGGTGGCTCAGTCAGTTCAGCGTCCGACTTCGGCTCAGGTCATGATCTCACGGTTCGTGGGTTCGAGCCCCATGTCAGGCTCTGTGCTGACAGCTCAGAGCCTGGACCCTGCTTCGGATCCTGTGTCTCCCTCTCTCTCTACCCCTCCCCTGCTCTCTCTCTCTCTCTCAAAAATGAATAAACTTAAAAAAATAAAAATAAAAGTACAGAGAGAAAAAAAACCCAGAAGAAATTGCCATAAGAAGTGACAGAGTTTGCTTCAGAGATCTTGAATTTGGGGGCTGCGGCGGGGGGCGGGGATGGACCGAGGGGTCTGCGGTTCATTATAAGCCTTATGCCCTGCATCTATGTATTAAGGAATATTGATGTATGATTCTGACACAACTTTTTAAATGAATCAAAAAATGAACACAACTAAAACAAAATAACATTTTCACTAGAGAGCACATTCAAACCAGTTCAAAGAGCTCTGCCCCTCAAGGCCGATGCTCTATTGTAAAAAGGAGATTGGGCTCCCAAAACATGACCCAAACAACCTGGTGCTCAGACAACTCTGAGTTCGTTGTTACCGCAGCAAAGGAGATGATCCCTTTGGCAGAGTTCTGGTGGTGTCTCTGAGCACGGAAAGTGGGGCTAGAATCCACTGAGACTTCGATTCGGCATTGGTGGAAACAGCAAAGCAAGGACGTTGAGAGGTCAGAGTCAAAAGAATCCTAGGGCACAAACTGTGTGCTTTCACCGGAGCTGATGGGTCCTCGGGGAAGTGATGAACATTCAAACCCTTTGCCTGCGTGGGACGGTCTTGGAACGTAGGCCAATGGAGACCGTGAATGGCAAAGTCACGTTCACTTGGGTAGGAGAGTGCGACTTGTTCTCAGCGTCAGGCGGAGTGTTGGAAGATGGTTTGAGTTCTTAAAACGAGAAAGGAATGACTGACCAATAATGATGAATGCCACTTTTGTGTATTAACTGTACCCAACGTTCCTTGGCCCACATTTTGGGATAAAACGAGTATCACAGTGAACGAAGTGTTATTATCAGGAATGTTAATTACACTCTTGGTAATTATCGGAACTCACCACTTGCGGGCCTGAACCTCCATGGTCTTTGTCTTCCTTCAGTGATTCAGAAACAGGAGAGAGAGAGAGAGAGAGAGGGAGAGAGAGGCCCAGCCTCAGGGCTGTCAAGGGCATGGCAGGTACCTCACAGACGTGGGGGTTGCTAGCTTGAGACCAAGTCCCATCACCTTGTGGCCTGCCTGTTAAAAAAAAATTTTTTTTAATGTTTAGTTTTGAGAGAGAGAGACAGAGAGACAGAGACAGAGCATGAGCAGGGGAGGGGCAGAGAGAGGAGGAGAGACAGAACCCGAAGCAGGCTCCAGGCTCCAACCTTATCAGCACAGAGCCCGACGCGGGGCTCGAACCCACAAACCGCAAGATCATGACCTGAGCGGAAGTCGGACGCCCAACAGACTGAACCACCCAGGCGCCCATTATATTACATATTTAATCCACTAAAAGATTTTGAAGAACATGCAATGCCAGGCGAAAAGCCACATGTGCATATGTGCTTAGTATTCACCCTACCTGGCCTAGCACAGATGGGAGTCGCTGAGCCCACAAGGGGCCCATTGAAAACTCCCAGTCGGGGTTCTGTGTCCACATAGCCATGGTTCCCAACTGCCGCCTGCCCCCTCCCCGCTCCCGTGCCTGCTTTTGAAGGGGCCCCCACTCCGGTAGAAAGGGTGCGGAGTGCGACTCTTTCCCCACATGTAAAGGTCGTTTTCTGATGAAAACAGGATTGAGCCGGGTTATTTATTTTCAGAAACAATCTGTGAGCGAACACCTCCAGTCTGTGTCTGGGAAGCAGACCCCCCCCCCCCCCCCGTCCTTGCTGTGTCCTGGGAGCAGGCCCCCAAGGCCCGCACCTGCCGGGGCAACGTCCCCCTTCCCTTCCTCGGGTGTCCTGCATCTAGATCAAGGGACACGTCTGGGGGATTTTCAGACCAAGTCTGAAGCTCACTGAGGCAGAGGGCCTTCTCAAAGACAGCCGTGGTGGTCCTTCCGCAGCCCGCAGCCCCTTGACCGACAGATCGCTTTTGCTCTGAGCCTCAGCGAGCTGAAGTCTCTTTCGGATTCCAACTCCAGAGGCTGATGGGGGATACTTTTAAAGTCAAATCCACTCCCAAAGGCCTTGGGGTGGGGGGTTGTCTGTGGCAAACTCGCTGGTGCCACCACGATTGCCTAGGAAAGCAAAACAAACAAAAAAATACATAAAACCAACCAAACAACAGAAACCAAAAAAAGAAAAAAAGAAAGGAAAAGAAAGGAAAGGAAAGGAAAGGAAAGGAAAGGAAAGGAAAGGAAAGGAAAAGAAAAGAAAAGAAAAGAAAAGAAAAGAAAAGAAAAGAAAAGAAAAGAAAAGAAACAAACAACCCTGCTTTTAAAGGCTTGATTTAAAGGCAAAGTCAAGGTTTGGTTTTGACAGGTGGAAGGACGGACGCCCGAGCTCCGGGGCCGTGCTGCCCTGCCGGACAGACAGCCTCCCCTGAAAGCCCCAGCGGGCCCGCGATGCCTCACTCACCTCCCCCAGCCGCACCCCTCCCTGCCCATTCCACCCGCCAGACCCAGAACAAGACAGGAGATTTGTGACCGCTGATGTGTGGCCCGTCCGAATGAAGGGGGCTTTTCATTAACAAAGTAGCGGGCGGTGTCATCTTCCCCTGAGTCGGAATCATTCACTATTAGCACAATGTGTTATTATTGTATTTTTAATTGAAATGTAAATTCTGGGAACACTCTGACCCAATTTACTCCCAGGGAAAAAAGGGCAAAATTCTCATTTTCAAGGCTCTAGAAATGCAAGTTAGTGTTATTAATGATTAAGCTCTTTTTCCTTCCCCCCTGCTGCGGGGTGGGGGCCGGAATGGGGACCTTCTTATCCGGGCACAATGGTAATGTTACCCTGTCCTCGGAGCACATTTGATCGGCAAGGTAGATCTGGGTGGGAAGCTCGCCTATTTTCCCCCCTGCGGTCGGTCCTGGGGTTCACACCTGGGCTGGGAAATGGCCAGACTGTATAGATGTGGTTTCAGGTTTTCAGTGACGATGATGATGGATATGCGATTAAATGATCGATTTGGTGGGGAGATTACTGTCTAGTCTATTTTAGAGAAACTCGCTTTGTAAAAAATAGAACCGGGGGGGAGACAGGATGATTCGGGGGTTGATTCAGACTTTGTCCACAAACGTTGTGCGCTCACATCCTATTCACTGGCTGATAATTCCAGAACTGCCCGTTAGAACGCGAAGGGTGGTGAGTGTTTGCAACCCTGGCTGTCTCTGCATGGAGAGGAGAGAGCATTCGCTCTACCGATAAATATTTATTGTGTACCTACTAAGTGCCAAACACGAGGAGGCAGATGAGAAAGCAAAGATGAATACTTTATAGAAGTACTTTGAGAGGTCACCCTACCCCCCCTCTAAGTCTGCTCTCTGCACTGTCTTTGGCCCTTTAACCATTCTCCTTATAGAGCTGACCGTTGCTGGAAATTATCTTGCTCACGTGTCCATTTATTCACAGCTCATCTTCCCTTGCCTACCGGGTCATGTCTGGAGAGCTTTTGGGTTGTCACAACTCGGGGGAGGTGCTCCCGGCCACCCAGTGCATAGAGGGCAAGGATGCTAAGCATCCCACGAGGCACAAGGAACTAGGCGAAGAATCAAGAATTGTTTGGTTCGAAATGTCAACAGCGCACAGGTTTGAGAAGCTCCGTTATAGACAAAGAATCGTATATAGAATTAATTGTGGGGGCAAAGAGTGGGTGAAGGGAGGCCCTGGGCCGATGGTCTGGGCGGGCCTTGCGGAAAGGGTGGGAAAACCACAGAGCAGTGCACAGCCTTAACACCTGGAGTCCCCTCTGAATCAGGCCAGAAGGCCCACTACCCCTCTCTCTCTCTCATCCACTCAGAGATGCGTACCCTTCTCTTTATTTAATTATTTATTTTGAGAGAGAGAGAGAGAGGGCATGAGTAGGGGAGGATGAGGGAGACAGAATCCCAAGCAGACTCCATGTTCAGCCCGCAGCCCGAGGTGGGGTTCGAACTCACGAACCGTGAGATCATGACCTGAGCAGAAATCAAGAGCTGGATGCTTAACCGGCTGAGCCGCCCAGGCGTCCCTAATATATGCACACCCTTCTGACAGGAATCCTATTCCAATGCATCGCTTTCTAGAAGGAGAGGCTGAGGTCTGACAAGGGACTAGACTATAAGATCGTTGAGTAGCCCTCTGGTAATGAAGGACGTTAAAGTCCCTGATTAGAAAGGGGCAGACGGGGAGCCTGGGTGGCTCAGTCCATTAAGCGTCTGACTCTTGATTTCAGCGCAGGTCATGACATCACGATTCGTGAGTTCGAGCCCCATGTTGGGCTCCATGCTGAACATGGAACCTACTTGAGATTCTCTTTCTCTCTCTCTCTCTCTCTCTCAAAATAAATTAATAAACTTTTTTTTTTTTTAAAGAAAGGGGCAGACAGTCTAGGCTGATGGGGAGACTGGGCCATGTGCCCTCCCACCTTCCCCCAACGTAAAGGACCAGAGTTGTCCTATGCTACCTGGACAGGTCACGCTCACAAGCCAGAAGGGACCAACTCCCCTCCAGATCTGTCTCTTTGCTGAAGCAGGAGTTGCTAGGGGAGAGACGAGAACCTTTCAGCTCAGGCTTTTCATGTGACTCTGGAATTATTTGTGGCTTCCTTTAGCAAACTGAAAATAAATACAGGTTAAGAGAGAAATGAGTAGCAAAACCCGAGCCGCAGGCAGGGACTCGGGGACTCTGAGACTACAGGCAGGCGACAGGCCCCAGCCCAACCCCAGTGAGCTGAGCGTTGTTTGTCATTGGACGATCCCCAGGTTAAATCTTTGGGGGGGGGTGATTTTCTTTTTAAAGAAACTTGGCATTTTATTACATCTACTTATAGACCATAGATCAAATGCTCAGGAATGTGGTGGGGCGGGAGAGAGTCAAGAATGAAATACAGGAGGTCAGGATGGCTGGGGAAGAGGGGTGGTGAAAGCCATAAAAGGAGTCGGTCCCTATGTGGGTTCCACCTTCTCAGAGCATGGGTCTCTGACGCTGTGTTTACAAGCCAGGAGTTGGGGTGAGCTAAAAACGCATCAGCCCCTGAAAGCCCTGTGGAGGGAGGTAGGGGCTCCCAAAACCAGCTTCCCTGACATCATAAGCCGGCCCTGTGAGCTCCAAGCAGACATCTCGGGGTCCCCGCAAAGCCTTGCCTCCCTGATCAGATGTCCCCTTCCGAGCGGGCTGAGCAAGGTCCCCATTTTTGCAGACACAGAGGACAAAGCAGAAAGCCCCAGAGCTTTCTCGGGGGGCAGAATTCTCTCATCCAGCAGCGAGCTGGCAGTAGACCCCAGTCGTGAGCCAGGCATGGGCGGGTGGCAGGAAAGGGGTCGTCCCCCACCTAGGAGTCTGTCATCTAGCCGAGGCAAGGCACATATTTGTTAAGTATGTAGCAGCAATTATAAAATGACCCCCCCCCCCCCAAAAAAAAAAAAAGTAATAATGCTGTAAGAATTAAGAGGAGAGAGAGCTCTGGGCTGGGAGTGGTCTGAGAAGCTTCTAGAAAGTGGTGATCATCTGTTCTGGGGGAATCCTTAGGAGACGGACAGGGCTTTCTAAACCGTGACCGGAGGGCCTTTCTCTGGAAGATACAAAAGAACAAATTCTGCCCCAGGCTGTGAGGCGCTCTCAACCCTTTGGAGAGGAGGACGTTGCCAGGAGTCCAGACCCTGCCAGTCCAAGAACCTTCTAAGGCAGCATCAGTGAGGGGCCCTCAGCCCCTCAAACCCAACACCTCTCCACTCCCTCCCAAGCCTGTGACATCTCCTGTAACAACTGTCCCCGAGAGTGACACCGCTGTCTACCCCGTCAGCAAACCTCGGGCTCCCTCGTCCACTGCTAATTGCTGACTGCCTATCTGACCTCTTTAACATCCCTGCTCCTTAGTACCTGCTCCTTGGCGTCCCCATCTCCTGTCACAGGCAGTGTTCGCTCAGGCACCTGGCATTTCTGGCCGCAGGACCCTATCAGTGATCTCCACACAGGAGCCTGAACTCCCCTCCCTGAAGGAGCCGTCCAAAATGCAAATCAGGGGGGGAGCCTGGGTGGCTCAGTCAGTCAATCATCCACTTTTTTTTTCCTAAAGTTATTTTTTTTTTAAGTTTATTTATTTTTGACAGAGACAGAGTGCGAGCATGAGCTGGGGAGAGGCAGAGAGAGAGGGAGACACAGAATCCGAAGCAGGCTCCAGGCTCTGAGCCATCAGCACAGAGCCCGATGCGGGTCTCAGACTCGTGAACCGTGAGATCATGACCTGAGCCGAAGTCGGACGCTTAACCAACTGAGCCACCCAGGCACCCCTCAGTCATCCACTTTTGATTTCGGGTCGTGATCTCACGGTGTGTTCGAGCCCCACAGAGCGCTCTGTGCAGACAGTGAGGAGCCCGCTTGGGATTCTCTCTCTCTCTCTCTCTGTCCCTCCCCTGCTTGCTCTCTCTCTCAAAAACAAATAAACACACTTTAAAAATATCTTAAAAAATAAAATAAAATAAAATGCACCTCGGCCCACAAAAGCAGCTGTTTATTTAGCACTTACTATGTGCCTGGCTCTTCAACAAGCACTTCACCCGCACCCCCCGCCCCGCCCGCCCCTCTCCTTGAGGCCTCGCAGCTCCCCTCCGAGATGGGTATTACCTGGCAAGGACTGGGAGGCGAAACACACGGTAGCCCAAGGCCACGTGGCTTTTAAGTGAGAGTTGAACTTGAACCGCAGCCCGGATGCCTGAGGTCAGACTCTATGGTACAAGCTATAAGATTCCCATCCCTGGGATGCTTAGAATCCTTCCACGGAGCCCAATGCCTGGATGGAAGTGAAACTTGCTTGACCCTTCCGGTCTCATTTTCTAGTACATCTTTGCCCAGCCCCCGGCCAGGTCCTGCCACCATGTGCCACCCAACCAACCCTACGCATCGAAAGTAAAAGCCAAGCTTTCAAAAAACCTCCCAAATCATCCTTGAATGCAAGCCCTCTTCCAACTGGCTATTGCCACATACTCTTCAAGGCTTAGCACAGATGCCACCTCCTTCATGAAGACTTCCGAGCCTGCAGCCCACGCTGCCTCTGGGCCACCGCAGGACCCCAAGTACCCGTCACGGGGCTTAGACTACCCTTGCATGTGTCTTTACGCACTTGCAGAAATGAGACTTCATTTCCTGAGGGCAGGAACCGTGTCATTTTCTTTTTCTTAGCATAGTGGCTGGCGTATGGTAGGTCCTTGGTAAATGGTTGTTTGGTGAATATACAAAACAGGTCTTTAAAACATGGGCAATCAGCGTGTGTGTTCAACTGAAAGTTCCAGGGGCACCTGGGTGGCTCAGTTGGTTAAGCGTCCGACTTCGGCTCAGGTCATGATCTCGTGGTTCACGAGTTCGAGCCCCGCATCAGGCTCTGTGCTGAAGGCTCAGAGCCTGGAGCCTCCTTCCGATTCTGTGTCTCCCTCTCTCTCTACCCCTCCCCTGCTTCTTCTCTCTCTCTCTCTCTCTCTCTCTCTCTCTCAAAAATAAATAACCCAATCGCCCAGTAGTAAAGAGGAGCCATCTCATTTTCTTGTGGGGCGAGCTCAGGAGTCGCCCCAGACTGGCCATCTTGGGGAGCCAGAGAACTCCAACCTGCAGCAAGGCGGGATTAAAAGACTTCTCAATGGCTCGTGACAAGCGCTTCCTGAGAAACGCATCCTGACCAAACAGCAGCAATCATTAAATATATGAGGATCAGTCCATTTAATCTGTTCTTTTCATATGGATTGATCGGGTTAGCAAAGTAACAGCTAGGAGACCATCGACATTTCTGCGGTCCTTTCAGACAAGCTGGGCAGGGAGGCTTGGTGGGGAACTCACCCTCCACCGCTGCCCACCCCCTCCCCCCCGCCCCTGCAGTTTCCACCTGTGCCTCCATTTCAGCAACGTGGAGAGGTCACCTGGCCACGGTCTGGCGGAGGGTCGAAGGCACGGGCCCGCCGAGGCTGACGTTCACGCATTTCTTCCCTGAGTCTGTTCCCCCTCCTGCTCCTCTTATCCCTTGCAGCAAGATCGGCTTGTGGAAACCACAAACTACACCCGGGAAGAGGCCGCTGAGCCCTGAAAGCCGGTGGCCCTGAAAAGCCCCCTCCAGCCAGCAGTACTGCAAAGGGAACGAAAAATCGAGGTCAACTTGAAACCGACAGCGGAGCTCTGGGGAGGTGGGGGGGGGGTGCCCAAGCGGGGTTTCTCCAACCTGGAACGTTTCCCAGAAGACAAGGTGAGGCGGCTTCCTTGAGAAAGGTGGGGTGCGTGGGGAGATGTGGGGGCGGGGTTCAAGGCAGGGCTCTGCCCCTCTCCTCGGCCACCTTCCCTCACACCACGTGGGGGACAGGTACAGCACGTCACTCTTTGGGGTGCACCCTTCCAGTGGCTTCCACACGAGCCACGTTTCTCTGCGCTGGGGAGGACGCGGTGTGCGATTTAGCCTTTGGGGGGCCCGAGCCACAGCCGCGTGGCCCCGCTAATTTCAGCGCAGGGGTAGTGGACGGTGCGACGTCCGATGCCCACGTGCCTGGGCCACCTCTCCTCTTTTCGGCCTCAGTGTGCCTGGAAGCGAGAACAGCGCTCAACTCAGGTGCAGGCACAGCCAGGGCCGACCCTCCGCCTGTGGGGTGGGAGACGATAGCTACCCCAACTTTGTCCTGTGAGCCAGACATTGCCGAGTGCGTCCCGCCCGGTTCCCAGACAGGCCCACAGCAGCGACCAGCTCGATCGCTTTCTCCGGCTTTTAGTCCTTTCTTCTTTGACTCTCCCTGCTCCTTCAACTCGCGGCTTCTGGCGCATTTTTCAAATAAACTCTCGGCACCCAGGTCCTTTTCTCAGGCTGTGCTTTGGGTGGGGGCGGGGGGGGATCCAAAGGTAAGAAGCATGAGAAACCAAAAGATGGGGAGCGGGTCCCAGGACATACGTTTGAGAACCAACAGACGCCTCGTTTGCCCCAGACGAAGCCAGGCCGTGTGCTGTGCCCTCGGCAGACCCCACACAGCCGACAACGCTTAACTCCCCAGAAGGTGTTGTTCCAATGGTTGTGTCCTTGCTTCCTTCCTGCGGTGGGGGTGGCCTCCAGGAATGATCTGGACATCTTTGCGGATAGTTCATTGGCACAAGGACAGCTCTTGGGTGTACAACCTTCTCATTTGAGCTGTGACTATACCAGGAGGCAGGGGCAGGACAAGGAATCCCCCTTGTTTGACCCAAAGTGGCAAGACCAAAGCGTTTGCACCAGAGAGTTCTTCGAAATAGGTTTACAGCATCTCCGATAAAGTCATCGAGCGCATGCATGGCGGCTCGGCATTTTCTCATTATTTTTTTTTGCTTTTTACTTTTTATCTTTTTTTTTCTTAACGTTTATTTATTTTTGAGACAGAGAGAGACAGAGCATGAACGGGGGAGGGGCAGAGAGAGAGGGAGACACAGAATCGGAAGCAGGCTCCAGGCTCTGAGCCATCAGCCCAGAGCCCGACGCGGGGCTCGAACTCACGGACCGCAAGGTCGTGACCTGAGTTGAAGTCAGACGCTTAACCGACTGAGCCACCCAGGCGCCCCTACTTTTTATCTTTTTAATGTTTATTTCTTTTGAGAGCGAGCACATGTGTGAGTGGGGGAGGGGCAGAGAGAGGGTGAGAGACAGAGAGAGAATCCCAGGAAGGCTCTGTGCTGACAGCGCGGGGTCGGACGCGGGGTCACGAGGTCATGACCTGAATCAAAAGCCAGAGTCAGGAGCTCAACCCACTGAGCCACCCAGGTGCCCCTCTTTCACTCTGATAAATCATAAAACAGCCCATCTTCGGACCATGTGGAAACGATACCTTATATTGTTTCTTTTTTTTTTTTTTTTTCTCTAGCCCGGTATTTCCCAAGGTATGCCATGTTTTAGGAAGTACGGGGTCACATGACTTCATAACCGTGAATCGGTTAAGCGTCCGACTTCAGCTCAGGTCATGGTCTCGCGGTTCAGGAGTTCGAGCCCCGCGTCAGGCTCTGTGCTGACAGCTTGGAGCCTGGAGCCTGCTTTGGATTCTGTGTCTCCTCCTCTCTCTGTCCCTCCCAGGTTCATGCTCTGTCTTTCTCTCAATATAAATAACCGTTACAAATTTTTTTGAAAAAAATAAATAAAATACTAGGTAACTGACATGGTGAAATTTCTGAGTGCTGTTTGCGGATGACCAAAGTTTAGGGCACTCTGTCGTAAGCCATCGCTCCACTCGTGATTTCTGTCCCCTGCTTTTAGTCAGTTCTGTCACTTGCCGATTAGAGTGGAAAACTCTCTGTTGCAGGGAGTAATCCATCTGGAAAAGGATTCAGAGGTCTGTTGTGATCTTGACAAGGTCCTTCCCCTTTCTGGAACCGGGCTGCCCCATCTTTGAAACGGGTGGGTAAGATGCAGTGACTCTTTCGGCTCTGATGGTCCAGGTTTACCGATGTGGGGGACCCCCCAAGACCTGACCTGCAGCCCAGACTTCTCTCTCACGAGCTCAAGGCCTAGAACCCACCAAGTCCGCGATTAAACTCATCCTCTTTCCCTTTAGTCTCTACGTGTCCCCTCTGCTTCCTGCCTGTCCCACCTGCACTGTCCCTCTGTCTTCTCCCGTCCTGGCCCTCACCCCCTCTCCCCCAACCTGAAACGGCAGCTTCCTACCTGGTCTCCTTGCTTCCCCACGTGTCTTCCTGGGTACGGACTTCACAGATCCCGCTGAAGGCTGGGTCTCAAAGTACGATCGAGTCATGTCAGGGCAGCACACGAGCCCCTCACCGCCCTCTGCCAGCTCTCCTTGCATTTACCTCCATCTCCTTTCGGCTCACCCTTGCCCACACCTCTCAATATGTCATCTAATTCTTCTCCCTCTCTCTCTTTAAATAACTATTTTTAAGTTTATTTACTTCTGAGAGAGAGAGAGAGAGAGTGCATTAGCAGGGGGAGGGGCAGAGAGAGAGGAGAGAGAGAGAATTCCAAGCAGGCCCCGTGCTCAGTGCAGAGCCGAACGCAGGACTCGAACTCACCATCCTGGCATCCTGACCTGAGCCGAAATCCAGAGTCAGCCGCCCAACCAACGGAGCCACCCAGGTGCCCGTAATTCCTCTCTTTGAAGACTCATTGCAGGTGTCACCTCTTCCTAGAAGCCTTCCGTGGTCAAATTCCCCTCTGCCAGTCTGAGACAGGCACTGCTTACTTCTGAGCCCTTGTGTTACCCTGGTTTTTGCTGTTGTCGCCTGACATTGTGGTTATCTCTAAGTGCCCGCTCCCTCCCCAGGCTGCCAGGTTCTTGGTGGGCTCGATGTCCGTCCCAGGGCCTGGCACAGGGTACGGTGCCCGAGAACCGTATGATAAACACGTGAATGGTTTATTAGTGATTCATCATATAACTCTGGGAGCCTGGGACTGAGCCTGGGTGGCTCAGTCGGTTAAGCATCCGACGCTTGATTCCGGTTCCATTCGTGATCTCATGGTTTGGTTCATGAGTTCGAGTACCACATAGGGCTCCGCGCGGACAGCACGGAGCCTGCTTGGGATTCTCTCTCTCCCTCTGTCTCTGCCCCTCGCCTCTCAAAAATAAACATTAAAAAAAATGACTCTGGGATCCTACCACTCTGCCAACAGAGCCCTTGCAAAGGATTCCATGGCCTTCCTCTTCACACCTTGGCATTTTCTTGGGTGCTATCCCGTGAGGACAAGGTTAGTTTATCACCTGGGTCGATACTGATTCTCTCAGGAGGCTGGAAGTTTCCGGAAGACAGGGATTGCTTCCTACTGCATTCCCTTGTTAGGAAAACAAGGCATCACGAGTAATGGTCACTGTCCGGCGAGACTCAAACTCTTCACAAACATAACTAGAATATCCCGTAGGCCCCCCCAGACCCCCACTCTTTCTATTTTGTACCCCCAGGTCAGACCCATTTCGTCGTCCCTAAGCCACGTCCGGATATGCTCCGTCACGCGTGCTGTAGCACCAGATACAATTATATATGGAGGAGAGAAATTTCTATTTTGGTCTCAAGAAAATTATGTGATTTTGCTTCAGTTCAATTTTAAAACATGGAATATGACTGAACTTAATGTCAGTACTTACGAAAACTGTTCACAGTAATTACAGATGAGGATACATATATGCAATTTATTTCAAATTTAGTAATACAAAAAAATTCTGGGTCCTAACGTAACTATTTATAACTTGGCCGGGAGAACTCTGAGAATCCCAGTTCTTTCGCCAGAATAGGTTATTCTTCATGTATCTTATTTAAGCCATAATGCATGACAGAGCGTGAATTATGGTATATTAATTCTCACCTAGTGTGCTATTAGGCCTGCATTGACGGCCGAGAGCTGTCAGTGCAACTGGGCATGAATTAATATCTAATAATTCCCCTGCTGAAATGTCTTATTGAGATTATAGCATTTTATTCGTGAAGGTTATTTCCTTTAAAAATGTTTCCGTATGCTAATTGGGAGATGGGGGCTCAGCTTGGAGAAGGCTTCCCTGCTTCCCCCAGCAGCCACTGCTGAAACTTCTCCTTGACGTCTCCAACGTCTCATTCTCGTTGATACGCAGATACCGTCTTTTGGAAGTTTCCTCAGAAGCGTGACACAGAGGAGCTCCTTAGCGAGTGGAAATACGAACGTCGGAATTCGCTTTGACCAGAAATTCCATTCCGTAACACGTGCATGACACTTGCAAGTGTAGGCTCTGCCCCACAAGGGGCTGGGGGGGGGGGGGATGTAACACGTTGCGGATTCTTCCAGCATGAGGGGGAGGCCCCTGTGGGCAGTGGGGACCAGGGAGGGTCCAGGTCTAAGGGAGAGGCTTTGAATCTTGGTTCTAGTGCTTACGAGCTGCAACCATTAGGCCAAGCAACTCAATCTCTCTGGGCCACGATTTCCTTCCAACACAATGGGTGCTCTGCTACCTAACAGGTGTGTGGTGATGTATGAGCACCCAGTCCCTGAGACCCTTCTCTCTACCTACCTGCACCCTCCTCTCTCTCCGGTATGGGCTAACAGTCTTCGGTCGGTGGTTAAGTCCCCACATGTCCTGTTTGCCTGGGAACCGCGTCCCCCTTGCCCACTGGGTTCCAGCTACTTCTTTCCATTGCTCACACAGGCTGCGATTCTCCCTACCTCAGGGCCTGCAGACGCGCTGATGGCACTTTCGAGCTTCCATTATGTTAACCTTTCCCTGGTTGACACTCGCTCGCGATTCAGATCCTCGGGAAAAACCAGAGAAGCGGTCCCTAACCCTACGCGGTAGGCATTCTGGATCTCCTTCCGGGCGCAGGGAAGATTCCCTCCCACCCTCTTTCAAGTTGTGTGTGGCCTTGGGACTTGAACTGGCCGATGAAAGGTGAGCAGAGGTAACATGGCGGCCTCTGGGAAGGAACGCGGAAGTGCATTTCTTTCTCCTGTGATTGTGGGAGCCGGGTCGAGATGGAGCCTCTGTGGGCCAGTTCCTGAGTGAGCACAGGGTCAAGGCCCGCGTGAGAGAGGAGCACATATGCCTCGTCAACCCCTGAGTTTGCGGGGGCTCTTTGTTCCACAGCAAAACATAATCTGACCGGGTTGATACACCCAGCTTTACTCCCACACTTGGTCAGGTCTCCGTCTGATACCATGAACTTTCCTTCCAGATCACTTATCGTGGCGGCAATCTCTTACTTATGTGTATCAACCTGCATCATGTCTGTTTCCCCCACGAGGCCAAAAGTTCCATGAGGGCCTCAACCAGGTCTGCCTCGCTCACCATTGTATCTTCAGCTCCTATGCTTGGCTCTTGCCAGATGCTTAGTAACATTTGTTGAGCGACTGAATGAACGCGTGAATGGTTCAGGTGACCAAACAGTAACATAAATACAAGCACGTGGGAAACATTAGGCCCAAAACCAAAAAAAGTACGATGTTCTCGTAACAAGCGGGTGATTCAGATTCGACAGATTGAAATCTCTGACTGGCTGGCCAAAAGATGGCTCCTACCCTCTGAGCTATACGCCCTGTCTCAAACTGGCTCTGTGACCTCAAGCAAGAGTCTTTCCCTCTCTGGGCCTTGACTTTCTCAAATGAAGGCAATCATTTCTGGGAGCTTCCGTATGGGGGGTAAGGTTACGTTGAAGTATGCCTTTATGTATTTTTTTTAAGTTCATTTATTTTGAGACGGGGGGGGTGGGCAGAGGGAGAGGAGAGAGAGAATCCCAGTGTAGAGCCTGATGCGGGGGGGCTCGAGCCCACAAACCGTGAGATCATGACCTGAATTGAACTCAAGGGTCAGACACTTAACCGACTGAGCCACCCACGCGCCCTGCACTTACGTGTTTTATAAATACTTATTATTATAAGACTTATGCTGGACAGACAATTAGAGCACAATACCATCCCGGTTGTACTTCTCCAGCAGCTTTGGATGTATCTGTCACCAAAGCGGCCTAATGCACCTGAGATGTCAGTTCCCACTTAGAAACCTCTTTGGGGTGCCTTTCCGCAATGGCCTACAGTGAGGCCAAGAAAAAAAAAACAGCACATTTTCTTAAAGAGTCTACTGGGTGTCTCTTCTCACTTGAAATGGTGCCTTGTGCAATCCAGAAATGAGGCTGGGAGACACGATTTTTCACCCGTAGGCTCGTGGTGAGGGAGGAGGCTCCCTGGCATCCAGGGCCCAAGAAACCTCTCCACGCCGCCATGAAACGAAAGAGGCTCCCGAGAGCAGAACAGAGCTGCTCGTGTATTACAAAATCGATGCCCATCAGTGCGCAGAGCGGCTACACTGCCTTCCGTGCGGACAAATGTACCGGAGGGGACACGGTGCAACAAACTCGTCAACCCGGCTTCGCCCCTCGCAGTTTTTACAGCCATAATTAAGTTTTGAATGGATCCAGGGGAACCTTCACGAAGAACCAAGCTAAAATGCTAAGGAGAATTGTCTCCGGAAAGGAAGGCGCATCCTGCTTCCCAACTGGGGATTCTTCCACGGAGGCATGGCCTCGGGACGCATGAGCCTTCTGGTTTGCCTCTCTGAAGTCGCCTGGGTCTGTGTCCACTCCTTCCAGCACATTCCAAAGGAATCCAAATCCCCTTCCTGTAAGTCTGGGGCCAGACAGAGCAGTGCCGGTCACCCTGCCTCCTTTCTGACCCTTGCAGGATGCTGACTCGTAGGCTACGACAAAACCCAAGCGGAGAGTTGCAACTGATCCCTCCCGAGGTCCTCTTAACTCTCGGTGAGCTCCGTCCCCCCCACGTCAGGGAGGATTTGCCTCCAGTTCCAGTCTTTGCACAAAGCACCCACTTCAGCCGAAGCTGCATCCTCTAAGACGTCAGCCCAGGGGTCATAAACAAGCTGCAGCCATCATCTACCAAAAAAACCAGGAGGCCAAGAATTGGCAACACGGCAAAGTTGGTTGCTGCTTGACAACCTGGCCTATGTTCTTCCAGGATGTCATCTCCTTAGGAAGAAGACACCTGTTAGGCAGAACGGTGGCCCCCAGCGGTACCTGCTCAGAGGTGGAACCATGTGGTGGGAACCAAGTGATTGTGGAGACTGAAGAGGGGGAGCCCATTGTAGAGATCAGATTACTGAGGCAGTGAAACAGCTAGCTAGCCGTGATGAAAGGGATTCAAGGCCCCTAGCGTCGGAAGCCCTTGATACTTGTTAAAATGTATAATCCCAGGCCCGGTGCCAACCTACTACATCAGAATCTCTAGGGCCGGAACCCTGGCACTTATAGTTGTAGCAATCTGGAAATGGCGAGTCTGGTCTCTTGCTTTCTCACACACACTCAGCCAGCTTGATTCTGATGATGAGCCATGAAGTCCAAGAATCTTCGCAGTAAAACTTAATTCCTCCCTCCCCACTCTAGGGTTACCTTAAAAGGAGGCAGATGTGAAAGCTGACGAAGACAGTATGCTAGCCTGGCTGAACTGAAATATGCAAGTTTTCAAAATCTTTTCTGTCTGCATGGTCTTTTTCTGGCGATTGGTGTTGCCGCCGTCAAGATCCCTTCTCTACTCACTTGCGCAAAACCCACAACGTTTCTGAAGGCTTTCTGGAGGGGTCGGCTCTCACCAATCAGGTATCACCCATTTTAGGTCAGCCTCAAAGGAAGGAAGGTGCCACTGAGCCCCTGTCCGGGCTCCGCCCAGCCTGTGAATTTCAAGTTTGCCCTCCTGGTTGTCCAGAGGTGAAGTTCTCCCCTCTCCCTGGCCTCCTTCTTGGAGCTACACTTCCCCTCTTCGTAAAGCAGCTGGGCCCTTCTTGGCAGCTGCTACAGGTTAGTAAATTACAAGTTTGAGATTAAAAAAGAAATGATGACAGAATAAAACCTTTAGTCTGGCAATTTGGAGTCAGACGGCCACAATGAACACCTGTTGAGAAGGACCATTATTCGAGGCTGGAGGTTCTGGGTGAAAAGATCACTGTGAATTAATTTTGATTGCCTCACAAAACTCTGCATAACAAATGATCTCCGATGGGGGTGTCCAGGGACTTGCATTTGAAGGAGGGGGGATATTTGGTTTCCAGCAAGGTAATACAAGCTCTAGCACGATATTAAAATCCGCCACTGGCTGCACTCGTCTGTATGCTTCTGTTGAAACAGATTGCGCATGCTAAGGTTACCACGTATTATGCTTCTGGGGAAAAAAGAGAAACAATTGATATCAAAATCTTTTAAAAAGGTTAGTTGAGAAAGCATGAGGTCAGAGACTCATGACTCCCAAATTGTTAAATCATTTATTTACGTCTGTGTCTATGTAAATGGAGATTTGGGTGTGCTCTCGGTGATTTAAACAGCCTTTATTTTTTTTAACACACACACACACACACACACACACACACTCATAACTTTTTTTTTTTTTGCAAGGGAAGAATAGAGTAAAAGATGTGTTAATAAACGGATTCACTTGCAGTTAGATGCCCTTTGTACTTTGTAATGTCATCAGAAATGAGGAAAAGTTAGGCATTAGAGATCACGGGGCATTGGGGGGGGGGAATATACTGAATATTAAGTAGTCTCATTCTTTCCTGAAAAGAAAGAGACTCCAACTAAAATATGCCGGCGTCCTACCTGTCTGTCAGCCCCTGATTAAATCTAAAAGCAGGCATCCCATCTGTTTGCCCAAATGAAAAGTGTAATATTCTACTAACTACTTTGTATTATCGTTCAGCTTAAGAGTTTCCTGCAAAATGATCCTCGGTTCATTTGAAGTTTATTTGGCACACAAAAGGAAGCTCTAGAAAGCTTTATGCTTTTAAGCTAATAAGCAATATACCCAGCTGACTCTGTGGCTGAATTTTCAACACTGGGCCATTAATATAACATGAATTTTCATAGTCGGAGACTTCCATTTGTCATGAGACATAAACCCTCAAAATATCCTGAGAGCAGGGGACAACCAGGAATATAAGCAAAATTCTACTACTTTGACCCCCCCCCCCCCGTTAGGATCTTTCTAATAGTGTAGACGTGTAAAACCGTGTTGGCTTATGTACCAATATTTCCCCCACCAACCGTATCATTTTGCTAAAACTTAAAATTTGTTCTTCCAAATGTGTTGGGGCTTAGCCTCCAGTGCTGGAGCACAGCCCGTTAATGAGCCCCTCACCCTAAAACCCCCAAAGAGAGCCACTCTTACAAAGTTTGAAGATGCTTCTGGTCCTTGCCTTTGTTTCTAGTTTATCAAAAAGATTTGGGAAGCCTCGCTGTGAGCAAAAGCTACTCCGGTTCTTGCAAATGCTCTCTCCCCAGGAGCAAACGCTTTTAAAAAGAATTCCAATTTCTGCACGATTTGGGAAGTCTTTGGGGGTTCCTCTGAGATATTAGATAATTGAATATAGCTTTCTCCCATTGAAAAAAAAATCACACATCCAACGACAGCCCCCAAATTCCCAAGATCCCTTAGCACACTAGTCAATTTTATGACAAAATTAATCTGGAACGTGACTTATGGAGCCCCAGAGGGAAGTCAGTGGGCCCGGTAAATATGTAAACATGGCTTTTTCGGTTTCCGTTTCGCATGAATACAAAATAAACTGCGGCCCTCCACACGCTGGAAAGTTCTTCCTTAAAGTTAATAAAATCTGTCAACTTCCATAAAGGCTGAGAGGAAGGGGGTCCACAGGTGCAGGCGCTCGGGCTGGGGCTCGGGCAGTCGGGGCAGCTAATAAAAAGCCCTGGGCACTGCGCGCCTCCTTCCCCATCAATTCTCATCAAGCGTTATTAGAGTCATCTGCCGCCTCGGAGGTGCGTCCCCCGCGCTCGCCCCGCAGAAGCGACAAAGACATTTGGCCGCGCTGCAGGTGCGGCTGTGTGTGGCCGCGCGGCCCGAGTGGGGCCGCCTTTGTGGCGCTCGGGTCCTTTGATCTGGGCCACAAAGGGCCGCAGAGCTGCAGCCCCCCTGCTTTCTGCTGGCGGCACCGCCCGGGCAGGGGAGGGGCGGGCTGGGAGGGTGGGGGTGGGGGTGAGGAGGAGGGCGGGGGCAGGGAGAGAGGGAGGGGGGGGTGCCTCGGGAGGGGGTGATCCATAATATTTATTTCAACAATAGCTTCAAATCTTTTTAAACATCATAAGAACACGGCTCATTAAGCCCACAACAGCCTTGAAATTGTGTTATAAAACCGCAAAACAGAAATCAATACATTTGCTAGAAAGGAGGTAATGAAATATATTGAGTTGCCGGCGAAGTGGTTTGTATGAATCATAATATTATTATGTGCGCATCAATCCCATTTCCAATACTTAAAGTTAACCAGCTAGCGAAGAGCGCCCTGAACCCTCGTTAAACAAGCTCTCCCGGTTACTTGCCAGGCCGGCGCATCCTATAAATAACCTGGGGAGGGGGCCGGATCAATGCTGCCCACCCCAGAGCTTCAGCTGCCCCAGCCCTATTGCCTCCCTGCCTGATCAATACGGGCGCACAATGGCCGGGAGAACGCGGCTGGGGCGGGGGAGGGCTCCCGCCCCGAGCCCCGTGGTCAGCTTCTAGCAAGAGGCTTTGGCCAGCTGCTCAGCCCTGCCCCACCAGCAATGGCAGCTTCGCTCCCCCCCACCCCGCCTCGGGGTGGGGACATCCTGGCTTCCCTGCTTCCTCCACCCTGGTGTGTGTGAATCTGATGACCCCAGTCTCTGAAGGTAGCAACCCAGGGCACCAGCCAATGGGTGATCTACCCTTTCTTTCCTCCTTACTTTTTTTTTTTTTTTTTTCCGAATGGATGTTATTTTCTTTCTTCTCCTGCTGTCCGTGAATTAAAACTGCATGCATTTTCCTCCTTCCTAATAGATTTTGAGAAGAGGACCTGGGCTCCGGAACGTCCAGGAAGCTAAAAATCAGGGCTACATCCAGGTCTTGTGGGGGCCCGGAAGGTTATGCAATTTGAGGGCCCTTGTCAAGAAAAGCCACCGCGCTTTTTTGCAAATTTTGTAAAAAACATGTGAACACATTGCCGAGGTCCCTCCTGGGCCTGGAGGAGGGGCTTGAGAGGCGGAAGCCCCCAACGGGGCCCTCGCAGCTTCTGGGCAAGTCTGACCCAGAGAAAGGCCAGGCCCCCCCTGAAATCGTCGGATCCACGCATTTCCATACTTCCACCTTCCTGAATGCAAGCCCCCTGAAGGACCGTGGCCTTGCCTGGCTTGCTTCCCTCTGTGTCTTCGGAGCTCAGAGCCTGTCACATAACAGGTGCACCGTGGACAGGGGGATCCGGTGAGCGATCTGCGCTGCGGGGTCCGCCCTGGAGCTGCAAGCTCCGGACTCAGCCACGGAGGTGGCCCCGTGGCCTTGCCCCGAGCGTGTGGAAGTTGGACTGACCGTTACAACAAGGGCTGGTTGACTCCCAGAGCATTCTCGGGGGGGGGGGGGGTCAGTGAAACACGGACAGCCCCGTGTCCACGCAAAGCCTCACTCCTGAACAAATGTGCATGCGCGGCCGGGTGCGTGAAGCCACACCTCCTCAGAGCATCGGGGTTTTGGGAAAGACTCTCGGCCTCAGCAGGTACCAGCAGAGCCGGGCAGAAGGGCCCAGAACAGCGGTGCTCGACCTGGGGTGATTTTGCCCTCACCCATCCCCCCGGGGGGACATTTGATACAGTCTTGGAAGCACGTTTGGTTGGCACCACCTGGGCAGAGAAGGGAGGATTGGGTGCCGCTGGCATCTAGTAAGTAGAGGCCAAGGGGGCTGCTAAGTAGCCCGTGGTGCACAGCACGGGGCCACGGCACAGGAGAGCCCAACCCCGAATGACCATGGTGCCGAGACTAAGACATTCTGGACTAAGGCTGCCCCAAGGCTTTTTTTTGTCTTACCAGGATTAATCGTGCTGCTGCCCTCTTTGAACCACAGGGCCTTTGATACTCTCTCTAGGAGAAGGGGGATGGGGACCAGGAGACCCTATGCCCCTCTCTTGATAGATATCATGGCTGGAAAACAGGACCTCATTCTGGCCCTCCACCCCATAACCCCCGACAGCCATCGTCCCCACAATGATGCTGCCCCTACACCTCTGGGCCTTTGCTCCAGGGCCCCTGGAGCCCAAGCCCTCCTTCTGACCTCTTCCAACACACCAACCAGTCCCCCTCATACTGAGGGTTGGCTGTCCCAGCTCCCGCCTGGCCTCCGAGGCACCCGACTCATCGGAAGGGCTTGCATCGATCAATCATCCAGTTTGCAATCAGTGGCATCATTTCTGTACTCCGCACCCGCCCCAGGCACACCCAACCCCCTCCTCACACAGGCCCCAACACCTCCAACACCTCCGCACGCACGAACTCCCTCGCCTCGCCCCCACCAGGGACCCTACAACACACTTGGCTTCTGAACTTGTTTGGATAACCATTTCAGACTCCGCAGTCTGAATACAGGTCTTCGACCCTGAACGCGCCTACATTTCAGAATCCGAAAGCGAGTGGCTGTAGTTTTTCCAGCGCTAGATCTCTTCCCGATCTTGTTCTCATTCCCCTGTCCCCGGGGCTCCCTTTCCTCCCTCCCCCCACCGCTATTGTCTCGCGCTTTCGCGCGCGAGTCCCAGAATTGATCATTCCTACCATCTTGGCCATTTGCAGACGCGGACTTTCCAACCACCCAAGTTTCTGCTTTTGCTGGCCAGAAAAGATCAGTGGTCACATGAAACAGCACAAATGTGATTTTCTTTGTTTGGAGAGGGGAGTGTCATCTCTACTACATAATCCCAATTATGCACAATTAGCTGACTCAGGCCAACGCTGGCCACTTATCGACCAGGCAGATGGTCACCCGGGCTATGATTTTTGTCACTGCAGAACCTGAAAACCAGTGTAATTTGGGCACAGAAAACCAAGAAGGGATGTCATGTTTTCTGTTCAGCCTCATAGCTACAGATAATCTGACCATTTGACGAACCGAACTCAAAAGTAATCTGTTCTGTAGTTTTTAGGTTAAAAAAATGTTTTTTAAAATGAAATTGTTTTCACTTCCAGCATGTGCCTGGGGAATGAGACTCAAAGAAAAATCCTGCATAGCAAAATTTTCCATATTGTAGAGCTCAGAATGCCAAAGAGAAATTAACCCTGATGATTGAATTTTAGAACTTCAGAGAAGGATGAAATTTAGGGAAAACAACAATAACAACCAAAAAAAAATGCCCAGTCCTGAACATATTGAACTCACTTAAACAGAATAACTCAAGCATCCTTCAAGTTGGGATTTGCCATAATTTGGTCATGGTTTATGAAACCACTATTGAGTAAGGAAGACACAATGATTTCTTTCTCTATAATTTTTTTGGGTCTTGTTTATAAACACATAGATTTCATCATAAAAACGTACGGTTTTTTTTTTTTTTAAGCCAAGCACGCAAAACATTAGGAATTTCTCCAAAATGGCAAGCGATTTATTCTTGTTTACTATGCTTATGATCTACAGGATGTCCATAAAGTCTGGGAACATAGGCAAATATAAATAATGTGGTCAAGAACATCTTCAGTCTTAAAAACAACTAATAATATCTATATTTCCGGACTCCATGGACATCTTTTATTATCACTGTCTGGTAGACAGCACAAGTGAAAATCTACTTAACGTTTCTTATGTGATTTCAAATATGTTTTCAAGTTGAGAGTAAACAGATCTTCCCCTGCATAATAATGTACCCAATTTGTGTAAATGTTTTGGAGGGCAGGTAAAAAATGTAAATGAAAACTATGGAAGATGCATTTGTAAAGTGAAGAATCTTTCTGAGAACTAAATCGACCGGTGTTCGAAGTAGAGGCTGGCACGGAAAATGATGAGAGAAACACGGAGGATGACGGTGATGAGGACGGCCACCCATGTCCCTAGAGCTGTCAGAGAACACGCACTTTGCCCTGTGCTACGTCATTTTTCTTCTTAAAAAAATTTTTTTTAAACATTTATTTATTTTTGAGAGACAGAGAGAGACAGGGCACGGGCAGGGGAAGGGCAGAGAGAGAGAGAGAGAGGGAGACACAGAATCCGAAGCAGGCTCCAGGCTGCAGGCTCCGAGCTGCCAGCACAGAGCCCGACGCGGGGCTCGAACTCACGAACCTGGCGAGATCAGGACCTGAGCAGAAGTCAGACGCGTAACCCACATCATTTTTCGTCACGGAATTGTCTTCCATTTTCCTTGCCTGGATCAGAACACATGTACAGGCACACACACCTGACACAGTGAAGATCCTGGTTTTACTTGATTTCCTGGGCGCGAATAAAGCGTGCCGTTGAAGGAAGAACATAGAAACGTGGGGAGAAAACGTGCAACCCTGTACTCCACTCCCACCCCTTTCACATAATGGGCTGTGGGTTACATCACTTGCCCTTTGTGGGCCTCAGTTTCCTGTGGGGTCAGGCAAAATTAGGGCTAAAAACGCTAGCATTGCAGTATTAGCAACTCCACTGATGAGGAAGCTCCCTTTGTTTTAACAAGGAATCCAACTCACAGGTCCCACGGGCCACAGGGTCCCCCACAACCTGACCACCTGGCCCACCGGGAGGCCCAGCTGCATTGATGGGAATTGCTTGCAAGAAATCTTAGCTGCCAATGCTAATGCCCTCACCCCTGAAAAGTCAGGGGTGCCTGGCTGGCTCTTGATCTAGGGGTCGGGAGTTCCAGCCCCACCTTGGGCAAAGGGCCCTACTGAGAAATTAATGAAGTAATTCAAAAAAGAAAGAAAAGTCCGTCGGAACCAGGGCATGGTAACTTAAGCTGGAACTCTGTGTGAAAGCGTCTTCTCCCCCACCAGGATTCTCATTCTCCAGGGCAGCGCCGATACCCTACTCAGGACTCAGGGGCATTGCCGTGGTATCTGGCAGGCCGTGCGAGTGTTTGTTCACTCAAAGATGAAACTGATGGACGTGCGAGCGTGTGTTCACTCAAAGATGAAACTGATGGAAATGATAAATCAACACCTGACCTTGCGGCTTTTACTGGCGCTGGAGAACGTTGGGAGGGATTGTGCAGTGGAAGGTGAAGTTCGTTCCTTTTCACCGCCCGTCTCACCACCTGTCCCCCCTCACCCCCGTCCCCCGCCCCCAGACCCGTTCCAGGCCAAACGATCTGAACCCTGGATTCAGCTGACGATGAACAAAAATCCCACTTGCCACGTGGCCTGCGTGTACAGCCGTCTTCACCGCATGCGTGTGCGAATGTGCATTCTGCGTGGCCACCTGCGTGTCTGAGTGTCATTTCTGTCTGCGGAGGCATATCTCCTGCCAGCGGAGGGGTGCCTCCCTTCAGCCTTGTGAGTCTTGAAGCATCGGCTGGTACAATATTTTCAACAGCTGAAGCGATAGTGGCAAATTACAAAGAAAAGGAGTATGCGGAAACCAAAGGTTGCCAACCGAGAGCAGAAAAATGAAAAGCTGTACGTCACCTGGAAGAGGGAGAGACCCAAGAACTGACTGCCCACCCATCTCTTTTATTCCTGTACTTATTTTAAAGCCAACATTATCTCTTCCAGCCCGTGATGTCTTCCGGTTTTGAGGGCCGGTCCCTCCCCCACCCCTGCCTTTTCTCCCAGGCCTCCTAAAATGATACAGTCTGTTCGGTGAGCTAATGCCGCCGATTCAGAGCCTGGAGCTGATTCTTGGATTCAGCCAACCCTGCGCGGAGGCGATGAGCAGAAGCGAGGATGTCCTCTCGGAACATGGTTTGACCGCACGTGAAGCTCCGCTCACCCCCCGCCGCAGGTCTGAGGCTCTCTGGATGAGCCACAGGAAATACTGCAGAAGGCAAAGCTGCCAACAAATGGCCACAGAAACGATCCAGGTCAGGGGCACTCATCGATCTCAAGGCGCGAATCACTGACCTTGGTCCCGGCTCGCGCACTCGAGATTCTGAGTCCCTGTTAACCTAAGATCGCATTTCCATGGCTACGGCTCAGAAAGTGATTCCTGACTCGGCTGTTGTAGATGTCTCCCCGAGCACCTGCGTGGGAAGGCTTGCTGTGTCATCTTTCGAATATCCGAAACACAGTTCCAAACACTTCCAGGTCAGACCTCTCTTCCATTCACAACCAACCCCAGAGACAATGCGGGCAGGAGAAAAGGAGCGGCAAACGTTCCCTTTGTTCTGCACTGAACCGGTGGTATTTGGATCATCCGTGGGGATCCATCATAACACATTCCTCTACACCGATTGTCTTTGCGAAGGGCGGGTAAAGTCCCAAAGATCGCAACCGGGATGAAAGGATGCACACATTTCTCAACACAAGGGAAGTGGGGGCGGTTTCGGTGGTTGTGCTTATTAAATGTGGAAGTCCTCGATGAGTTCACATATTACAAAAGCTGTCAAGAAGTAAAAACCACCATTCGAGGGAAGGAGCAGAGGAGAGGATCCCAGTATCTGCATTTAACTAAGTGCTCCTCAAACCCCCCTTTGGAATTTGGAAACTCTATTTCTGTATCAGCCGTATCACGTCTCTGCATTAGACAGTGTTTTCTCCTGAGCCCGTCTAACAGCCCGGGATTGTTCACTCCTGGGGCCTCAGTGTCTACATGGGAGCATGGGTCCAGAGGACGACCAACACCAGGAGCGAGAAGTTCATCCTTGGAACTGAATTTTTAAAATAGAAGCTCTCGTCTCCCGGTCCTTTGTGGTCATTTGAGCATTTCTAATAAAATAAAAACTGTGAAAGTAAATGCTCAGTTATTCCAGATTCTAGTAAGTGCAGTTTTAATTATTCTAAAGCAGAGTTCCAGGGCAAAGTCCTGTGCTTTAGTGGTAGAATGCTAATTCCAATTTTAAGTGGTGGTTGAATATTAACCGTGACACGGCTCCGGATAGCAAGTGTCTCAACCTCACCACTATTGACATTCTGGCTGGACAATTCTTTGTTGTAGGGGACCGTCCTGGGTGCTGTAGAATGTTTAGCAGTCACCCTGGCCTCTACCCACTCGATGTTATTAGCCATCCTCCGTTCCCCTAGCTGTGACAAACAAAAACTGCCTCCCGACCTGGTGGATTGCCCCCCGGGGGCAAAATCGTCCCCACTTGAGAATTATTACTCCCATCAAAGAAAATGCCATTTATCAGACATTTCTGGCCCACTTAAGAGACAGATGGCACAAAGTTATTGTGCTTCTCTGGACAACAAAATAAAGAAACAAAGAGTCTGAATTAGGGGTTTCCAACCATTTAATGGAATATTAAACAACCATTAACAATATCTTTTTGAAGACACTTCCTAGGCGTGAAGCATATTAGGCTATAATGATAAATAACATAAGAGTCTGTGGCCGTATCCACATACCGCCAGATGTATGTATCTGAAATTACCGAAAATATTCTAAAAGGAAAAGCACAAAAATGAAAACCATTGTTGTTTGTGGGTATATATATATTTTTTTCTTTAAAGTTTTCTGTTTTCCCAAGTTGCCTGCCATGAGCACCTATTTTTATCATTTTAAAGCAGACCCAGAAGAAGGACAAAGGATCTGGTGTTATAAAGGCCCAGGAACAAAAAGCTGCAAACACACTGCCATCCTGTATTCTTAATTTCATTTTCTTCCACACCCTGAAGCGAGCGTAGTGACCCCCTTTCTGCTTATCTGATCTTCTGCTCATTAAACCCTCACATCCGCTTGACTCTGTAGTCCTAAGCCTCTAAGACCAGAATTCGTGGCATCGTTATTTTTGCTTTATACCTTGCTTCTCAGCCTGGGTATCTCAACCTGGTTCATCTATTCACTCACTCATTCATTCATTCAGTACCCGGGTACTGGGCTAGGTGCTGGGAATCCAGGGGGAAACAAGGTAGGTGCAGGTCCCTGGCTTCATGGCAGACGGACACTAAACCGAAACACAGATACGTGGACAAGATCCTTCCCGATAGTAATAGGAGCTGTGAGGGCATTACAACCCGTTGATGTGTTTAAGCAAAAGAACATGGGGCAGAGCACGCCTTCAGGCTACTTTAGACCGCCCTACTTTAGGGCAATCAGGGACGCCATCACGGAGGAGGTGACATTTGAGCTGAGAAGTGCAGGACAAGAGAAGAGAGTCATGGGGAAGATGGGAAGATCTAGGGGCAGTTTTCTAAGCGTGAACTTTTATGTCCAAACACACGGAACAAGCATGGAACATTCCAGGAAAAGAGGAAAGGCCACTGAGCCTGGAGCTTTGCAAGCAAGGAGGAGAGCAGGTGGAGCCTGGGTTGGAAAGTTGGCAGGACCCTGACTGCACAGCCTTGGTATTGGATTATACAGCCAGGCTCAGGTGTAGGCGCACTGAGGGGTGGAAGCAATGAATCAGAATCTTTGGGGCCGGAGTCCTGGAATCCGCATCTCAAAACAAGTTTTTTTAGTGTTTATTTTTGAGAGAGAGAGAGAGAGAGAGAGAGCGAGAGAGAGAGAGCATGTGTGCACATGCAGGGGAGGGGCAGAAAGAGGCGGACGGAAGATCCGAAGCAGGCTCTGCTCTGACAGCACAGAGCCCGGTGTGGGGCTTGAACTCATGAACTGTGAGATCGTGACCCGAGCTGAAGTCAGACACTCAACCAACTGAGCCACCCAGGCGTCCCCACAGCAAGTTTTCACGGTGATTTAGATGCACTGGACATTTTGAGAACTGTGGTTCTCAAGTATTCACTTTATTCAACAATTGTGGGACCGATTGTGACAGAGGTCGTGAGGAACTAATTCACTTTGTACCAAAGTGTGGGCCATGAACCAGCGACATCAGCATCATCGAAGAGCTGTTCAGAAATGCAGATTCTCAGGCCCTTCCTCAGATGCACTGAATCTGAATCTGCAGTTCAACACCATAACAAGCCCTCTGAATACGTGGGACAGTTTGAGGAACACTGATTTAAGCCAGTGCCATATATATCGTAATAAACCTTCTACAGAGAAAATACCTGATCATACCATCATTTTTCTCTGGGATTAGGAAGCCCCGGGGAAAAAAGCAGAGTAAAAGTTTGTCATAGGCTATGCCTGTGTTAATCTTCTTTGGAGTGAACTGTAGTGTCTGAACGAAGGAAACCCTGAAATCTGAACTTGCTGGCCTTATAAAGGTTCACTTAACTGAGCAATCGACACACTGAAAATTATTCTACCATTTAGATTTATTGATTTCAGAGATTTTATTATTTTTCTAAGATTTCGTTTTTGAGTAATAATCTCTACACCCGATGTGGGGCTCGAACTCACAACCCCGAGATTGAGTCGCATGGTCTACTGACTGAGCCAACCAGGCGTCCCTACCGTTTGGATTTTTTTTTTAAGGGAGGAAAGGTTCTTTCTTAAAGCAACCAAGCATAAATATTTATTATGATATACTAGTATTGTACAAATATTTTAAAAAATATGTGTGGCAAAGAAATACAAACACTATCATATCAATAGAACTGATGTCATTAATTTTTGACTATCATAAATCTTTTCTCGTGTTCCCTCTTTCTCTTCCCCGGGATGCTTCATAATACTTTACGTGTATCATTTACTTTGTGCGAACATCTACGTGTTCTTCTTTTACCCCATAAAATTCCTCTGTCTTGCACACTTTCCTAATGAATACAGTTTTGGATTTCGTTTGGTCTTTGTTTCGTCTTAAATTTTTTTTTTTTAATATTTATTTATTTTTGAGAGAGAGAGACACCGAGTGAGAGTGGGGAGGGGCAGAGAGAGAGGGAGACACAGAATCCGAAACAGGCTCTGGGCTCTGAGCCGTCAGCACAGAGCCCGACGCGGGGCTCGAACTCACAGACCGAGAGATCATGACCTGAGCTGAAGTCAGGCGCTCAACCGACTGAGCCACCCAGGCGCCCCCAAACCTGTAGGACTTCTTTAGCGGGAGGGCTCTCCTGTCCTCTGGGCTTCCGGAAGCAGAGGCCCCAGGAAATGCAGTCACTCAGGGCGTAGCCAATGGCAGTTTGGCCTCCTTCTCTCACTGGTTGTTGCTTTTCTCTGTGCCCTAGTAATGCGGGGTGCAAATATCTCTATGGCAGTTGGTGTGGTGAGGGCGTGGTAATATACCACTTGGGTAGTCCAACAGCTTTTAGAAAAGTGGTTGAGTGCAAGCAACCTGAAGGCAGAGATGCATTCTGCTTTTGGCCACTGATGTGTCCCAGAACCCAGAACAAGTGCCCAGCACAGAGCAGGCGTTCGCTGAATGTTGTCCGACTGACCGACCGACTGACAGAATGAGTAAATGAATGAACCCAGCAGCAGGCACATTCCCGGCGCCTGGGAAGCCCTCTCCGAGCTCCCCTCCCACTGCGGCCAGGCTCTGCTGTCCTGCGTGCCGGCTCCCAGAGCACCTGACTGCACTCGTGGGCTTCCACACTGCTCTGTGAGCACCAGAGGGCAATCCTGGGGCTCACCAAACTGCCTGGCACTTAGAGGTGCTTCGTAGTTTGATAAGCTTTAATAACCATCTGATGAAGGAGGGAATGAGAGAAGGTGGGAGGGAGGAGAGGAAGGGAGGCTGAGGGTAAGTGGTTCATTAGAGATTGCTCTCTGTGTATAACTCCATGTAGATCTGGGGAAAGCTAACCTGTTTTAGCCTGTGCTGTGGCTGGGTCTGAATTGAACCTTCCAAACTCAAAGGTGGGAGAGCCTCTTTGCCAGAGGGCAACGACACCTCCCGGAAAGAGCCGGTTCATTAGAAAGAGCACTGGGCTAGCGGGGAGAAAAGCCGGATTGAAGTAGTTCTCGGCCACTTTGGATACAACCCTGGAAAAGGTCTCTGTAAGCTCTCTAGACCTCGGCTTCCCCATCTGTTTAAAGGGAATGCTGTTGCCATCTGCTCCGTCCTGCAGGGTTGAAGGAAACGATACAAGCGGACGCGCTTTGCAAAGCACAAAGCCTCTGGCGTGCAAAGGGTGACCGGGGACATCTATTTTGGCCTCCGCAGCCCCTTTTAAAGTCATCGTGTTCTTTCTTTCCCCTTCTCCACCTAGCATTTCCAGCAAGAATGTCTGCAGGAAATCCAGGGGCCTGTCTGAACCCAAACATTTGCTTCCTGATGGATCCCTGCTCCCGAAATGCCTTTCTGCTGTGGTTTACCCTCTTCGATATCTCCGGCTCTTTACTTGGAAGGGGTCTGCCCTTCTGCCTTTCCACCTTTCCCCCCGGGATTAACCTGCGTGGCATTCACCACCAGCCCAGGCACTTCTGTCTCTGGGCCTTCCTTTCTTCACTTACAAAATGAGCTGACTGGACCACATCGAGGCAGAAAAGTCAAGTATGTGCAGAGGCCAGCGGGCTGGTAGCTGTGTGAGCGAGAACCGAAGAAAAGCCCAGAACAGGTTTACTCCATCCAAACGGGACAGTCACACCTTTGTGCCAGCCAATTGTTGAAATGTGGGAAGGCGAGAACACTAGATCATTTGACATTCAAAAAAAAAAAAAAAAAATCTGGAAATTTGAACTTTTATATGAGATCTCCTGACTTTCAAATGTTGGCAATGCTTTCAAATTTGTTAAATATGCCTCGCGAGCCAAATAAAACACATATGCAGGCCGAAGTCAGCCTGTGAGTCTCCACTTGGTGACCCAGGGCCTCTGGGTGACTTTTTAGCTCCGAGAACTGTGGTTTTTCCAGGCTGTGAAATCTGCTCAAAAATATCCAAAGCTCCTTCCACCTTGTTTTTCCTCTCGGCTTCTCTTTGTGCCTCACCCGGGCTATGCGATGCCTCCGGGCTAGCCCTGGGTATCTGCCCGTAAGCCTTATGTGGAAATAGTCTTTGCAGATGTAATCAGGATCAGATGAGGTCCTTAGGGCAGCCCCTAATTCCATATGACCAGTGTCTTTATAAGAGAAGGCGCACAGAGGGAAGACGATGTGAGGACACACAGGAGAGCATCATGTGGCTCGTGTACCGTTGGAAGCAGAGATCGGAGTGACGCGTCTCCAAGCGAAGGAACACCAAAAGTGGCCGGCAATACCGGAAGCTAAGAGAAAGGCATGGAACAGGTTCTCCCCAACGGCCTTCAGAGGGGACGTGGCTCACCTTGCCTCACTTCCCGCCTCCGAAACTGTGACCAAATGAGTCTCTGTTGTTTTATTCGTTACAGCTGCCCTGGGAAACGAATACACCAGCCAGTCAGGGGGTCGACACCCAGGGGGGAAGGAAGATTAGCAACCCCAACCTTCCCGTCCTTCTCTCTACACCCATAGCACGTTCCCATCAGGAAAACCTGACCCTCCTCCTAAAATTTTAACCGCTTCCCTCAACATTCCCTTGATCTTCCGGCGATTTTCAAATCCAGCCGTGTGCACGTAAGACAGCGTGAACGTCATCCCTTCTCTGCACAGGGAGACAAGCACACACCAGCCACTCCTGCCTGCAAACTGTTTCTTCCCTGTGCTAAATCAGATGAAATTCTGCCGCTGCCCCATGAAAGTTTGCGTGATTTGTAGTGTCTGCAAAGGAAACGGAAGGCCAGCTGATTTGTTTTCCCATGAGAGGGGGAAAGAGGGAGGGAAAGAGGATCCATCCACCCCGCTAGGTGGATGGATCATTTCCTCTATGGAAAAGATACAACAATATTTTGATCTGTAAGTATTAACAAGGTCTTTATAGGGGAGAGAATGATTATTACACGCTTAAAGCATCCAGGGCTCACGGAGGGGAGGTACCGGAATTAGCGTGTGGATTTACAATTAGTGTGGATGCCTGCTATTTGTGTCTACACTGCACGCTGACGATGAAAGACCCTGGTCAAGAGGGTTCTCCCAGCAAAAGCAGGTGTTTGGGGAGCAGAGCACTTGCCTGTGAATCCTGCAGGAGGCTGCCTCTCCGGAGACCTGTGAACCGAGTAGAAGAAGAGAAGGGCGGCAGAGATTCTGATTTATTTATTTTATAATTCTGGGCCTGGCAGGTGGAAGGATTTGAGACAGGGTGAAAAGGTGGCATGGTGGTTAAAAGCTAAGCATGCGTATTCTGGAGCGGGGCTGTCTGGGTTTAAATTCCCTTTACCAGGTGTGTGCCCTTAGACAGTTCAGTTCGTCTCTCTGTACCTCAGTTTCCTTATCCATAAAATGGGCGCAGCGATCGGACCCACCCCATGCGGTCCTTACAGGGATTAAATGAGTTAATTCAAGTAAGCCACCTAAAACGATATCTAACATTTCATAATTACTAAATACATCTCAGAAAAATGGCTAACGACGGCCCCAGCGATGGTTAGTAAGAAACCCCCTGTCAGGTCGGCGGGTTAAAGCAACACCCACCTATGCTCACAGATGTGTGGGTAGGCTCTGCTCAGCTGGGCTCACTGAGGCGCGGAGGCAGGTGGGGGCTTGGCTGATCTAGGTTGGACCTGGCGGGGGGGGGGGGGGGGCGGTGGCTCTGCTCCATGTCGCCTCTACTCTACTCTTTTCCCGAGATCGGTGGGAACGTTCTTCTGGCTCTGATGCAGCGGCACAAGGGCACCAGTAGGCGGCCATCTTGAGGCCTCGGGTTTGGAGCTCACGCCATCACATCTGCCTCCTGTGACTGGCCAAAGCCAGCCAAGTGGCCAAGCCCAAAACTGGTGCCCATAACCGTGAGCTACCATAGCAACTCTTTTTATTAGAATTTACATTAGAAGCACTGGACTGAGATTGGGAAGGATAAATATCAATAACTCAGGCCCCAGCTCTCAGACTCACTTCTATACAAAGAAGCACCTTCCCGGGCCCTCCTAGCTCTGGAGACTTCGGTCAATGTGTGCGCGCTCACAGGCACATGCAGGTGTCTGTTAGAATGAGATCTTTGTTGGGGCGCCTGGGTGGCTCAGTCAATTGAGCGCCCGACTTCAGCTCAGGTCATGATCTCGCGGTCCATGAGTTTGAGCCCCGCGTCGGGCTCTGTGCTGACAGCTTGGAGCCTGGAACCTGCTTCGGATTCTGTGTCTCCCTCTCTCTCTACTCCTCCCCTGCTCACGCTCTGTCTCTCTCTGTCTCTCAATAATAAATACATGTTAAAAAAAATTGTAAAAAAAGTGTGAGATCTCTGCTGAAGTCCACAGACAACCTCCCTACCTGAGCGGTGTTTCTGGAAAGGACTCTTCTAGGGAGGATTGCTCAGGACCACATACTGTTAGGCCATGGTAAGCCGCACAGTGAGCCCAGTGACTAAGGATGCTCAGAAATGGCACGATACTGAAGGGAAGTGACTTTAGGTACCCGAGAGCCAGGACCCAATGACCACTGGTGGGGGGAGAGATCTTAATGGGGGAAAGAGGGGGAGGGATCTTCCCGCACACCAATTAAGCTTCAGTACTCAGCCTTGGTTTTTCTCTTTTGCACTCCTGTGCGCCTTTAGGGAGAAATCCCCTTTACAGCAAAATGCTTTTAACATCTTCCATGGGGAGCGGCCCAGGAGGGGAACACGCACAGGCCGGCCCGTGAGCCTGGCCGCTAGCCTCTCTTTTCTTGCGGGAGTGGCAGCTAGAAAACTCTGCCCAAGGGATGAGCAATTGCAGAGAACATCTAGGCTACGCCGCTGTTCCTCACCCCACCCCTGACTGCCGGTCTACCTCTAAGGCCCCTGGTGCCGTGATTTCAGCTGAGAAAGAGAGGGGAGAACCGAATTTCCCAGGGCCTTTGTAAGTGACTTTCCAACTTTTCTGATGGCAATCCATGCTGAGTGCGTTTGTCAACGTGTCCTAGCACACCCACGCACATGCACACGCACACACATCTGAAATGAGCAGGACACTACTTACGTACCCTTACTCTCCAGTGTGATGTGTCCTGACAGTTTCTAGTCTATTACATGTTTGAAACGTTTATTTGTTTTGAGAGAGAAAGAGAGAGCGAGCAGGGGAGGGGCAGAGAGTAAGAGAGAATCCCAAGCAGGCTCTGTGCTGCCAGCGCAGAGCCCGACGCAGGGCTCGAACTCAGGAACAGCGAGATCACGACCTGAGCCGAAATCAAGAGTCGGACGCCTAACCGACTGAGCCACCCAGGCGCCCCTATCCTATTACATTTTAAAAATAACTACGTTTTAAAAACAATGACCTACTAGACTGATTTTATAATGCACTCGCGGGTCCCAGCCCACAGTCTGAGAAACACTGGGCCAGTGCCAAGGCGTGCTGACGAGCAGAGGGTTGGGTTGGCGACCAGGGAAAAAAACCCGCTAAGACCCACAGACCTCACACTTGTCTAAAACAAGAGACAGCTGGAAAATTAGGAAAGGACAGAGTAGCTGGATGTGTTGGTGCTATTCGGATTTGGGGCACAGCACTGAGTGGATACGAATGGTAAGATTTCTCCTGCACGGGACTGGAAAGACTCTTGAAGAGAGTCAAATTCGGTGTTTCCTATTCCTTCGAAAACAAACATGCTTAAGTTTTTAAAAGGGAGTAACTTAAATGAAATCATCAGCTAAGTAAGAGGAGAAGCGGAACTCTGATAATGTGAAATGGGGAACATGGTAAAGAGTCCGATGGAAGCTACTGGAAATATTGATGGAAATCGTGGCGCAGGTGGGGAAAGTGGCCCACGGAGCAGGGCAAGTCAGACCTGCACCCCGGAGCTGGTTATCAAGCAAGTGACAGCTCCAGGTCTCCTGGGGTCCAGGTGTTCCCTTCTCTGCTCCCTGGGACTCAGTCTTGTCATCTGGTGACAGTGGCCACGTAGAAGCACCCCCACATTCTGAATACGGAAGCAGTGAGACAGGCTGCTGGCCCTTACAAGCAGGAGTGGGGCCCTGCCACGTGTACATGTGTACCCACGTTTGTAAGTGACTGTCCAGGCCTCATACTGGATGTGGCTGTGGTTACACCAAGATGATGGGACCTCTGACCTCTCCGCATCCGGGCCCTAATCACCTGCGCTGCATCGGGATTCAGCTGCACTTGGCAAGCTGGATGGGGTCCTACCCTGGGTCTTACAAGGAAGGATTCGTTTGTGGGGCCTCTAACACGGTCTTCAAAGCCCTCCACGGATGGTAAGAAACAAGCCGATCCTGCATTTGCCCTCTGCAAGGTGAGTGGCCACAGGCCCCACACATAAGACGGCCTGTTGCTGGTGGTGTTTATAAAGGCCTGTCACACGCCCCACCCCCGTCGTCCTGGCTTTAGAGGGGGCGGACAGGCGGTCCCTGAGTCTTTGTTAAACTTGAGAGCTCAGATGGATGTAGAAACACAAGTAGAGCCAAATCATATGTTTAAACAGTTAAGAGGAAACCAGGCTCAGCAAGGAACTACAACCCAGGATTTAGCCTGGGTGAATTTTCCTTCTCTGGGATTTCCTGTCCCGTTTCTGGATGTTTCTATCTATCAAATGTTCCCTGGCAGTTGGTTTAAGGCGATCAACTCCGCTGTGAAAGAAAGCCTTACACAGTACTTGGGCTTAGCTGCTAAAATATGAGGGGCTGCTGAATGGTGTGGCCCCAAGCCTGGCTTCTATGACAGAAGCTCTGTCTATCAGCCCTCAGTGGAAAGAGCCCACACTCAGAAGACTGGCCTTAAAGAACCATCCATAACAATAAAGGCCAGCATGGGACCCCCAACAACTGCCTGGGGTGGGGGCAGGCGACAGTGGGGTTAGTGGGGGGTAGGTCCTTAAGGAATGTAAAGTAAGTGAACCCAAAAGTCGGCCTCCTGCCCATGCTTTTAGACCACAGTTAAAATTTAACAATTTTTTATGTAAATCATCTGGTATACTCAATTGCATGGGTTGTGGGGTGGGGGTGGGGGGGCGGTGAGAGGACAAACAATAGGTTTGAGATTAGATAATTTAGTTAGTGCGAAAATTCCAGGAAGTTTGTGTTGATCTGGGGCCTGGATCTTGTTACTTTTTAGCTCAAATCTAAATCTTTATCTTCCTATTATAGTTGAGAGGACTTTTTTTTTTTTTACTTAGTCATTTTTACAGTTGTGATTTTTACCCCCCCTGTCATCAAATACAGCCAGTTAGATTAGCAGCTCTTAGCACGGACATGAAAATATTGGTAGGGCCCAATGGGCCCTGTTTTGTTTATTCTAACGGAGCAGGCTTTGATCTAAACATATTTCCTGGGGTCTGGACGAGATGACCTAATTCCTGTCTTATCCGTCGTCTCCACTTTCTGTGAATCTCAGATTGCGCTTTACTGGGCAACCCTTTGAAATTCACTTTGCATTTTTTCCCACTTTGTTACCCCTCCGACATTTGTTTCACTTGGGGTAGAGTGTGTGACTCTTAGTTAAGGTTCCGATGCTTTATTTTTCTAGCAGGGCTGCTAGATTTTAACAGAGTGGGACCTTTTTCTTTTCTCCCACCTTTTTTTCTCCCTTTTAGGCTCTCTCATTCTTGACATTCACAACACGCCAAAAACAGTAAGCAAATAATCTACGGCGAGAAGTTTATGTCAACTGCAAATCATTTCGGATTTTCTGTATGAACCCTTTTTCTAATTCAAAAAAAAAAACAAAAACCAACAACTGTCCCCTGTCCCCCTTTCCCCCAATTTATGAAAGTCGCTCGACTAAACCTGGCCCATGAGGACTGAGATAGAAAAATCAAAAACTGAGGGTTAGCTTCAGGTGTCTCTTAACTGATCTGCGGGAACCTGTTTCTTCCCTGACTCCACCCCACTCCCACACAGCCCCTGGGCTCCGGGGGGTGTCTTGGGCAGCTTGGGTCTGTGATTGGTCTCTCTCTTCCTTATTCCTCCCCAGGTCCTTGTCAATCACTAAACTGCTCTTGCAAGAATATTTGCCACAAAGAAGGAAGCCCACGCGCGTGCGTGTCTGTGTTGTGCATAGGGGAGCGCAGTGCACATGCAGGGGGGAAGAAAGAAGAAACACAAAGGGATATAGGGAAAGACCGACACAGGAAGAGAAGGGGCAAGAGAAGAAGGGAAGAGAATGACAGTGACACAGAGAGACACAAGGGAGAAAAAGAAAAGCATAGTCAAAAAAAAAAAAAAAGAAGAAGAAGAAGAAGAAACCCCGACAAGTTGCTAACGATTGCAAATTTGAGCCATGGGCACAAGGCGGTTTGTTCCCTTATTCGCTGTACTTTCCTATATTTTTCCAATTCACATTTTTTTTTTTAGAAGGAAGTGGGGGGGCACATGTCACCAAAGTCAATATTTTTAGTTCAAAAATGTTGGGAACTTCGCTATCATCATTCTGGGCGGTAGCAACCCAGGGAATTCGGTCCCCCTTGGTTTCCAAACTGCCTCCACGCACCTCGAGTGTCAGAAGGGGCAGCGGGCGGGGTGTGGCGGCGCGTTAACGTGGGCCGCCGTAAAAGAAACTGTGTTGCTTTACAAATATGAATCCATTTCTCTTCTGCGGGGCTGAGCCCAAAGGCCGAGTGTAGTGATGGCAGAGTGAGGGGGCAGGAGGGCTGAGGACGATCCTCGATTTGGAAATGAATTGGAAATGAAGGGCAAGGCGAGTGGGCAGGTAATGATCAATAGGTTAGAGAGATAGTCCATGGATCGATAGATGGAGAGGCAGGGACAAAGGCGCAGGGCAGCGGGGCGGGGCGGGGGGGGAGAGACCGGGACCCCAGGGCTCCGACCTTCCTTTAAGGGCTTCGGCTGCCTGGGGAAGTCTGTCTAACCAAAAAGTTGCCTTTGCTCCCCTTAACTCCCTTCCAGAAAACCTAGATGGGAGGAGGTTGGTGGTGAGCAGGGAAAAAGAAACAACTGCCCTGCTCCCGGCCCGGACCGCCCGCCTCGCGGAAACGGACGCGCAGCCCGGGGTGGCTCAGGGCCTTGACCCCGCGGGCGGCCGGGCGGGTGGGAGTCCCGGGCTGGGGGGCGGCGAGCGGGGGCCGCCGGCGGGCGTGCGCCTGGGACGGTTGTCGGGGCTCAGTCCGCGGCCCTCCCACCCCCTGGAGCCGAGGGAGGGGCGCAGGGGCGCCGCAGCGCAGTGAGCCCAGGGGGCACTGCGAGCCCGCCCTTCTTGGTGGCCCGCGGCTCCGATGATCCCCTCAGCCTGTCCCCAGGCGCCGGCCCGGGGCGCAGGGGCCGCTTCCGGGAGGAGCGCCCCGACCCTGAGGCCACGAGGCCCGGGGCGCCCCCGCGTCGCCGCGCCCAGGCTTGGGAAGGGGAAGGACGCCCCCTCCGCCACGGAAACGTCCCCTCTGGCCCGCGTAGGACAAGAGCTTCTGGCCAGAACTGCGGCCTTCCCTGGCGTCCCCACTCTTGAGCAAAGGCGTCTGTCTTGGGGCGCGTGGCCGGGACCGCGGAGGCGCAGTCCCTCAGTGTTCGCGCGGTGAAGTGTGGAGCAGATCTCCGCACACCCGGACTCTGAGCACAGCCCCACCCGCACGCTCTCCTGCTTTGGGGGCGCCCGCCCCCACGTTGTCCTGGCCTGGGCCCCCAAGCTGAGCCACACAGCTTGGAGTGGCCTGCGTCCCAGTGCAGACTTCTAGTGGGAGGCGACCCGAAGCGTGTCCCTTACCTGGGCGCAGGGCCACCGGCTGCCGGCCGGCTCACCACCTCCCTGAAAGAAACAAATCGCAGACCCCTGTAGACACTAACTTCCACCCTGTCCGTCTGCTCACCCCAAAATAGTGCTCAGGAAGAAAACATGTTTCCCCTATAATAAAAGGGAGAGAGGAAGAATCAGATTGAATTTTGATGATGAAATGCTCAAATCTTACTGGACTTTTTCTTTCAAATACTTATGTGTGTTTAAATGTTTGAAAGCCTAATTAAAGAACGTGTTGACCTCTCTGGGTTGAGGCCTAGTTTCAGAGTCAGATTATATAACTCCCCCCCCCCCCCCCCCCCCCCCCCGCATCGGGAATTCTCAGGCCACGCTGCTCTCCCTGCCTGAAAAAAGCAACTGAATCAAAGGAAGAGAAATCAACATACTTGAAATAAACCTGAAGTCTAAATGGGCCACATGTCCCGGTTAACATAACCACTTTTTATTTCCTTTCATTTTTCCTGTTTTTTTTTTTTTTTTCTGGGGGGGGGGAGGAGGGAGTGGGACGGGGGGTGTGAGCCGTGTGCCCAAACAAGCCATAGAGAACTGGGAAAATACTGAGATCCTCCAAATGAAAAAGAAAAAAGGAAAAAAAGAAAAAAGAAAGGAAAAGAAAAAAAATCCACAGGTCACGCAAACCTGTTTCTGTGACGCCTTTTACAATTCCTTATTTAGAGAGAGAGAGATACACACTCACATAGACTACTTACTAGTGCCTGGGGAAATGTTAAAATACATTTCGGCCCTGGCTACATAGAAATGCACTCTAAAAACACAGACACAGTATTTTGTTTTATCTGTTGCAAAAAAAAATGTATTTGATTACTTGAGTAAAATTACAGTATCTCTGTTGTTAGTAAGTATTAAATGTTAAAGAAATTGGACCCCCCCTTTCCTTTCAACTTTCCAAGAAAGTGCATGTAACAGTCCAATTTTTTCCTTCCATACCTAATACAAAATAAACGAACACTATACCTGCTCTCTTGATCAAGAAGAAGCATTTGCTCTTGTAAGGAACATATGTACAATTTAATGAAAGTGATATTTCTTATTGTATATACAAGAGCATCTACATTTTCTCCACTGAAGGTTGTTCAAGATGCTATACTTAGCAGCATTGTGAAATTCCAGCACAAATTTTCTATTGTGAATATACCTACAAGGCAAAATGTTACGTCTCAGTTTCAACTACCAAAACAACACTTGTATTTTCTCTAAAGAATTCTGCGTGCTTATTACTGTACAGAAACTTATCAACATTGAGGACGACTCAAGTAAAAAGCACAATACAAATCGCAGTTCAAAACGGAAATGGTTAAATCTACCAAAAAAAAAAAAAAAAAAAAAAAAGCAGGTTGAATTTTAGAGTAAAAAAAAAAAAAAAAACCCAAAAAACCAAAAAAACCATAAAACGAAACAAAAAAACCCCAAACCTTTCAAAGAACCACATTGATCAGTCTGTACTTCCAGTCCTTTGCTTAAATTTGTTTAGAAAGATTAGACAATGTGTTTGCTGATAAAATTTCCCAGCAGGATCAAAGTGTACATTTATATACAGACTTTATTAGAGATCTAATGCATCACTGAGGCATTGCATTAACACCAGATTCATATTAAACCGGATATAGAAAATAAGTTAATGCCAGATTAAGACCGCCTAGCAGGGCAACTTGTGATTGCCATAAATGTTACAGCGCTCTAGTCAATTAGTATTTAGTCCAAAATACAGAAGACCAAAGTTAACGCTTGCATTCTGTTTGCAAAGCAAGGTTATATCACTAATAAATAAGCTTTCTTATAACTCTAGAAGTTGAACCAAGTACAAAAGAATGTCTTCATCATGTTGTAGTTCATAGATCTGGGGGAACCAGGAGGGAAGGGGTGGGGGGGGGGAGAGGAGGCAACAGTGGGTCTCCTTCTGGAAGGGGGTTGTTATTTCTCCAGCCAGGGTTGCTTTAACTTGTGACAATCTCTTTGCTGTCCTCCACGAAGCGGGTGAAACGGAAGTTGGTTCCGTTCTCACTGCTGGCCATCTTCTCCAGGCCGGCCAGCGGAGCGCTGGGCTCTGAGTTCTGGAGCTTCTCCAGATTTCCCGTCAGCCCACTAATAGGTGAGCTGCTCCCGCTGCCGAGGCTTCCAGGAATTGGAGGGATGCCGCCATTCTGAATGACGGAGATCTCATTGGCCTTCATCGCCAGCCCGTTGGAGAGTGCCGCTGCATACTGATTCCAGAAGCTGGAAGGATCCCCGCTTCCTGACCTTGCCGCCAAATCCTTCTGGAACATTTCTGGGAACTTGACAGGATTGCCTCCTAGAAATGTCATGGGGCCATCCACAGAGAGCCGCCGACCCCGTCGTGCAGGCGTGCTATTCCACATGTGAGTGCCCATGTGTACCTGAGAGGAGGGCAAAGGGGCGGGGGTGGGGAGGGGGCAAAGAAAAAAAAAAAGGGAGAGAGAGAGAGAGAGAGAGGAAGGGAGAAGCTTAATAGTTGAATCTGTCTCCACTCATATCCCAACACCCGACAAAGCAAGTGGCCTACATGTCTATTCTTATTAAGCGCCAGATAGTGGAGAAGGTAACGGGAGCTGTCCACTCCGGCCGCCCCCTAATAACGCGCTCGCTTCTCCCCAGCCCTGGGCCGCCTTCCCTCTTCCTGGGCAAAGATGCCGGCCTTACTTACTCTTTTTTTATTACCCGTATTTAGTTTATAATGGCCTCCAGCAGGCCAGGCTGTCGCAGATAGCTCCTTTCAGGGTTAGAATTGTTATGTCCACTCTCATTGCAATGGTAAGTATTGTATCTGACACCCTTTACCCTATAAACGTCCTCTGCAGATGGGAAGAAAGTACCCCTCGCAGATTGCCCATCGCAGGGCCCGTGCGCGGCGAGAAAGAGCCAGAAAGTAATTATTCATCTCACATTACTGGCAGCGATCTCTAGAGAGATACTCTGTCAACAAAAAATGTACACAGTGAGAGCACTCAACTGTTGCTCTAGAACCTAAGCATATTTGCTTTATTTCCAACACATATCGGGAGGAAATGTATAATCAATTATCATAATACCCATTTAGCCGAGCAGTGACGTGATGGTTTTTAGGAGAGCAAGCCACGCTGGGCTGCATACTTGTGAAAAACAGATGCATCCGCCGAGGAGGACTGTAATTATTAAGTGATACGGGCTGCTCGCAGGCCACGTGGAGGTCTTTAATCAATACCCCATGGCAACGCCGGGCTGTCGCACTCGGTAGGTGAGGCAATTCATTTGGTGCACTTAGCGAGACAGCGAGAGATGGGCAGCTGCTTCGCTGGGGCACCAAATTATTCAATGTGCTCTCACGTCCAGCAGGCTTCGGCCCGCCCCGAGACACCTGCCCCGACCCTGACCCGCGCGGGCGCCTGGCCGCGGTGGGCCACGTGCGGCAGGTGCCCCGGCGAGAACGCCCTCTCCCTGCGTGGTTATCGAGGCTGCTGGCTGGCTGGGCGGGTGGGGGCGGGGGGGTGGGGTGTGAGGGACAGACAGAGTGAGGTACCTTCAGATTGCCTTTTGTCGTGAAAGCTCTCCCACAAATAGTGCAAGCAAAGGGTTTCTCTCCAGTGTGAGTTCGCTCGTGAATCTGCAGGGCACTCGACGAGGAGAAGGTCTTGCCACACGTGTTACAGTAATGCTGTTTGGGGGTTCTCCTGGGCAGAGCCGGGAGCAGAACTGGGGACGTGGCAGAGGAGGACAGAGGCCCAGAGGGGACGTGACCGGTGGAGGTGTCCTTGCTGTCCTGAGGCGTGACGTGCACGAAGCCGTTGACCTCTGTCTTGATGAGAGATGACAACGAGCTGGCGGGGATCGCCGCCGAGTTCTGATTGGGGCCGAGGTTGGGGCTGGGCTCAAAGAGCTGTGATGGTAGGTCCCGCATCTGATGTGTCAACATGTGCTGCTTCAAATTACCCTTTGTGGAAAAGCCGCGATTGCAAACCGTGCAAATAAATGGTCTCTCTTTGGTATGACTTCTGTAGTGAATGTCCAAGGCACTCTGACAAGCAAAGGTTTTGCCACAAATGTCGCAAGCAGTATTTTTAAATTTACCCCGGTCTCTGAAAGGGAAGAGGATCCCCAAAGAATCTTCCTTGATGATTTTCTCTGCGTGGCTGGACGTCAAATCCAGAGCCCCACCGTTCACCGGGGTGGGGGACGGGCCGTTGGCGAACTCGCTCGGGACTGCCCTCTGGGGCTTCTCCTCCGCGCCGGGGGACTTGCGGAGCTCCTGGGTGCTGTTGGACGGGGACAGAGCCTGCATGGAAGAGGTAGACTCTGAGATGGCCGGGCTGCCCGCACTCTGGCTCTCCATGTCGCCGCCCACCGAGGACGAATCGTTGGTCAGGACGTCCCCCTCGACGGAGCCGTTCTCCACGGACTTCAGGCTGGCCTGCAGCTGCTCCGCCAGGCCGGCGCTGATCATCTTCATCTGATTTTCCAAAGCAGCGATGCTTGACATCTCTAGGGGCAAAGGCGAAGAAGATAGGCTGTCCTGGGACGCGTCCGCGGACTTGGGCGTATCGGGGATGCTGCCCTCAGGACAGTCCTCCATGTTTTCGTCGGAGAAGGTGTCCAGGTCATCGAAATTCTTCTCGTCGAAGGAGCCCGTGTCGGACTCCATGGACTCGGGGTAGCTGTCGGGGACTGGGGTGTTGGGGATCTGACCTCCCATGTGCATTCGGATGTGCTGCTGCAGGACCACGGCGTTCGTGAACTTCTTCTGGCAGATGGGGCAGGAATGCTGGACTCTGAGCGGGGGCATAGCACGGTGGACGCTATAGTGGGTTTTGAGGTTCCCTTTCGTGGTGAAAGCCCGGCCGCAGATCTTACACTTAAAGGGCCTCTCCCCGGTGTGCGTCCGGTAGTGCATCTTTAGGGCGCTCTGACAGCTGAGGACCCGGTGGCAGATGATACACTCGTTGGGGTCAGTGGCCTTCTTGTCAATGTTCTCTACCAACTGCTGAAGCTTGGAGGTCTCTGATGCCTGGGCCGAGTCCAAGAGCCCCCCGAAAGGAAACTTGGCCTTGAACTGCTCAGACATGAGCGGCAACAAGGGGTTGGTGAAAGCGGTGGCCCTCCCGGGGCCACCGTCGGCCGCCGCCACCGCCGGGGAGCTCAGAGAGCTGCCGCTGGCTGCCGGGGCGGAGCTGGGGGCCACGGTGCCGTCCTCACTTTTGCCACCGGAGGGTAGCGCGGGGGGCCCTTCGGCCTCCTCTGCGAGCCCGCCCGGGTTTCGCGTGGCCGCCTCGGGGGCCCCGGAGTCACTTTTGACTGAGCCCGGGGGGCTGCTGGCAGAATGGCTGATGGGGATCGGGGCTGGCTCTTCGGTCTTGATGAAGGGTGCGAGGCTCGGGAGGGTCGGGGGCAACGGCAGGCCGACCGAAGTGGTCAGAGTGGGCAGGACCGGCTTGGTGTCTAGCCAGCTGGTGACCGGCTTCTCCGGAGGGACGGACATGCCGTACGGGATGCCGGTGCTCGTGGGGATATTGTCCAGATGCTCAGGCACGGGATAGGGGTTCATCTGGATATGAGGGTATTTCTCTTTGTGGCGCTGGAAGTGGACTTTGAGGTTCCCCTTGGTGGAGAACCTGTTCCCACAGATGTTGCACTTGAACGGCCTCTCGCCGGTGTGGGAGCGCAGGTGGATCTGCAAGGCACTGTCGCTCCCGAAGACCTTCGCGCAGAACCTGCACTTGTGTTTGAAGAACGCCTCATCCGAAGCGCTTTTCGCTTCGAAGGCGGTGACATTTGGTGGCTTGCTTTTTCTTTGCTGGGCCAAGGCGGACAAGGGGTTTAAGTCCTCCGCAGTCGTTCCGATGTTGGGCAAAGGGCTGGGGAAAACCGAGTTAGCGGGGGCCGGCTGAGGTAGAAGTGCACTGGACGCAGGATTTAACAAACTGCTTATTGCAAAAGCTGGTGACGACGATGCCGAGGCCGCGGGGTGGCTGGCGTGGGAGGCGCCGGCGCTCGAAGCCGCTTTTTCCGAGGACGGGGTGGTCACCGCTGCCGCCAAGATGTTAATGCTGGGGGAAGCGCCGCTGTTGGGTGGGAGGGTGTGGCCAGAAGTGCTCTGAGGTAGCTGGAGGGGGGGCAGCTGTTTCACACCGCTGATGTTGGCAGACTGGCTGGCGAGGCTCTGTGCCAATCCAGCTGCCGCCGCCAGCTGCTGAGATAAATGGGAGCTTAGTGTGGACAAGGGGTTGGCAGATGTTCGTAAAGTACCTTGAGAAGGACTCGAAGATGTTGGCAAGTCTGCGTTCTGAGAAGCCAACAGCAATATTTGGTGACGGATCTGCTCGATCAGTTGCAGCTGGTGGATCTGCTGTTGCTGCAGGGCGAGGAGCTGCTCCATGAGGGCCGGGACGGCCGGCTTGCCTCCGGAGGCCCCGCCGCACCTCGCCTCCTGCGAGAACTGGGCCACCGCCACCTTGGTGCTCTGCAGGTTCTCGATGATGACGTTGCTGTTGATCACGGAGAAGTTGCCCAGTGTCGTCAGGTCCCCGAGTTGAGGTAGAGAGGTTGTGATCGCTGAGGTACCTGTGGAGGGGCCGCCGCTGCAGCCTGGGGTGACCCCGCTCCCGCCCCCCCCCAGGGCGCCACCGCCACCTCTGTTAGCCGCCACCGGGGCCTCCACCTCCATGGACTCTTCCCTGTCGCGTCCGCCGTGTTCCGGAAGGTCGCCGCCGTCGGCCTGATCCGTTTTGTTCACGGTGTCATTCATTTGTTCGTCGGGGTTATCGGGAGGGGGACTGGGAGTGAAGGTGTCGGGCGGGGTGGCCGGGCTCTCATTGACGATGAGAACTAATTGATTTTTAGTGCAGTTCTTCTTGTGGAGGAGAAGATCCGATAACTCAAAGAACTCGGCACAGCACCGGCCACACACGTGGGCGTCCTTGCTCTTGGTGGTGCGAATTGGTTGACCTTTCTCTGCGTCTCCTGCAAACATCAAAAGGGGCAGGGTTAGAAAGGGGGCCGGGCCACACAGGGTCACCCGCGCCTTCGCAACAAGAGGGAGGTTGATCCATTGTTTTCTGTCTTCCAAACTCAACGCTCTTGCCCCTGGAAAAGCAGTCGATACTACCCAAGAACGTTCATAATTAAATCTTAGGGGTGTGGAGGAATCCCTATCCATCCGGCATCTCAGATAGCCACGGTCTTCAGATAATCCATCAAAATATAAAATACTGCGAACTGAAGACATCAGTGCATAATGCAATTCCATAGGCCACTATTGATTTCCAATATTTTATACACCTTATTGTCTACTCATCCAGAGAGGGTCCAGCAACCATTCTGAGGACTTATTAGGCTCTTGAGTTTCTGTCAACCTTATTCATTTTCAACTGATTCAGAGATATCTGTGACAGTTTGTTCTGTCACTAAACTAATTTGTAGTCATTCAGATTCCAATCAGTTGTTGACAAGGGACGGGAGAGAAATGCGGATCACCAAGCTGAGGACTGACAACTTAAAAATCACCTCCAGCCCCTACCTAGAACCTGAGCCGAGGCCTACCCGTGACAAACACGCTTTAGCCACACCAGTAACAAATCCTCCAGGCTGCTCAAGACTCAGTTGAATACAAACAAGAAAGCAGCGCGCACGCACGCGCACACACGCGCACACGCACACGCACACACAGACACAACGAAGAGAAACACAGTGATCATAATCCGTTACAAGGCCTGCCTGGCACCTATATATCACCCCGTGGCATGTTTATTTTTAAAATTAAAGAATGCAACCCTGGCTACCACTCCACCGTTCAACTTATATATGCCATTGTGCTCCAAATGGCAACGTTACGCCTCTAAATATTTCATCAAGAGTGCTCTCCGTATCTATAAAAAACTGGCAGAAGATTTACATTTCTGATTCAACATCAACTTATAGAAGGATGTGCAGTTAAGGGGAAGGGAGGAAATAATTCTTGGTTTCGAGTTTGCAAATGCTGTGCCATTCTCCTTGTCTGAATGCCTTTAAAAACAGTCGGCTATTCGGTGTTATCAATTGTTTAACAGATTGTCCTGAACCTTTCATTATAAAAATCCCTTTATTTCATGTTTGTTTCCACTGGTTGCTCAGATTTCTTCTCACTAAGATCCATTTGTAAATTAAACATAAAAATCTCCAACGGCAAGCTAACATCCTATTCAAAGACAGGATGGAGCCTTATTGTTTGCCCAGCATGGGGAACACCAACTTCTGTTGTACAAATGGTGTGTGGTCATCTCCGAAGGCTGTGAAAAAAAAAAAAAAAACTGTTTAATTCAAGGATTACCTCCCTGCATGCTTTTCTGCAGAACTGAATCAGATAATAGTTAGTTTCCATGACTTCCAAATTGAATCTCCCAAGAAAACTTGCAGGGGGGGGAAAGAAAAAAACTAATTGCAAATATGAATAAATACCAACTCAAAATGTTGCTTCTTCGGTAAAGTAAGAGGCAGCTCCTAAGGGTCAGCCATTTGCCTCTTTGTAGTAAACATCCTAAAAAGCTTCAGTAGTTTTGCATTCCGGAAAATACAATTAATACCTAAATACTAACTTCTGGAAATTCCTTTAACTCTATTGGCCTTGCGTGGTGCCCGAGTTGATGAGGAACCCGGGTGAAGTATGCCAAATGCAGGCACACTTTATTCACTGTGAGTGTTATCTGAGTAGCTAAGTTATACTCAACAAGCTAGCTTTTCTAATAACACCCATCTTTTAATCTCCACAAGGGTACGCAGCAGAATGCACTAACAATACCAAACAAATCTTGGCTGTGGCAGAAAATACCAATAATGATTCAGTTTTAATTTAATGTTTAATCATCTTAATTGGCACCGGGTTCCTGTGCACATTCAAGGTGCTGTTTTAGGCACTTTCTGTCTCTCTCCCTGCCTTAAAATAATGTAAACAAAATATTAAAGGAAATTCGCTGCAGTTACGTCGCTTAACTTGGGACAAAAATAATGTGACAAAAATTCTGTTTAAAGCTTCTTATTTTGACAACCAATTTTAAATGATGCATCCATTTCAGATGCTTATTTTAAACTAGGAAATGCAATTCCTAATATATTCAACAGAAATGTTATTTCTTTCTCTTTGCACATTTCCATATGTAATGGTTATGTTTCCATCTACTTTTACAACCAATTATGAAGGAACAAAAGCTATTCTGTTTGTTCACACATTTTCGACAAAATGCATTAAAACTATTATGTCAGCATGTTCTATTAAGCTCTGCATTCAGTGGAAAATACTTTTCAACCAGCTCACATTTATCAAAACATAAAGCCACTTTAAAACACAGTTTTGCTTGGTCAGCTGGGCTTAGACAAATAATGACAGATTCAGGACTAAATAGCTAGCAAGGGAAATCAGAAAACTGACTTCATCAATTGTACACATTACAATGTAGTTGCCTTCAAATATTTAGCACATCTGTGTTCACGATTAAAGGGCATTTTAATTCTTTGTAACTTGCAAACATCTGATATTCTCATAATATATAGACAAAATGAAAAGAAGCTTACTTTACAGGATTTCGCTGATTATTACTTTCCTGGGCTTGAATTCTACATTTGGGCTGCTTCAAGACTCACTTGAGAATTTTCAAGTTTTTCCAACCTGAACATTTTTGTATTTCGGGCCGTGCTAACTGGACGGAAAATAGAGGTGCTTAAAAATATGCCTGCTTGCTTCGAAGAAAGACGGTGTTAAAAAGCTGCCTATGTTTCAGCTTGGATTTTCACAACATTTTAATAAGCTGACATGTGATTCCACTGCCGAGTCAACTAATTTAATTTCCGGATGTTTATGAACACCAAAAAAAAAAAAAATTCTGGGTATCTATTTTGATTTATTTCAAAAGCAGGTGTCGCTGTACTGTAATAGCTCTTAACTTTAAATGTATCTGCATTCTGAACTGAACTCCAACAAAGACGCTCAACAGCAACAAAGACAAAACATGAGGACTAGTTTGAATCTTTAACTACCAAAGGGAGTATTTTAAGTTGTAAGACACACACACACACACACACACACACACACACACAAATGTGTTCCAATTCATTTTTCTGACCGGCTGCTATCTTGTTTCTCAATAATCTGTTACACAGGATTGCAACTGGTGATCCCATTATAGTAAATACAGTTGCCTTGTTCCCTGTGCTATGGTGAAAATAACATTCCAGTTCCTTCTCTATGGGTTTTGCATCCAAATTAATTTTATGATCCCAGTCACAAAGGAAAAATTTAAGAAGTAGTAGTTTTCTGAGTATGCACACACACAAAGATCTCTGGCATTTTTCTGGGATTTTTTTTTTTTTTTAGAGGATAAGGGGGTGAACTTGTAGCTCCATTCAGTTTATGCTAAAACCCCGGATGTTTCAGTTCTCGTACTATTTAGGTACTTGACCCCCAATTCAAATTTGTCAGTTTTTCATCATCTCAACCAAACATTGCAGAACAGGAGGCAGAAAATGGAAGTGTTCCAGTGTATCTGTCTACTGTGAAAACAAAAATAAAACTATGCCCCACACGGCAAGGTTTAGCCAAGCCAGGAAAAAAACAAAACAAAACAAAACAAAACAACCCTATTCTACCACATTTAGTTTTCTTTTTTGGAGCTCTTCAGAAAAGATCCTTCCCTTTACTTTCCACTACCTTAAGATCACATTAACGTTTTTAATGGAACCCCTCGTGATTGGGATTGTGGAGCCTATAATTTTAACAGGCTGTTCTCTCCCGGAGACCCATTTGGAGAGGCCATCGGCACCGTTTCTGACTGATTGGTCTTTCACCTTTTTATTATCATCATTATTGTCCTGCACCGATCTGGGAAAAGCCTCCACCTGAATGTCCAGCTCAAGATGCCACAGAAATTTTAAACACTGCCACATATGCTCTGGATATTCTCCGTAATGTCTGAAGTTTCCTCTGTGTGATATGCAACCAAATGACACATTTACTGGCCCGCTTCAATTCCCTCCGTGTTCTGGCCGGGATCAGTGGATCCTTGAGTGGAAGACTACAAGCGAAGGCTCTGGAAAAAATAACAACACGGTCCAGACACGCCTTTTTAAACAGTGACACAAGCCCACCTAACGTACGCAATCTGTGTTGGGGGAAAATGTCTTCCCCTCGGATGAATCAAACTGAACGCTAGATGGGGTTCCAGTTGCAAGGGTTTTTGTTCAAAAACTTCTTTGTGGCTTTCCTATTCCAGTGACGCGTAAAAAGAGAGACTCCTTAAGGCGAGATCTCAACTTTGACTACATAAACATTGGCAAAGGCACAAGAAACTAAATCCCTGTTGTTTGAGGGTAAAGCTGAGCTATGGGAACTACCTGTCAATCTTCCCCTTTGGGGGTCTGGCATCTGAGGGTGACAGGGGAATAAGGTTAGGAAAAGACACCAAGCTGATAAGGTGAAACTAAAATAAACTGCTAACTTCCTGCTAAGTGACCAGGAAGACTGAATTTGGGGGTCACTGGGAAGATACTGAAGGACATATTATGATCTGGACCTTGTCACCTCTGCATGGGAGGAGGCTAGCAAAGGTTAAAACAGCTCGACACATTAGCTTTTGTAAAGCCTGGCATACACACTTTTTTCTGCCTGGGGGGAGGGGTGCTGGGGCTTAGGATAATTTACCATCTTTGCTAAACTGCTAAATCACTGCGGCTTTGGTAATCGAAGAATATTTTGGACGACGTGGCTGGCTGTACCAGGACAGGTCTCAGAAACACCGAATTAAGACCGCACGGAGGACTTTGTTCCGGTTATGAGCTTGGCTTTTAACCATTTCAACAAACTTAGCAAACTGCGAGTCGGGGCGGATCTCTCGCACTCGCACTGAGATCCCCACATGAGAGATGTGGGTCTCTGCCTTCTAAAGGGCTCTGGGTGGAGATGAACTGCTACCTGCAAACGCAGAAGTGAAATAAAGTCCCCAAAGAATAACCTACAAATTGGCACTTGCACCTATAAACCATGGGAGAAACTTGATGTACAAGAAACCATGAGCTGTTCACTATCACAGATTTACTTTTGCATCCAGTCTCTCGTGCCCCACTACTCTTTGCTTGTTGTGTGTGGTTTTGCCATTTTTAGAAAGTATCTGCGGCCCGAAGCAAATCCCCCCAAAACTGCATTTTCTCACCCAGAATCTTCCATTATGCCACAAACTTAAAATAGGCCTGATTACCCATGAATTCTTTCCAACTGCCTTATCTTGCAGGTGTCGGTTTTTCAAAAAAAAGCAATTAATTATAGTTCTCTGTAACCTTTTGGGCCCAGAAATCAATGTGTTGCCATTAAGCTGCTCACAATGAGTAAATTACTTTGGTAAATAATAGAATTTCATTATTAATATAAATAAGAGGAATGTTTATGATACTTTATATGAGTCAGTGTTTTATCTCCAGTTCGTGAGGTTTTTATCTTTCTTCCAATATTCTCTTTTCCTTGAAAAAGCTGAGCACCACAGTACTTTAATAAATGAATGGAGTCTGAATGGGGCCATCCCTGCAGTTACTTGAATCTCAGAACCACCACCCAAGGAAGAAAACCCCAAAACACACACACACACACACACACACACACACACACCCCTCTGAAACCCAGAGCTTAGTAAAGAACCCACATAGAAATCATTAGATTCTAATAGTCCCCTTCCTCAAGAATGATTTATCTCAGTACATAATTTTTCCAGTGGCAGTCATCTTTCTACAAATGATTCCAGGCTCGCTGAATATTATTTAAAAGACAAGTTAATATGTGCCATAATCCTGGTTTCATAAGACACAGAAAAATTCCCAACTTTAATGCAGGGTGTCTGTGGCATTACAGCTGCACCCAAGTAGAATTAAAACATGAACACTGGAAGACTGACCAAGTAATCTTGTTTTCTTGAACTTGTTCTGATGGAGTTATCCGTGTGGCTGTTGGGCATGGCTATGGCTTTCTTTGTATGCGCGTGCACACACATGCGTGCGCGCGCACACACACACACACACACACACACACACTCATGCTTGAGTGAGGCACTGTCTTCTAAAAATTTAGGAACCTGTATACATGTGACAAGAGAAACCCCCAAACAAAACCAAAAACCAAAACAAACCAAACACAACACTCCAACCCCATCAACTCTTTCAAGTGTGTGTTATGTGTGGGGACATGAACAGACACTGCTGAATTCCTTGTGGGAAAGATGGTGACTTTTGAAAGGGAACTCCCAGAGATGTCATCTACTCTGAAGTCCGTTTATCTCTCAACTGCACCCAAATAAAAAGATGGGGAGTGTGCAAGGCCCTCCTGTAAGTCAGACGCTGAGAAGGATTAGTTGTGTCCTAATATTCTTACAACACACTAAATCCTGTAACCCTATTACAAAATCTACCCTCTAGGCAGCTTCCCCCAAACTTATTGTTCAACCATGTAAAAACAGTCATAACCTAAAACCATTACCACCGAAGAAAAAAGGGGTGGGGGGTGGAGAGAGGTGAGAAAGAGAGGAGAGCGGCTCTGGACACAGTGCCCCTAACACTTTACTGCTTCTTAGGACAATGAATCAGCTTTAGGGGAGAAAAAAAAAAGGAAGAAAAAGGAAAGAGATGGAGGGAGAAAGAAAGAATGAGGAAAAAAGAAAAGGAAACTTGATTCAGTTACTTAATTAACTTACCTCAAAGCTCAAAGAAACTAAAAAAAAAAAAAGTCTAATAAATAATAATGGTAAGAGGTAGTGAACTCCTTTTATGCCATCGCTTTATGAGAAGCCTTAACTATTAAAAATTCCGGATTCAGAAGGCGACAGGCGAAAAGGCAAAGATGTACCAGACATCATTTCTTCCCCAAGCCCAAAGCCCCGAGTCTTTGGCTCCCTTTTTGAAAATGTGTGAAATCCGTACAAATTTACAAAACAAAACACAAAACAAAACCAAACCCGAAAAAACGCTTTCTTCTCCTCCCGTTTGGTTTTTCCTACAAATATTGGGAACTTGAACAGTATTCCGGGGCGGAAGGGCTCACCAGAAACTTTAGGAAAGGTGGGTGTGGGGGTGAGAAGAAGAAACCAGCTGAGAAAACCGGGGAAAACATTCGGAGCTGTTGCTGCGGCCTTGGGTAAATTTCACCCCGATCTACCTCGCATCCCCGGTTTGGCCTCGGGTGGAAAGCGGGGTTCGGGGGCTCAGCTCAGCGGACTAAAATCGCAGAGACTCGGGTAAGGCTTGAAGCTGGGGAAAGTACTGGGTTGGGGGGGTGCAAATATTTGTAAAGCCATTTTCTTAACGGGTCTCAGTTCTCCCCAATTTCTCACAGGGACCCCTATGCCAGCAGTCTCCTTTCCCGACGGCCGAGGTGCCGGGAGTGGGAGTCCCAGCGACTTTGCCTCGGCTCTGCGCGGGTCCCCGAGCCCCAGCTCTGCTGAGAAGCAGGCCTCTGGGGAAGGAGCCCGGGGACCGCGGGGCCCGGGCGGCCGCAGAGTTTAGTGGACAGAGGTGCCGATCCCAGGCCACACTTATGAGCCCTGTCGGGTCCAGTTCCCTCCTCCATACCCCAAAAAGCGGCCCGGGACTTGAGCATTCCGAGCGGCATCCGGAGCCGCGGAGCCCCCGCCGGGGTTGCCCTCGTCCTCCCGCGGCCGAGAGGCGAGCATCGTGCCGGGGACCGAACCGGGCGCCGCTCCTTCGCCTGCGGCGCTGGGCCTGGGAACTCGGAGGCCCCTAAAGTGAACCCCCCTCAGGGACAAGGAGGGACTCGAGGTGTCCTCCCTCCGTACCCTAAATCCCCTGCCGGGATCTCTCCTACTCTCGGCCTCAGCGCTCTCACACAAACTTTGTTCTAGACTTGTTCATTCCCTTCGGGACCCCGCAGTTGTCGCCTCCACCCGAGAAAGCCAATGCCTCTGTTTCGGGGGGGAGGGGGTGTTCTCCTCTGGCCGGAGAGCCCCCCCCCCCAAGCCCTGGAAAAAGACCCTTACGATTCCTGGAAGCACGGGGTACCACGATCCTCTGCGGGAGCACACCCAATCTAGAGATTTCTTCGGGGCTGGGCAGGGGGTGCATGTACTGGGAGAAAAGACGCCGGGATAAACTTGGGTAGCCGGCCCCCAACACTGTCCCCCGTCCGCCTGCACTGTGTCTCGGAAGGAACGAGCAGCAAAGAGCACCCTCCACCCCTGCGGCGACCCCAGCAGGTCGGGCACGGGCGCCCCGACACAGGTCCCCGTCTTCTGGTAGCTCTGAGCCCCTAAAGTCACCCCATTCCGCCGCGCCGGCCCAGGTGGAGTGTGAGCGCTTTGGGGGGGCGCGGCACAAGGGGGCTCCCCCACGCTGGGAGTTCAGCCCGAAGCACCAAGTAAACTTCCTTCCCGCGGGGCGGCAGGGCCGGCGCGGCGGAGGCCTGCCCGGGGGCCCCGGGAGCAGCGCGGGGAGCGCAAAGGGCCCCGCGCGGCCGACCTCCGCCCGCCCCGCGTCCAGCCGGCTCCCCGGGCCCCGGCCGCGGCTCCCCGGAAAAGCCGGGCCGGAGGAGCCGGGCCGGCCTGGCCGAGCTCCTCCCCACCCCCCACCCCCTACCCAGGAAGACCCAACAACTCCGGAAAGATCCTGCCGGGAGAAGTGTTTGCTCTCCCCGAGCCAGGGAGGGAAGCCCGGCGCAGGCAAATTGGAAATTTAAAAAGAAATTAAAAAAAAAAAAAAAAAGAAAGAAAGAAAGAAAGAAAGAAAGAAAGAAGGAAGGAAAGAAAGAAATACGCTGAGTGGGAAAGGCGAACAGGGACCCGGCGGCGGCGGCGGCGGTGGCGGCGGCGGGGCGGTGGGCGCGGAAACCAGCCGCGTGTGCGTGGGTCCCGGTGTGCGTGAGTGTGAGTGCGAGTGCGTGTGTGTGCGTGTGTGTGTCCGCGGCGCGGGCCGGAGCACTCACCATCTCGCCGGGGGAGCGAGGCCACTTCGGGGTCGGATTGGAAATGTTGAGGCTTCGCTTGCTTCCTCCGCGACATGCTGGCTCAAACATCAGCTGGGGCAGAATAAAAAATTACTAAAAAAAAATCTTCTCAAAATTACGGAAATCGAGCGGCGGCGGCGGCGGCGGCTCCCCCCGCCCGCCGGCCCGCCCGCCCCCTCCCCGGCTCCCCGGCCCCGGGCGCAGCGCGCATGTGTCCTGCTATAATTATGATTATCAATAATGCATTGCGATTAATCATAGAGGGGCTCTTTGAAAGGCGATTGGCACCGGGCCAGCGCTATTCAAACCCGCTCGCCTTAATCAATTAGTTCGTGATTTGCTGCAGACCCCTGTCTCTCCGCGCGCTGGCCCAATAAGCCGGCCGCGGGGCTGGCTCTGCGCGCCGCGCCGCCCGACACTGGGTTAACCCTCTTCGCGACCGCCCGGGACTCCGCGGCCCGGCCGCCGCGGGCCTGCCTCCTCGCCTCTGCGCGCCCGGCGCCCGGGCCCGCGCCCCCCCCTTCGGTTCCCCCCCCCCATCCCGGGCTGGGCCGACCCGAATTAGCATGCCCTCCCCGGAATTAAGCCTCCCGGGTGGGGGGTGGGGCCGGGCGGCGGGGGCTGGAGACCCAGGCTGCGGGCGCGCGGCGAACTTCCCAACTCCGGCGCTAGGCGCGCCGGACCGCGGGGGGAGGGAGTCCCGTGGCGGGATTTGGGGGGAGGAAGTCCCGTTTCGTGAGTGTTTCTTCGTTTCTTTAAGAGCTACCAGAAAACAGCCCACCCCCACCCCATAAAAAAAAAAAATAAGCGAGTGGGGAAGAGCCAGCCCCACGCCGGTCCGCCTCCCGCCCGCGGCCCGGCCTCCCTCCCGCTCGCCGCCTGGCTCGGCGCTCCTGCGCCCCGAGTTCTCCATCCCCTGGATCGCGGGCTCGCGGGGGCGCGGAGAAGAGGACCGAGGAAAGGTTTGGGAACGTGATGGGTTTGGGGCTTTTGGAGGGGGGGAGGGGCAACTCTCCCGCCACCCCGTTCCTTCTCAAAGGGCCCCGATCCTCCAGCCTCTCGTTGCTCCCTCGCTCCCTTTCTCTACCTCGGACATTCCCAGGACAATTAGGGCTGAAGTTTTCGGGAGAAGCAGCCCCGAGCCCGTGGGATAAGGGGCGGCCCGGCTCCGCCCAGGACCCCTCCCGGACCTCCCCCCCGGCTGCCCCGGTTGGCTGCAGGGCGCGTCACTCCGCGGGGAGGCGGCGGCGGCGGTGGCGCCGCCGAGCCCGGGGCGGGCGGAGAGCAGGGACCGGCCTGGGATCCGAGTTCAGCTCCAGCCGGGGGGAGGGGAGGGGCCGCCGCTTACCCTGAACGCTGCAACCCGCCCCTGGCCTCGGGAGGCGCGGCCCAGGCCGGCCGGGCCTTGGGCAGAGCCTGTCCCCAGGACCCCTAGGCTCTCCGCCCTGGGGAGGGGGCCGCGCCCCAGGCTCCTGGCAACCAGGTGGCCGTGCTGAGCCGGGAATGGTGGCGGCGCGCGTGGTGGTGGTGGGGCGGGGGGTGGGTTGCGGGGGTGTCCGCAGCTGTCTGGCCCGGCAGAAGCTCGTCTCCATCTCTCCGGCACTTGCCGAGCGCGGCACCCAAAACTTTTCGCACCAGCTCCATCTCCCCAGGCTGGGATGCAGCCTCCCTACCCGCACCCCGGGGTCCGGAATCGGGATCCGGGTCCCGCACTCCTTCCGCTGGGCTCGGGCGCCCGCGAACCTGAGGCTCAGTCCTCGGCTCAGCCTAGCTCTTTCCCCTTGCGCCTCAGGGTCTCCTCGCTCCCAGGTTTCCGAAGTCCTGCGCCCGAAGGACAAACTCAAACTTCGTTTGAGTAATGGGGGAGGAGGGGGGTGCAGATACACAATCCCTGCCCTATCTCGCTATCAGGAGAGGAGAGGGCTCATAAGGACGCCCCAATTCGAGAGCGCCCTGGAGTCCGGAGAGCACCACAGTCGGTTCGCGCGAAGTGGGCACCAATCTTTCGAGTGGAGTTTCGGGTGCTCTGGACCCTCACCGCTCTCCCCCAAATGACTCTTCTCTCTTAGTTACGTTGGTCTTTGGTCTTTTTTTTTTTTTTTTTTTTAATTCTAAATCTTTTGTGTGCGGGTGAATGTGAATGTTTCTGTTTTCCTCCGGGCGACCTTCCCCCCACCCCCTTGGTGTAACTTCTCCCTTCTTTCTTATTCCTGTTCGCCCTTTCTTCACCTTTTCTCTTCTCTTATTTTTCCTCTCTTCTGCCCTCACTCGGTCCCTGAAACACCACACACACACACACACACACACACACACACACACACACACACACAGGCTACACTCCCTTTCCACTCGCTCTCCTTTCCTCCCCAGGTCCTGTTGGTTACAGTAGATTTTGATAAAAAGACAAACGAAGCTATCAGTGGGGTTGATGTTGAAGAATGAAGATAATAATGTTTCCATAGGTGGTGCTTCAAATGCCATTATTTCTCACTGAATATTTAAAGAGATCCCTCGGCAAAGATGGATCTGCGTGCTCCTGGGGTGCGAGCCGCTCGCTTTCCCCAGACCCCCGGGAAAGTGTACCGGAGCACGTGCAAATCCCGCACCCCCCACCCTTGCAAAACGGCGGTCTTCGCACACACGAGCCCTCAGTATCCCAGGTACACTAATGTGTCCGTACATGTGCACTTGCACACTCGTTTCTCCGAATATGCCCGCGTTTGGAGCCGCCGCATCCGTCTCTAACACTCTTGGCTTCTTGAAAGTCCGGGCCTCCGGGTCACCGCGTGCTGCCAGGAACCGAGCCGAGCTGGCGATCCCGCAAACCCTACTTCCCCGCGCGCGCCGCGTGCGCCACGGGAAGCTCCCGGAATAGCTTCACACGTGTTCGTTACTTGCTCTGTGTTTTAAGATTAAGGGGGGGGGGAGAGCCTTCCCTCCCCCCCAACACCAAAACAAACAACCAAACGAAACGCGCACGCCAATGCAGCTTCGCGATGTTTAATTAAAAATGGGCGAGCAGAGACGAATTAATTGGGGGGATCCAAACTTTAATAACTTTTTTCGTTCTTTTGCGTCCTCGACGGCGTAGAGGCGGGCGTCTCGCTCTGTGCGCAGCGTCCCCCGCTAATTTCTTGTTTGTTTTCTTTCCCTCTGTGGCCGGGAGAGCTGAGAGGGGAGGTGGAGGGGGGGGATGGGAGGAGGGGGGATGGTCGGGATGGCGGGGAGAGAATTGGTCTTTATTGTTGATGGCAATACATCAATTACGGGCCATTGTCTGGGGCCCAAGTTCCGTGGTTCGCTGACGCGGGCGCTGCGATGTCAGGGCGCGGGTGAAGCTTCGCGTGCCGCGAGGCAAAGAAATAATTAAATTAATGAAAACGGAGACAGAGTGGGGGTTGGTTTTTATTTTTGAGCCGGTCGAGAGAAGGCAGCGAGTGCAAGTGAGGTGCCACAGCTGGAGCCTGTCCCCACGCCTTGCTCACCCTAGTGACCTGCGCGCTGTATAGGGGGTCGCGCCGCCCCAGCCTAAGGTGGGGCAGCTGCTGGGCGAATCGGGCCGACGGGGCTCGGACTTGCCCTTTCCACCAGAGGACTTAGCACTCAGGGGCTGATCCACGCTAGGGAATGGGGGGTGGCCCGAAGTGTGGCTGCTGCTGCGCCGGGGTCGTGACCTCGTGGGCCAACAAGAACCGCACCCGGGGGAGGCGCTCGGCGAGGTGGGCGAACTCACGTTTTGGGGGCTCGATGGCCATGCTTCTACTAATGCGTCTCCTCGGTTTTCCCAAGACCTAGAACGCCTTGGTGGGTTGGCGGACCGAAGGGCTGTGCCCCAAGGCCACGGGCCACCGCTGAGTCCCCAAACAAGGGGTTTCGCCGAACCGCCCCGCGTCATCCCGATCCTGGGCAGGGGAGAGGGTGTCGAGCCTCCCCTTTCCGAGGCCTGGTTCTCCCACTCGCAAAAATATCTTATGCCGGCCCAGTCTGACCCCAGGTTTGGGATGGAGCCTGGAATGAGGCCTGGCCTGCGCCCGGGACCCTCCTTCTCTTTCCGCCGGCGCTGGTTGAGCACCCCAGAACTGAAGGACGCCCCCCTCTCCCCGCGCCCTACGGGTGCCCCTGCTTGCTCTGCCCCAGGCCCCAGTCCCCGCGGGCCCCTGGCCAAGGGTAGGAGGGCACTACGGGAGGTTTCGTTTTCTTCTGTCAAGCAAAAAGCGGCGAAAAGGCGGCAGCGGTGCTCGGGGGGCGGGGGTGGAGGCACATCGATGGTATCAGCATTATTGATGGGGAAACGTTTGGGGCAGGAGCCCGGAGATCAGGTTCCCAGTCCCTCCTCTACCAGGAGGTGGGAGGGACGGAGTGGTGGTGGTGGTGGTGGTGGTGGTGATGGTGGTGTGTGTGTGTGTGTGTGTGTGTGTGTGTGTGTGTGTGTGTGTGTGTGTTGGGATGGGGACGCCTGAACGCGCCCGCAAGAACCACTCCTAGGGGTTATTTGTATTTTTCTGATCTGAAAGTTTTGGGGGGCGGTGGGCAGAGAGAGAAAGGACTGATGCAGTTAGTTACCCTAGCCCTTAGAACTCTTGCCCCGGGTGGGGGCTAGGGCACTGGGGGAGAGGGCAGAAAAAACGTCCCAGAGCAAAGATCAAGTTTGGAAAACCCACCGTCGGCTCGATTATTTTCCACGCCCCGGGACTTCGCTTTCCCGAGAGTTTCAGAAACTCCTTCCTTAACCGAACGGCTGCTGCTCAAATCCCAACCTCTCCTCCGCCACGGGAGAGGCTTCGAACCCGAGGCCTCGGGGAGCAGGCTCGGGTGGGTACCCCCGGTCCGGGCGGAGTCGATCGACGCAGTGCGCACTCGGCGGGCTCGCTCCCCAGCAGCTAAGTCCCGGCGGCGAAAAGGCGCACTTTCAGGGGGACTCCCGCCGCCCACAGCCAAGGGCTATCTCCAGACCGGCGCCGGGTGCAGCGCGGGGACCAGGCGCCCCGGCGCCGGCTCCGGCGGGAAAGTCAGCCGTGGCGAGCGACGGGCGGGCTTGGTAACCACCCGCACGCATCCCAGCCAGAGGTCCCGTCCCACACAGCCTGCCCGCGGCAAACTTCATCTTCCTTCTCTGGCCGGGCCATCCCCACGGCAGCATTCACAAACTGACTTTGCTGGCGACTGCAAGTGCCCGCGGTTTTTGCTTTCCGTCCACATGCAGCGTCTTGCGCTGAAATTCACCGCGCCCCGCATGCAACAGTGCCTCGCTAAGGGGGTCTCTGGGTATAAAATTCTTCCCAAAGGAAATGTCTCGAGGTACAGAAAGTGGGAAAGACTAATCGAATTTATAAAAAGAAAACCTTTGCTTCCCTTCGGTTAAAATCCCATTGAGGTTTTCTCAAAGTGAAAAATAAAAAAAAATCATCCTCCTGCAATGAATAGAGTGTAGCTAATTCCTGGAACCTAGAGGTCGTAGGACCTTTGGATCCAGTGAAAAATGGTGAGATCTTGTGTCATCTGCTGGGAATAGGTGTGGGATCTGTGGAGCCCTTGACTCTGTGCTTTTGGGGGGTGTGACGGGGGTCTGCCAGGAAACTCATTTTCCTTCATACAGGAGATCCTCTCAAAAGAAGTCCCAATGGGAACTCCTAGATAAACTAATTTAGCCAATCTCCCATAACAAACTTAAAAAAAAAAATTACCGGCTGCCACTTTCTGTAGCACAATGTGCCCCTTTCAAGAATAGATCAACAATTTCCAAAGAGATGTGCATTTGATTTTACAAAAAAGCTAATGTGCCTGGGGATGGTCAGCGTTTATGGGGGGTTGGGGGGGGGGGCAAGGCACCTTTTGGTTTCTGTTTGGTAGAAATCCGAATGGCCAACTCTGGTTTCAGGACTGTCCTGGGGTCCTGGCTCTTGTCTGCCCAGCAGCCTTGTGAGCCAGGCCTGTCTCTGACATTATTGGGAATTTACAAACCCTACCGATCTCAGCTGCGCTCTGACTTTCATGGGGAGATATTTCTCTGGCTTTCTCTCTACTCCGTGAGGGAGAGACGTGCTTCTGCTTGGAGGGCGCTGCTTGTCAGCGTTTTGACTCCCCACCCCCCCCCCCCCCCCCCCCCCGTGCCCACAAGCAACTTCAATTCCATCGCGCTGCTAACACCTGCATCCTTTCTGGCTCCCTATGTGTGATGAGCAAAAAGGGGGGGGGGGCGATAGATAGCCCACCCACCTCTTCTTCTCTCCCCTTTTCCAGCTCAGTGAAGTTTCTTAATGATCGCACTGTCATTTCTTTCTCTTTCTGGCCTGGCCTCCACTCTTTCATCCTGAGCGTCCCCTCCCCACCCCAGACTCTCTGACCCGTTTTGTACTAAACTCCAGTCCCTGAGCAGCCCTGCTCAGAACTGTGCTCAGGCCGGAATGGACGTAACCTTTGCTTAGGTCTTGCTGTGGCCTTTCGCCCAGGGACTGAAGACGGGAAGATGCCAGCGAGCCTCTCCTTATCCAACCCAAACAAAATGGTTTCAGGAGAGTCGGGGGGCAGCCTCCACTTTCCAGATTTGTTTTTATTTTCTCTTTCTTTCCTGGACCCCACAGCACCTCCAGTTTGGGAGAACAGCGCTAAGAAAACTGGCCTTTTATCCCAGGCTCCTCGACAGTGTCTTAACTGCTTGATCTCCAGTAACTGCCCTTGGCCGGCTTTATTCACACGGCCTACCTGGGCATTGGAGTCAGGCTGGTGGGGTTCACATCCTGGCTGTCATTTAACCGTGTCCTGAGGACACAGTGGGTACATACGCTTGGTCCAGGGAGGATCACGACCCTTCTGTCTCCTGCTTTATCAAATGTAGCTGATGGAGAGGAAGCACGGTGCCTCATTCAAAGCATCCAGCAAGGAGTCAGCTCTGCCTGCTTTGAGCCGCGCGACCTCCAAATACCTCCAGCAGTTTCTTCATCTGTTTAATGGAGATAATAATAGTCCTTATTTCATAGAGCTCTTGAGGGTTAAAAGAGTTAATATGTATGAGGAATTTAGAATAGTGGCTGGCATATAATTAGCATAAATATAAGCGTTAACTATTATTGTTATTCCCCTACACGTTGTTAGGATCGGATGCTACGGGATGGTTAAAAGATCATTCCCCGTTCACCCATCCACCCATCTATTCCTTTATTCATTTACCCTGCAGGGTAACATGTCAGGCGTGGGGGAGACCACAGAAACATTGTTAATCCCTCCCTTGCTTAAGGGCAGTTAGTCAGAGTGTTTGTTTCCGGGGAGGGTGTTATTGCCTGGCTCAGTGTTGGGGAGGGGAATGGAACGGCATAGGAGCAAGGGTAAAAACAGTGCTGGGTTTCAGGGCATGTCTCCCATTTCGCAACTAATACCGAAAGTTGAAACTAGAGCAGGTTGTGCATGAGCCCAAGCTGAATTGTTCATGTGGGCCAGGGACAGATCATCTGCCTGCTTCTGGAAGGTTCCTGAGCACTAGTGACATGCATGCGGCCTGTCGCTTAGGTCCCTGCCTGTATTCGCTGCGTTGTTTTATTTGGCTCCCACATTTGTGTTTTGATTGTGTGGACTCCTCTGAATCGGGCACAAAACAAAACAAAACAATAAAACAGGTGTTTTTCTTTGGGCCCCTTGCAAGGTATAAACCGCTCGCAGTGTTGACTCAGGCCTCGTGTTGCTGGCTTTTCTGGCTTTCCGTTTTTTGTCGGATTATAAAAATTGAGCATGGTTGTAATGACAGAGCATTCTGGAGCCAAAGCTAATGGTCGGGGCGGGAAATCCTCCTATCGGCCTGTCCCTGTCGTCCTTCCCCGCCAGCTGTGTGTCTTTTGGGTCTGGATGTCGACCCTCTACGGCTGCGGCCCCCACCTCGTTATCAGTATGAGAACCCTGTTGTGATCAAAGGTAATTTCACATTTGCTGTCGGAACGCAAAGCGCTCTTGTGAACTCCCCTCCCCTCTGCCTCGCGATGAAAACACTTTGTACGGTTAAGATGTAGAGCGAGAATGAAAGTCTGAGCAAAAAATACCCGTGAGTGGTGGCGGCGTCTTCTGTAAAATGGGAGACCGTAACCCATGTGTACGTTTTCAGGGGAATCGCGGCTTCTTCGGGAAGCGTCTGACAGCAAATGCAGCTTAAGACATTCACAGATGTCAGCGCGGGGACGGCGAGGTTTCTTTTTTCTCTGGTGTTGAAGGAACAGACTCGATTTAATCTGTCACTGGATGTCCTTCTCCTCAAAAATAGTGCCCGGGGGCCCTCAGGGGCTTTATTTAGAGGCTCTTAGGAGCTTGGCAGTATGTAAATTATGCGTGAGTGTCCTTCATAGTTCCCGGTGGTCACCGTCAGAGGGGTTTCAACATGATTTAGCATTTCGGATGATTTGTAGGAGAGTTAGAGCCAGCCAGTGCGGTGGGGATAGCCCAGGCTGGGTTTCTCGCCGGTGCATTAAATGGGTCTCCATGTCTCGGCTGCTCCTTCCATTCTCCTCCAGGCCTCTGAGTTGATCTATGAGTAGCTCCCAGCATTGGTGGGTGGCCTCCCAAAAGTCACTGCTGTATCAAGGAGTTCTGAGATTTTTCGAAACGAGAAAGGCCTTAAAACGTTACAAAAGCACAACTCAACCTTCCCATCAATTCACTGATTCACTCATTCAGTGAACCAACGTTATTGGGCACCTACCTATGCCGGTTAGTACTTTAGGCATGAAGGATAGACTTGTGGAAAGACAAGAGAAGGTTGGGGCGCCTGGGTGGCTCAGTCAGTTAGGCGTCCGACTCTTGATTTCGGTTCAGGTCATGATCTCACGGATCGTGAGTTTGAGCACTGAGTCAGGCACTGCAGCCCGGAGAGAGAGGATTCTCTCTCTCCCCTGTCTCTCTGCCCCTACCCTGCTCATGCCCTCTCTCTCTGAAGATAAATAAATAAACCAGGGGCGCCTGGGTGGCTCGGTTGGTTAAGCGACCCACTTTGGCTCAGGTCACGATCTCCCGGTTGGTGGGTTCGAGCCTCGCATTGGGCTCGCTGCTGTCAGCGCAGAGACATTTGGACCCTCTGTCCACCTCCCTGCCCCTCCCCCTCTCGCACACGTTCCCTCTCTCTCTCTTTCTCTCTCTCAAAAAAATAAATAAACATTAAAAAATAAAGGAATAGGAGCGCCTGGGTGGCTCAGTCAGTTAAGCGTCCAACTTTTGGTTTTCGGCCCAGGTCATGATCTCGAGGCATCGTGAGTTCGAGCCCCGGGTCGGGCTCTGCACTGACGGTGCAGAGCCTGCTTGGGATTCTCTCTCTCCCTCTCTCTCTGCCCCTCCCCTGCTCACTGTCTCTTTCTCTGTGTCGCTCTCAAAAATAAATAAACTTACAAAAATTAAGGTAAACAAATAAATAAACAAACTCTGAAAACAGATGGGGAAGGTCTCTGGTGTTCCGGAGTCCACATTCTGGAAGGGGATAGACATTAAAAAAAAAAGATAGATTGGATAAAATCCAAGACTGGGAAGCATTTTGGAGAACGTAACGCCGCGTAGCACGATGAAGAGTGACTTGGGTGGCAGAACAGGGAGGGAGAGGTGGGGGTCAGGAAGGCCTCCAAGGAAGTGACCTTCACACCGAGTCAGGAACGAGGGGAAGGTGTCCGCCATGCCACGATCTGGGGACACGAGCATTCTGGGCCGAGGAGAGAGCAGTCGCAAACATCCTGAGGAGGGACGGGCTCGGAAAAGTGTGCTCCTTTTCCCTCTGCTTCCTCTCCTCCTCCTTATTCTACTTTCAGGAGGATTTGAGAAATTAAACACCTCCCTTTTTTTTTGGATTGGGCTTTCTAGTTGAATGGGTAAAACGAACTGTGGAAGGTCCACACAATGGAATACTACTCAACCGTAAAAAGGAATTAGACGCTGATACTTGCGGTGAGGTGGCTGAATCTCGAAAGTCTTATGCTGAGTGAAAGAAGCCAGGACCAGGGCGCCTGGGGGGGGGCGGGGCTCAGTTAAGCGACCGACTCTTGATTCCGGATCAGGTCATGATCTCACGGTGCGTGGGTTCGAGCCCCACATCGGGCTCTGTGCTCACAGTGTGGAGCCTGCTTGGGATTCTGTCTCTCTCTCCCTCTCTCTCTGCCCCCTGCTCACCCTCTCTTTCTCAAAATAAATAAACTTAAAAAAAAAAAAAAGGAGGAAGAAGAAGAAGAAGCCAGAACCGAAAGAGTACACAGGGCATCATTCCACTTCTGTAAAATTCTAGACAATGCAAACCAATCTATGGGGACAGAAAGCAAATTAGCGGTTGAATGGTTGCCTGGGGACAGAGGGGGAGGGAAGGAGAGACTGTCGAGGAGTCCAGGGAAACTTGTGGGGGTAATAGATATGTTCGTGTTCTTGATTGTCCTCGCGGTCGCACAGTTACATACACATTTCAAAACGGATCAGATTGTACACCTCACACATGTGCGGCTCGGTTTGCTTCAGTCGTATCTCCACAACGATGAAAAACGAGGTTTCTCGTTTTGGAACATGTTGGAAATGCACGGTAGAGATAAGGAATTTAAAAAGACATTTAAATGGAAGTTGCGGGGCGCCTGGGTGGCGCAGTCGGTTAAGCGTCCGACTTCAGCCAGGTCACGATCTCGCGGTCCGTGAGTTCGAGCCCCGCGTCGGGCTCTGGGCTGACGGCTCGGAGCCTGGAGCCTGTTTCCGATTCTGTGTCTCCCTCTCTCTCTGCCCCTCCCCCGTTCTGGGACCGGGTTGGCACTGAGCCAACTACCTTGACCCTGGAAAAAGCATAAAGTTTTCCTGGTGTTTTTGAGTCGTCGTGACTTTTTTTTCTGTGATTCTACCCAGAAACAAAAAGCCCTTTGAATGCCAGGTGCTAATCTAGTCTTGGAATTAGAGGCCCCATGGCTGGTGAGAGAGAGAAGGTTCGAGCCCCAGCAGCTGGTGCATCCAGATGGAGTTTCAGAATCTGAAGCTGGACGGACACGATTCACGCTGACTTGTAGTTTGCTGACGGGAGGATTAGCTCGAGATGCCGCGACGCAGTTGTCAGGAAGGACCATCTCGGGTGAAGAACGAGGTTTCTCTTTCCAACCTGCCACGGACAGGTTACGAGAAAAACGTGATGAAGAAGAAACACGCAACAGAAAACAGAGTCACACAAAATGTAAGCTCGAAGTTGTACCACCTCAAAATCGTTCTGGACTGCGGCTGCAAAGGTTCTAATTCAGTAGGTACACAGTGAGGGCCAGGGCTCTGCCTTTTCATCAACACCCTAGTTACACCGTAGTTGACTTTGACGTGGGTGTCCCGGAGTTCCCATTTTGGGACGCACTCACGCAGACAGGGGAGGTGGGTGGGCGGTGGGGTTTTCTCTATCAGCGTGTCCTTGCGACCCTCTACAAGCTGGATCGAGGACCAGAAATTAAGCTGGGGGGTGCTTCCCTCTGTGTTCTTAGCTTCAGCAAAAGACCCTTTAATTTCAACAGACAAATCACTTTTTAAGGGGCTCGGGGGGTGCTCATAGATTCCTTAAGAGGGCAAGAGAATCAGGCTCAGCCTGTCTAGATCTGGTCTCCAGAAGAGCTCCTGAGGAGATATCACTCTCACCAGTGGAAGCAGTCCCAACGCTGACCCTGCAGAAGCTGGGTGCCATAGAAGCTTCTGGGCGTTGGCTGTCGTTCCCACTCCTGTGACGTCTTCAGCAGACTGGATTCCCTACAGGCCTTGGGTCCGGAGTCAAAGTCTTCGGCAGGGCATTTGGGGGCTGCTGCATAGCTGCAAGGGAGCCTAGGGGAATAGATGCCTGGCATTTTCAGCTTCTGTCTCAGGGGGATCTAAGGCTCATGTAGTGGGGAGTTCCCTGAGCTTTGAGAACCAGAAGAATGTCAGGTGTCTCTATGACTTGTACGGCCCCATCCTGCACCTGAGACGTTCACCGCAATCTTTTTATTTTCCTGAACATCATAGAAGGTCCCCAGAACACATGCTGGGGATGGCCGCAAGCTTTACTTCAGGTATCTAGGGCAGCAACAGCCCTTCTCGTGTTTATTTATTTTTGAGAGAGAGAGAGAGAGACAGAAGGCAAGCAGAGGTGGGGCACAGAATCCGAAGCAGGCTCCAGGCTCCGAGCTGTCAGCGCAGAGCCCAGCGTGGGGCTCGAACTCGTGAACCACGAGATCATGACTCGAGCCCAAGTCGGACGCCCCACCGACCGAGCCACCCAGACGCCCCAGCAACAGCCCTTCAGTTGAGTTCCATCCTCTGCATTTGAATGGGGCTCTGCCTTCGTCATGCCCCTTCCAGCTCAACCCAGCATGTTGGAGGATCCCTCAGAAAGACTCCTCAGGCACCATCCATCGGCCCTCAGGCACCTGCTGGAATGTTCTCGGGAAAAAAGGGAGGGACAAGATAACCGCCACGGTTGCATCCTTGCCAGGACTCGGGCTTGGGGCTGAGCGCCGTACTCACATTAATTAGCTTCCTGAATCCCCCCAGGAACTCCGTAAAGCAGTTCCCATGTTTCCCATTTTACAGATGAGAAAACCGAGGCACTTGAGTGATTGCCCTGGAATCACAGGGGTTTGGAGCCACTGGGTGCCTCACGCCAGGTCTCATGACATCTTTATGAGAGGACAAAAGTAAACGAAACCAAATGAAACAAAGTGATAACAAAAAAACGTCCTCGAGTTTTAGGAAGCCCAGGTGAGGAGGGGACTTGGGACAGGAGTTTGGAGTCCATGGCGTGGGCACAATCTGGACCTCTGTTTTGATTTAAGATAACAGAGCTGTGGTTGCTTTGTATTTTTTTTTGTTTTGTTTTTTTATGGATGGTCTTTAAATGTCTTTGATTTAGAACTGTGCAGCTGCTGAAGAGCTTTAAGTAAATCTACCCCCATGAATTAAACTGTCTCTGATTCTAGATGAGTTCCTTTTTTTTTAAGTTTATTTATTTATTTTGAGAGAGAGAGAGAGAAGGAGAGGGAGAGGGAGAGAGAATCCCAAGCAGGATCCACACGGTCAGTGCGGAGCCCGATGTGGGGTTCGATCCCACGCACCGTGAGATCATGACCTGAGCCCAAGTCAGACGCTCAACCGCCTGAGCCACCCAGGCGCCCCTCTAGATGAGCTCATGACGCAAGCTGGCAATCGAGCCAAGTGCCCCCCACCCCAGCCCCCAACCCTGCCTTCGGGATGACTGAGTAGTTAAGACAGGCAGAAACTTCTGTTTCTTCTTTTTGCCCTGATGGCTGTAGTTGAAGAGTAGTATGGGTGTAGAAGAAAGAGCTATAGAATTGAGGAAAAGGGTGTTGGAGTTGAAACCCTTCTGCTCTGGTTACTGGTAGCAGGATCTTACCCCCAGGCTCGTAGGTGAGCTGGTGGAGCGTCATTATCCATGTAAATCAAGTGACTTCCTCTGTATAGTCACCTGTCTGGGGGTGTTGGCGAGGGTGCCCGACTGTTGGCTCCCCAAGGGCGGGACACATGGTAGGTGTTTGGTAAATATTTGTTGAATGAGTGGATCTGGGGAGAGAAGGCTGGTGAAGGGCATCTGTGCACGCTCTAAAATGCTGACAGATGTTAGCAGCCCTGTACTGTTACGAGAGAGAGTAGTGTCTCAGCCTTCGGTGCTCTCAGAAATAACCGGCGGTGGGAGGGGGACACCTGGGTGGGCAGTCGGGGAAGCGTCCGTCTTTTGCTCAGGTCATGATCTCCCGGTTCGGGAGTTCGAGCCCCGCGTCAGGCTCTGTGATGAAGCCTCAGAGCCTGGAGGCTGCTTCGGATTCTGCGTCTCCCTCTCTCTCTGCCCCTCCCCTCCTCGTGCTCTCTCTCTCTCTCTCCAAAATAAATAAAACATTTTAAAAAGATAAAAGAAAAGAAAAGAAAAGAAAAGAAAAGAAAAGAAAAGAAAAGAAAAGAAAAGAAAAAACAACCTGGGGATCTTCTTGGAATGCAGTGGGAGGTCGGCAGTGGGGCCCGGGGTTCCAGATCTTCTAACAAGCTCCCAGGCGATACAGGTGCCTCCGGGGCCCCGGACTGCCCTGCGTAGCGAGGGTGTTCAGTGAGCGGCCGGCAAATGTTAACGCCAAGCGTGGTAGGGGTGGGGTGACGGAGACGAGATCTTCCAACAGGAGCGTGGCTCAGAGGTCCAGCTCGTCCAGCGTCCAGAAATGTCCCCGCTCCGGCACCGCACCTGTGAAGGAGCCAGAAGCTCATTCCCGTGTGCTCCTGCAGCATCGAGGGTGGCCTGGCCACGGTAGCTCGCGTTTGCCATATTTGGTGAAAATGTGGCTCTGGCTGCCCGTGACTCTGAGTCACCAGCGCGTGGCACCAGCATTAATAACCTCTAATACTTGTTAGACATGGTGTGTGTTGAGCGGCTGGTCCGCCCTTGACACGTCCTGTTGCCATTCCAGCAAAGGTGGCTGCTGCTGATTGTTTTATGAGACCCTTTCACATCTCCTGAGTCCGTGCTCTTGGCAATGACGTGGGTATCAGCTGTGTGGGCTCTGGAATGTTTACCCCAGATCCCGGACACCCGGGCTTTATTCCCACCTCTGCCCCTTTGCTGGAGGCAGGGGTTTCTCCTGGGGGCAATCTCCACCCTCGGGGACATTTGGCAGCCGGTGAGAACATTTTGGGTCGTCGTGGCTGGGGTGTGTTCCTGGCACATAGTGGAGTGGAGACGCAGATGCTGCCGAACAACGCCTGGGACGGTCCCCACTATAGTCACCGGGCCGAAGATGTCATAGCGCTGAGGTTGAAGAAACCCTGGTGCAGAGGGCGCCTCCTCCAGAGAATGCTTTTCCGTAGGCTTCTCGGCTGACTTCAGAGTGGGAAAAGAAAAAAAAAAAAATCTCACGTTATTTTTCTTTCTTTTTTAATGTTTATTTATTTTTGAGAGAGCGAGAGACGGAGCATGAGCGGGGGAGGGGCAGAGGGCTCACAGACCCCCGAGGCGGGGCTCGAACCCAGGAACCGCGAGATCACGACCTGAGCGGAAGTCGGACGCGTAACCGACTGAGCCGCCCAGGTGCCCCGTCCGTGTGTTATTTTTCTAACTTTCAAGGCCAACAGCCTCTTGGGGCAGTGGGTTCAAGCCAAGGCCGGAGGGAGCGAGCTCCCGGCCATCCCCGCACCTTACCCCTCTGCCTGGTACAGTGAGGGTGTTGTGGGTCCGGGGTGGGGGGGGGGGGGGGGATTTTGGTTTTCCCGTCCAACACGGGGAGGGAGGAAGGGAGCCAAGAGCCCCGCTGGGTGTGTGCCTGTGCCGTCTATTTCAGACCTAGGCCCTGAGCGCTTTGGCCACTGCCCGTCTCTCTCTGGCTCGGATCAGCAGGAGGAAGCAAAGTGCTTAGAGCCACCTTGGCTGCAACAGCCAGACTTGGCTCCCGCCCCCCCGCCCCCCCTCCCCCAAGACAGAAGAAGAAGAACGCACGCTAGACAACTCGTTTGGCAGAAAAACACCTTTTCCTCTCCAAAAGCCGAGGCACGCCTAATGAGGTGTGGCCTCCCTGGAGTAATTGAATTTGGAATGCCTCTCGGCAGCACGTGGGTCCCTCCAGCGGGAAGCTGCCCCGAACCCCTCCGGCAGCAGGCTCTGGGGGCTCTGCTCTCCTGCCAACGCGTAGGAATAAAATGGGGCGGTGGGGGGAACCCTTGGGGATGGCCCGGCCAGCGCCAGGGACCCCCGGGGAAGGCTGTTTCACAGCACAAGGAAACGTCAGCGGGCAGGTGGCGGGCAGGTGCCAGGCAGGCGGCGTGTGCATCCTGGAAATGGTTTCTTTGCTGCAAGCTCGTGCGGGAGGCAGAAGACGTTTATCGCAGAGGCAGAGACGGGCGGGCCCCACGACGGGATGAGCCTTGATTCTGTCTCTGGCAGCCTTTTACGGCGAGTGATAGGTGCCATCTGGGTCTGACTTGAGAAACGACCGTGCTGCAGGCGCTTCTATCCGCGCAGCTTATTGATCGGCTGTGTCCCACCTCCCTGGAGGAAGGGGAGAGAAGGGAAAAACTCAGGGGCTGCAGTACAGCCCCCCCAGTGTGGTACTGGGGGCTGTGGCTGCCCCCTCCCCCCCATGGTGACAGTATACATGATGGTCCTTACGGCTTCCTCCCTCCGATCGCCATGCTGTGCCCCCACAGAGACAAGCCAGGTGTGCAGGCACAGTGACCTTTCAGAAAGATGCATGCGTCTTCTGATTTGTTTTCCTCATCAAAGTGGTGTGGCCGTGATTCCTTTTTCCACCCTTGATTCGCTGGGCCCGAAAGCCATTCATCTGGGGCGGAACACCTGAGGATCCCATTCGTAAATAATCCTTTATTTTCTGGGTGCCCCCGGCCGTGGGGTGTGCGGGGAGATTTACACGCCTGGAGCCCACAGGCCACACTCACGGGGGAGAGCGCGTACCCGCTCCTCTGACTTGGCGTGTGGGATTAAACAGTCTGGATCAATATATTGCCATCAGCCCCGAGGGGACATGTTTACGGCATGTACATGAGAGTTAATAATGTAGAAGAGACAGGATCTGCCATCGGCCGCAACCGGGGCATAAAACCCATCTTCCAAGTGAAAACGTGAAGGCACTTTAGCAAAAGTTCTGTCTGTGGCTGCTCAGCCTGTAGAGAGAGAAAGGTCTGTGGAGGATAAGGCTGCCTGAAGTGAGTCAGGAGGGGTGAGTGGGGTGATGGGGAGAGGGGCCTTCCTGGCGATCGGGCTGTACAGCTGAGTGGCTAAGGGCCAGGTCAAGCGCCTCAGTTTCTGCAAGTCTCAGTCTATTAATGACCATAATAGTACCTGGCCTCGTAGGTTGTTGGAAGGATCTATTGGACTAATGTGTATAAATGTGTAGCCCGTCCCTGGGGTTTAGCAATGGCTCTATGAATGTCAGGCGGGAGACGACGATGCCGTTGATGACGTTGCTGTTGGTGGCAAGGGATCACTTGATGCCTGGAAGGTACCAGATTACAAAGTAAAGTCCCATGCCCTCACCTGACTCCTACTACCCTGTGTCAGGTAAGAAGCAGCCTCTTCTCCTAGTTCAAAGCGTGCCTGGCGGCCAGGAGGCCAGGCAGAGCGGTCGCAGAACGCGCCCGCGGTGGGTGGGTCCAGATCTGGTCTTGACCTCTGCCCTAGAGCCCTGTCCTTCGCTGCCCTGGCTTCCTCAGGCGGTCTGTTGGCCGTGGGGCCCCGAGGCTGTAACGTGGTTTTCGCGTTACGGCTAGCAAACTCTGGGTGAAGGACACTGGTCGCCGAAGTCGTCACTCAGCATTCTTGTTTGCGTGGTATTTTGGCCTTTGGAGGGTCTGTGCCTTCATTCTGTTGTGTTCACCGAGTGTTGCCAATTCATGGTGAATATGGCAGGCGGGAGACCCCAAGCAGCCAGAGCCTGCGTGTGGAGGGAAGGTTGCCAATTCGGCAACTAGGATTCTGTGTACCCTTTTTTGGTCAATTAAAACCTTGTGTTTAACTCAGATCATCCCTTCATGGGGCCATCTGAGTCCGTAATAATCTCAATGGCTACATGTGCTGAGCCAGGCATTCACTGAAACGCTTTACAAGTACAATCTCAGTTATAGGCTTTGCAGCAGCCTTACAAAGAAGGCCCTTTTATATGGCAGCGTTCTTGGCTGCAATCAACCGAAGCCAACCTGCTATTCCAGAAGGACGGAGTTTATGGGAAGGACACTGGGGCTTCCAGAGTGGTTGGAGGGCTGAAACACAAGGCTGCGGCAAGGGGCAGGGGCGCGGTGGATCCCAGAGGACCAGGCAGCAGGGGAAGGCTGTTCCGTGTGCCGGTTCAGCTGACCAATCCCCTCCGAGTCCACTCGGTCAGGATATGCTGGGCTTACATCAAGACCTGCCATTTGGGGGGCCTGGCTGGCTCAGTCAATAGAGCATATGACTCTTGATCCTGGGGTTGTGAGTTCAAGGTCCATATTGGGTTCTAGTAGAGTTTACTAAAAAAAAAAAAAAAAAAAAAAAAAGTCTTGCCATTTGGCCGGGCCAGGGGAGGAACAAAAGATCTTGCCTTTCAAGCACCAATAATGCCCATTGGAGAGTCCCCAAAAGGAGTTTTGAATGTCGGTTGGTGGCGGGGAGGGCTAGATTCTCCATAGCCCAACGTGGCAAATAACCACCACAGGAACATTGATGGCCCCGTTGTACAGATGAATAAACTGAGGCTCAAAGGGTTGGGCAAATTGCCCAGTTTCCACGGGCATCCAATGGCAGAGCTGGGATTGGCCCTCAGAATTCTCCTCCTCCAGACACTAAGCTGCTAACCACTGAGCGGTCTGCCTCCCGTTGGGGACTTCCTTCCATCGATGAGGATGAGCTCAGGGCTGACCGTCACACGATGGTCTACTCCAAGTGATCTGAGAGTAAGGAAATTTAGTAGCTCCCCTTCTCAGAGTGGGTTAATCCAGAGCCTCAGTCATGACATCAGGGACCCGTGCCAGTCTCATTGTAAGGCTGGGTCCCCTTGTGGCTACAGGGTGACAGTCACGGGCCTCAAGGCTCCTTGCTCCCTCGTTCATGTCCCACTGGGGAAAGTGAGAGTAGGCTGTCCTTTCCTCTCTCTCTCTCTCTCAAGTATATGAAAGAACTTTCTCAGAAGCCTCTGGCAAACCTCTCCTGGAGTCTCACTGGCCAGAACTGGGTCACATGAGCACTACTAAAACACATGCTAGGTGTGATTAACCTCAGACCTGTCCCTGGAGGTGGCAGCAAACCCCAAACCGCATGGCCTTTCCCAGATGACGGAGGAGAGATACAGATATTAGGGAGTTGCCCAGGGTCCACTAAAGGGAATAGCAATGCATTTAAATATGCATTATTTATAACGAGGACCCAGGCTGGTGACTAGATTTCCCATACTGATACCTGTGATCAGGTTTATCTCCTTCTCTAGTTAATAAATGCTTTCGCTACACAGCAGCGGTATAAAAAGAACGTAGATACATTATTTGTTCATTGTTCTTTCCAGCCCGGACTTTAGAATCCGACCAGTCTATGGCTCGCACATTCTCTCACAGACACCCCGCCCCTGGAGCTCTCCTAGCCACCTCTCATTGCCTTTACAGGCTCGTTTTATTTGTCAACGTCGTTTTAGAACACAGCTTGCCTCCCAGTGCAGTCACTGGTGCCATCCATGAGGAAGGGTGGTTTGGAGGAAGGGGGAAGGTAGGGCAGAGAAGAAACTTCGCCGAAGGCATGACATCTCCCCGGTGGAGAGACTTCTCAGGGCGGGATTGCGCCGTTCGTCGGGGTGCTGTGGGTTGCAAGTGACCAAGGTCCAAGTGGACCCTGTGTAAGGAGGAGAGGGACTGAGTAGGGGCTGGAGTACCTCGGCAAAGGTGCAGGCGGACTTCAGGAACCAATGACACGAGGGGCTCACGAGGCCTCCCCACACATTCCCCTCTCGTTCTGCTTCTCACTGTCCTTCCTGTCCCCTAGACCGGCTTCCTCCACCTCTGACATACCCTCATGCACAGAAATGCGGCTGCCTGGAATGCTCTCTGCCTTATTCCAAGATATTAGATGCTTTTTTTGTTTTTTTAAGAGAGAGAGAGAGAGAGAGAGAGAGAAGGAGAAAACCCCAACCTGAGACAAAAATCAAGAGTCGGACGCGCAACTGACTGAGCCACCCAGGCGCCCCTTTTTCAGTTTTCATTTCAAGGATCCCTGAAAGGGCTGTCTGTGGTCCAGTGTGGCTCAGTGCCAATCCCTGGCCAGTCACCTATGGTCAGGAGTCACTCAGTACTTACAAAGTGATTCCCAATGGGGAGTGGGGCAGTTCCAGGAGGGTGGTCCCACGGATTCCATCACAACTATCTTAGTGGCATTGAGGGGAGGGTGGGGGGAAGGGAACTTCCTTTGTGAGTCTGGGGACTTTGGCTCTGCCTGGAATTTCCCAAGGAGACTCAAGTTCTCTCTCATCTCACCTCTTCCTCTGGAGGATTCTCTGGAAGCTGCGGGATCCCTCAGGAGATGGGTCAGGGAGACAGATGCGCACACAACTTCGGAGGCTTCACCGGGACTCCTGGGGACGTCAGCCGTGACACTCACCAGGCGTCGTGGCAGTTTCCTGCGCGGGGGCTTCTGCAGAACCTCTGCCACGTCCCGGACTTGGCTCTGCGCCGCCATGGCAGGTAAGTGATGGGATGAATACCCGCCCCCCCCCCCCCATCATTCAAGGCAGAATCAGAATTGCCAGAGAGAGGTGCAAGCCGGCTGCCTGTAAGAGGGGAGCCGGGGACTGGGGAGGCCATCACAGATGTGGCCCGCACCGAGCTGTGCCACAAGGGGCCAATAGATGGGAAGAAACGGCCACTGAGAGGAGGTGAGGTGGGAGGTCAGCTCCTCCGGAACGGCTCTGCAGGCTCCTCGGTGTTTCTGTCCCCGGCCTGGGCTCTGACAACCCAGCGTACTCCCCAGAACGCTATGTGAATCACAGCGATCAAACCCGAGTTGTCCCTAAGATCCAACATCTGCCGGTATATGCCGCGCCTTCCGGGTGCTCTGGGTATTTCCAGCCAGCCAGTCCTACTCATCTTCACGATGGGTACCAGTCTGTGGCACTTTGTCACAGCAGGCTGGACCGACCAAGACAGCGCAGATTGCAGAGGCTGCTGCCTTTCCACTGGGCTTTCAGAGAGAGGCCCTCAAGTTCCCCCCCGAGGCTGGCCTGCTCCTGAATGGGGATGAGACATGCTTTTATAACTGGTGTCAAAACTGGCCAGGAGCAAGAAGTTGGGACTGAGCCCCAGTTTCCCATGGGGACCTGGAACCAGTGAAGCTTATAGGAGAAGGAGGGCTGGATGACAGAGGAACCAGTCGAGGTGTGTGTGGAAAACCACCTGAGCCGCAGGGTGAACCAGGTGAGCGGGTTTGCTTCTGAAGGACTGAACCCTAGTGGGCCTTCTGCAGAATGGCGACACTGTGGGGATGGCCCCAGGACAGCAAAACATGATCCCAGCAGCCAGAGTGCCCCCCCCCCCCAAACCCCCGCCCCCGGGGAACTGAAGTCAGGAGCCAGGGCGATAAGGGACAAGCATGAACCTGGGCTTTATATCCAAATATTTTAGAAGGTTTGGTAGGACAAATCAAGGCCAAGGTGAGGCTATGTATGAACCCTATTTCCTATTCCACATAGATTTTCTTTCATTTATTTTTGGTTTTCATTCAGGTATTTGCTGGTTTGTTTACTTTCAGGGAAGCCACGGCTTCCCAGCAGGGTTCACGGGACCCTCGAAGGATGAGGATTTCTAAAGAAAGGTCCTAAATTTCTCATCTAGGGGCTTTCCGCTTCTGAAAGTATGGCCCGCTCTTAAAAGAACACATTTTATAGCAGGATCTGGGACACATGGACACGCACATCACTGAAACAAGGGTTTCAAAAGCCAGAACTTGCCCAGAATAGAGGTGGAACAGTCTTAGCATCGTGGTGCTCAGAGAGTGGTCCCGAACCAGCAGCAGGTGTCGCCCGGGATCTTGTTGGAGAGGCGGACTCCCAGGCCCCACCCCACATATGCTGTATGGGGGGGTTCTTGGAACGTTACCAAAACTTCCATGTGATTCTGATACATTCTAAAGCTTGAGAACCACTGCATTGTCATATAATATACTATGCTATTCTAATCTATTAATGAAAAAAAACTTATTTTTTAAAGTTTATTTATTTTGAGGGGGGGGGGAATGAGTGGGGGAAGGGCAGAGAAAGAGAGGGAGAGAGAGAATCCCAAGCAGGCTCCATGCTGTCTGCGCAGAGCCCGACGTGGGGCTTGAACTGATGAACTAGGAGATCGTGACCTGAGCTGAAACCGAGAGTCAGATGCTTAACCGACTGAGCCACCCAGGCGCCCTGGAAAAAACACCTTATTTTTAAGCTACAAGTTAAAATAGTCTAAAGGCTACCTAAAAAACCGTCTGAGGCTCTGTGTGGGCTCCCACCTGCTTCCCTTTCCAAGTTCATCTCGTACTATCTGCCCCTGACAACCTTGCTCTAGCCAGCCCGCCTCCTTTCTGCTTCTCAAACTCAGCCCTTTCTAGAAGCTCCTGAACCTCTGCCATGTTGCACCCCTGCCGAGAGCCTCTCCCTGAGGCTCTCACAGGACTTGTTCGTGCTCTAGAAGGAGCCGTGACTTAGATGCTCTTCCTCAGGGAGACTGCCCTGGCCAGTCTGTTTCCTTTTTGGTAGAGCCCTTAACACGGCTGATACCTGTCTGCCTACCGTTGAAGGTAAGCTGTGTGGAACGATGCCTGGCATATAGTAGGTCTTCAGTAAATATTTGTCGAAGGAAGGAATGGATTAATACCTTTCAATCCGACGGACCTGGTGGAACACCTCATGATCACCCGGGGAGCATCTTCAATCCACAAAGCCCTGCTCCCCCTCTGAGGTGTGGTCCTTTGGGGATGAGATGGAGAACCCCCTGTCCCGATTCCTGGCTTCCCCTGTCCTCCACCATTCTTCGAATGCAATATCTTAACCAGGAAAATATAGAGGGAGTAGCACCAGACTCGAAGTTAGGGCGCAAGGGTTACACACAGAGTTCAGTCCGGCCTGGCCATTTGACCTTGGGCAGGTCTCTGAGTGCCTTGAGGCCCAGGGCAGTTGGGGTCATAAACCTGCTTATAAGAGTCGTCAAGAGTGAGATAGGAGAGAGCTTAGGAACATGCCGTGTATTACGAAGGACTCACAAGCTTCCCACCTGAGGTATTGACCCATAAGCCGCATGTGCGACACAGAGACACAAGACCCCCAAGGAAGCCTCCGGAGCGTGGGCATACAAGTCCACGGTGGGAGCCCGCAGACGTGAAAATACTACCAGTGGTCTTGTGAAGAGTCCCTGAGCCTCAGGGTCTAAAAGACGGCTTTGCTGATTTGCATAAGGATTTGCAGAGCCTTTGCAAGTCATTGGAGGCAGATGGGAATACATCAGGATCCATAATACTCTGGCAACCATGCTTGGCCCCTTCACCTTCACGGCCTCCCTGCTGGAGCCCAGCCTGGAAAAATGGCGGGTTGGGCTTCCCCTGGGGGCTCCCGCGGCCGCCCCCTCCTTCCAGAAGCGAGTATGGGGGCTTCCGAGGCACTCCAGTGCCACGCTGCCTGATGGATGGCAGGCCTTAAGCGTGACTGAGCTTTCACAGTGGAAACCATTAAAGGGTATTCTCCTTTTAATTCTTTGTGGTCGTTCTCACTCCTTCCTTGGAGAAACCTCTGATTTTTCACTTGCGAGACGCTTGGCTGCGCTTGTCATACCCTAAAAGGTGATTTCAGTTCTCCGATGCCAGGGAACCTTTTCCGCTGATCAAAACACAGCTGCAGAGGCCCGTGTGATCTGCTAATGGGCACCCCAACTCTGGGGTATGTCTCTCCATACCTGGGAAAATAGATATAATTAGGATAACGGATATCATATGTATATGCAAATGCAGCAGGTAGAAATGACTAGCAGTGAGACAGGGCTTGACTTTGCCAAATCCCGTCAGGCCGGCGGTGCAGGTTAACCAGCGGCGACACCATCAGGCCCGTGCCCGCCCCAGAACCAGCTCAGGTGTCTCCTATCATCCCTCTGTCTCCCCCGGCCTGGACCCCTCCTGCAAATTCTGTGTCCTGTCCACATAAAAATAGATCGCCCCAGCTCCTATGAGGCCGCAGGGATCCCCGCATCCCAGAGAAAGTGAGGAAGAGAGGGACAAGAAGAGAGCTAGCTCTCTTCCCTGTTTGGCCTTTTAAGAAGGCTTCTGTCCCCAGAGTGGTGGCGACCAGACCAAAGGGGACCTGGCCAATCATTGCTGAACCCGAGCTGCCTGTTTCAAAAAGGCTCACCTCGTTAGGAGGGCCTGGAAGTCCGGTGACTTACCTCTCTGGGCCTTGGGTTCGTCGCCCTAAGATGGGCAAAATAATACCACCTGCCTCAAAGGGCCTGGTAAGCCGTAAGCCTCAGCTAATGTGATCCACTACCGTGGGTTCGTGGCGGGATGAAGGCAGTGTACTCTCCACTGTGTCCCTCCGTCTGCGTGCTCTGGGATAAGTCACTTTACCTCTCCCAGCCTCAGTGTCTCCATCTGTAAAATGGGCGAATATCACCTACTTTCCTGGGCTACGGGAGGGTCACATAGACAGTGGATGGGTGACGTGGTTTCGCATAACAGAAAACGACAGAAACTAGTTGTACGTGTGGAGGATGAATGTGTCCTGGGAGCCCCGAGCCTGTTGTGATGGGGAGAGCCTCGCTTGCGAAGCTCTGAGTCTGATAGGCGTTGAAGAGGTCCATCCAGTCCATGAAAAGCGCTAGAAAGCCGTGCAGGCACAGAGCATGGGCACTGACTTTTTCCAAGCCGTGCAGGCATTCAACATGGGCATCCAGCTGCTTCTACCGAGCTGCGACATCTGACTTTTGGGTTGGGGGACAGGGCTCAGGCCTTTTTCACTTCTGTACGCTCTGTGCCTAACACAGTGCCTAGTTGGTCGTAGACGCTCAAAAAATATTGATTGGCTGCTGAACTACACCATGAGCTAACTTCTCTGCCCCATGGGGGGTGGTGAGAATGCTGTCAGAGTCTTGGCCCCTCGGCCGGTGGCGGGGACAGTGCTTGTATGGTGCGTGTGGACTTTGGGGTCAGAACCACATTCAGATCGCGGTTCTGCCGCATCCTAGCGGTGACTGTGCTTGAACTTCGGTTTAGGAAAACCTGCTGACCATCGCTTTGCCTCCTCTGTACAATGGGGATAAAAATACTGCCTTCTTGGGGCGCCTGGGTGGCGCAGTCGGTTAAGCGTCCGACTTCAGCCAGGTCACGATCTCGGGGTCCGTGAGTTCGAGCCCCGCGTCAGGCTCTGGGCTGATGGCTCGGAGCCTGGAGCCTGTTTCCGATTCTGTGTCTCCCTCTCTCTCTGCCCCTCCCCCGTTCATGCTCTGTCTCTCTCTGTCCCAAAAATAAATAAACGTTGGAAAAAAAAAATTAAAAAAAAAATACTGCCTTCTTTATAAGATCACTGGGCAGGCTCCTTAAACTTGCACATGTCAGTGCCTGGCATGTGTCTAAAAGGAAGGTGGCTGGACTGAAGTGAATCTCCTCCCTCCCTCCCCTCCCCTCCACTCCCCCCCCCCCTCCTTCCCCTCCTCACTACACAGATTCCAGGACATTTCATACCCAGTCTGGTCCCAGGCCCCAGAAGTGAAACTGATGCTTTATCTAACCATGGCATTGATGTTTCTTATTCGGTTGAAGGCATCAATATTTGTTCAATAGTATAAGTCTTAAATAAGCGTCTAAACGACATATTACAGATGATGAAAGTCATTTCCGCACAGAAGATTATCTCACACGATCATGTTTCCATCGTTATCTGGGGCCTCTGTAGTTGGCAAATCTCCACAGCTACTTAAATGATAACATTAGTCCTAATACCGTGTAAAATGACTAGTTCCTCAGGGTAGGTTTATTTTTAATAGTGTATGTCAGCAGCAAATAGCCCGGAAGATCCCAGAGGAAAATGCACAGCTCACGCTCTCGCCGAAGCGATGATATGGATATATTTAATATCTATGTTAAAAACCTTTTAGGCGCCATGGTGATATTGAACTGGATAGTTAGATCGTGCAGGCAGAATCCTTGGCCGTTTATAGGGCGTGATGCAGGGTGCATTACAGAAACCATTTGAGGTTGTTCAAAGTCAAATTTGGGCTTCAAAAATCTTTGACAGACATTTGACAGCAAGCAGGTAGTAAAATACCGTGAAACACAAGCTGGGAGAATAAAATCGCTTCCTTTTTTTTTTTCTTTTTCTTTTTTTTTTTTTTGGTGAGTCTGTTGATAAGTTTGCTGCACTATTAAGATGCTTAATCACTTGCCTCCAGCAAGAACAACCTTCCACCTGAAGTTGTGATTTATTAGAGTGCCCGGAACATACTTGCTGTCCACCCAAAAGATGGCCAGGGGATCCTTAGAGGGAAAATAAGGACCATAATTTGAATTCAGGCATATAGCTACCAATGAATGGGGTTGAAAACCAAAATTATTTTGGAGTTGATGTCAGGGGACCTAATATAAAATTTGTGCCCAGATGCACAGGGTTAAGAGATAGAGTGGCCATAGGTCTGGCTTAAACCGTCCCTGGTCTAACGGCCCTGGGACAGTCATGAAGGGAGTGCCAGGGGAGGGGACAAGGGGCAGCAGGGGGCGGGGCTGCCTGCTAGGGACATCCACCTTCCAAGAAGAAGCATTCCTCTCTGCTTCGGGAGAAGCCCAGCTGGGAAGGGCAATGGACACATAGATGCCTGGTTTCAGTGGATTGTTACCCTCAATGTCTCTTCCCTCTGGTCTTTGTAAGTGTGGATCTCACTCCCACTTTCCACATTGAACCCAGGGCAAACTGAGTTCAGGGGCAACGCCTCTGAGGCGGTGAGGGTGATTGAGGTACCCAGTTCCATGGACCTCACTCTTGGAGGAAGGGGTGTGGACGCCAAATAAATAAACTTAAAACGACACCAACGGCGCTGATATCACTATTTAACTTCGTGTTTTCCACGATGATTGGACTATGAATTCCTTTCTTGGCGGAATGTCTGTCATCATTTCGCCATCGTGAAATGCAGTTTAAGAAGCACCCTGGGGTCAGCAGAGTTCGAAAAATACCCCTTGCCCCTTTTCCACATTCTCTTCTTCAGATTATTCAAGCAAACCTGAATGCAGGTACTCTTGGGAAGAGATTCTGCACGTGGAATTAAAGTCCCAAGTGCCTCTGACCTCGCAATGGGGACGTTCTCTGGGTGGGTCTCACTCTATCAGTTGAGCCCTTGATTGAAAGAGTCAGAAGGATCTGAAGTCCCCTCGCCAGCTTTGAGGGTGAAGGGGACCACGCGGGAGGGAATGTGAACGGTGCAGGGAAGCAGAGAACAACGTTGGCTGGCAGCGTGCAAAGTGGGACTCGACCCCACACCCACAATTACCAGCCACGGAATTGTGCCAACGACCCGCAGGACTTCGGAGGCAGATCCCTCCAGAGCCTCCAGAGAAGAGTCCAGTTTGGCTGATGCCTTGCTTTGGGCCTTGTGAGATCCTGCGTAGGGAACACAGGTGAGCCTGCCCGATTTCCGACCCACAGAGCCGTGAGATAAAAAAACGCCTGCTCTTGGGGGCGCCTGGGTGGCTCAGTCGGTTAAGCGTCTGACTTCGGCCTAGGCCATGATCTCACAGTTTGCGGGTTCGAGCCCCGCGTGTCATGATCTCACAGTTTGTGGGTTCGAGCCCCGCGTCGGGCTCTGTGCTGACAGCTCGGAGCCTGGAGCCTGCTTCCGATTCTGTGTCTCCCTCTCTCTCTGCCCCTCCCCCGTTCATGCTCTGTCTGTTTCTGTCTAAACAATAAATAAACATTAAAAAAAATTTTTTTTAAATGCCTGCTCTTTCAAGCCACTAGATTTGTGCTAATTCGTTGTACAGCAATAACAAATCCATAACTGTGGGGGCGCCCAGGTGGCTCAGTTGATTAAGTGTCTGACTCTTCATTTGGGCTCAGGTCGTGATCTCACACTTTGTGAGATCAAGCCCCACACAGAGCTCCGTGCTAACAGCACAGAACCTGCTTGGATTTCTCTCACGCGCTCTCTCTGCTTCTCCCCCGCGTGCACTTCCTCTCTCAAAATAAATGAACTTTAAAAATAACAGAAAATAAAACAAAATAAAATGTTTAAAAAAAAACCCCGTGACTGTTGGTGCAGAGAAATCCAAGCAGAAATAATTGTGGTACCTTTGTCCTTACCCCGTGACGTTTATAAAGCGGTTTACCCGTAGCAAGCACTTTAATCAGGTATGGGCAGGGCAGGTGAGGAAACAGACTCGGGGAGACCGAGGGGCCTGCCCAGGACACTCAGCCAGTAATTGGAGACAAGGCAGCTTGGATGGGGCTTTTCCTGTGACTCAGGGTGGGGAAGTTTCCTTTACTCTCTCTTGCTTTCAAATGGGACAAACGCGAGCATTGCCTTGCAAGAAGGAGCTTGGAAAGGAGGGTGAAAAAAAAAAATCATAGAAGGACACACCGGGCAAAGAATTCCGCGGCTTGGTGAGAGAGGCCCTTTCTTCATCGCTTGTGTCTGACCAGAAAAGCTTGTTAGGAAAAAGGGCTCACAGCTGTGAGCCAGTGACAATGTGTGGGGGCAGGGTGTGGAGGCCGCCGGAAGCGGACTGCTGGGAAGCTTTATTTGGGTGACTGAGAGCAAAGACACACAGGCCTAGAATACCAAGAGGAACAAAGTTTGCCGGCTGACCTCCCAGATGGGCGGTTTGCAGAGGTGGGACTGCCCACATAATTAGTTTGCCTTCTGTGTCTCTAGTTCCTACCTAGGCAGCCGCACCCCTCTAAGGGTTCCCTGACTTAGCATCATGGAGCACACAAGTCATCTGGGACCACCCCTCATGGGCGCCAGTGGACCCTGAGTTTCTATTTCCAACACACACACACACACACACACACACACACACACACATTCTCTACTTAGCTGTAATATCATGGCAACTCTCCATGTTGGTTACTGATCACTTCCTGATGGAGTAGAGCTCCTTACCAAGCACATTTAGTGTGCGTGTGTCCAGCATGAGTCAGAACTATGTGTTTACTATTGTCCTAATAATAATAAAGTCCGACCCTGATACAGTGCAGACCCAGGGCTGGACACTGTCTTCAAAGTCTGCCGGTTAACTCACTTCCAACAGCGAGCGCACGAGATCCTGGAGAAGCCATCCGGGTTCCTAAACATGTTTCTGCCCAGAGGGAGGTCGAGGTTTTGTAGGCTCTGAAGCTTATACAATCTTGCAGGTCCTTTGGAAGGGGGAAAAAAAAGTTACAAATATAAAATTAGGTAGAGGGTCTTGGAAGGAGCCCAAGGAAGAGAGGGGCTCTGAAGCGTTATAGTAAATCTGCCTTGGTTTCCCTCTTTCTCCTTGGCATATGTTAGCTTTGCCTATTCCTGCCCCCTGTGAAGTCAGCAAGGCCGCCTGACTCACACTGGTCAACCGAATGTGAATGAGCTTCCTTTGTGTCAGTTCCAAGAGGAAGTTTTTACCCTCGGCGTGTGATTCCCGACTCTTCTCCCCTCTCCTCCTGTTCACGGTCCTGCACTGATGGTGGAAGCCTGTGACAGGAAAGAATTGCCTCTGCCCGGGGGACTCCGAATCATTACAATGATTGGAGCATCTCCTGTGTCTACCCTGCCCCGCGTCAACCCGCGGGTGAACACAGAGCGTTCAGTGAGAGATGAGCTTTTGTTATATTAATTGACCAAGATTTTGGAGATTAGTTTTTTTTTTTTTTAACCACAGCAAACCTGACATCACCTAACTGCTATGGATAGGGTACTATCATTGTTCCCGTTTTCTAGACGACAAATCGAGGAACAGAGAGGTTTAGTAACTTGCTCATGATCACACAGCTGGTTATTGGTTGACTTGGGATGAAGTGTCCTGGTCTCCCAGTGACACCAGGGAAGGGTGGGGGCTTTATTAACTGAAGATATTGGTCTCATCTAGAGGCTGCTACTCAGCAGAGAGTAGCTACTCAGGAGCAGAGAGAGACTCCCAAGCAGGCTCCACACTATCAGCACAGAGCCCGGTACGGAGCTTGATCTCGTGAACCGTAAGGTCATGTCCTGAGCCAAAACCAAGAGTCAGACACTCAACCCTTTGAGCCACCCAAGTGCCCTGTTGCCAGATCTTTTAAAAGAAAGGCTGTCAACCCAGAGTTTCCATGTGAAATCCTAATTATCATAGACAGGCAACTTGTTGAAGTCTGTTTTGTTTTTGTTTTTGTTTTTTTTTTTTTAACAATGTGAGGTCAAGGCATCAGTGACCTTATTTGGTTCACCAGTTTGAGATCTTATGACATCCAACCTCTCATTAGGAAACAAACAGGGGCGCCTGGGTGGCTCAGTCGGTTAAGCATCCAACTTCGGCTCAGGTCACGATCTCGCGGTTTATGAGTTCAAGCCCCGCGTCGGGCTCTGGGCTGACGGCTCGGAGCCTGGAGCCCGCTTCGGATCCTGTGTCTCCCTATCTCTCTGCTCCTTCCCTGTTCATGCTCTGTCTCTCTCTCAAAAATAAATAAACATCAAAAAAAATTTTTTTTGGAAAGAAACAAAGACAGCTGGGAATTCACGCTGGTAACAGGTATGTGCCACATGATAGGGCTATAACAGACACAGCAGTCCCGGAGTGCTTCAAGGCCACATAGCACCTGCCATGAACGATTGCATTCAGATGCAGCCTGGAGAAGAGAGGTCTCTTGTAGCAAGATGATGAAGGTTAAGGGTGTTCCCGGTGTAGAGAGACTAACATACGTTTTCAGGGATTCAAATTTCTCTATGAGCCTGCCATCCTCACATGCTAATAGTCCTTGAGGAAACACTAATTGTTCCGTATGATGAGTATCTGGAAGCTTGACTCTCACTGTGAACGTGGGGGGTGAAGCAGGATGTGGTGGGTTGTCACCCAGCCAGAGAGACAAGGGGCTATCACAGAGCAAGTCTTTCCAGAAATTGGAGATCGGCTCGGACCCCAAATTGGCCGCTCCCTGATGAGGCCCAGGGATTGACGTCCAACTTGTCTCTTCTTCAGCTTTGTCTGTGGGGCTCAGCTTACTCCCGGGGAGCGGGACAGTGAAGAATAAGAAGGTCCTGTACCCATAATTCCTAAGACTAAGGCTCTGACAAGGAAAGTCATGGTCAGATGAGACTCGCACATGTCTGAGAGCATCTGACCTCCTGTGTTAACCCAGAGGTTCCCCAAGCATAGAGGGGAACACGAAATGCCATAAGAATAAATGGGTTGGGGGCACCTGGCTGGCTCAGTCAGCAGAGCATGGGAACTTGATCGCGGGATCGCGAATTCGAGCCCCACATTGGGCATAGAGGTTACTTAAAAAATAAAAAAAAAGAATAAATGGGCCATCTATGGAAATAGAATCTTGTGATCAAAGACAGTTGGAAAATTGAGTAACACAGCAAAGCCTAAACCCCTTCGCTGCAGGACTTCTCAGACCTTTAATATCCCACGAGCGCTGGTCATCTCCAAGGGCAACATGTACCCTCTGCCTTGTCATGGAATCTTTTTTTTTTTTTTTTTTCCAGAACCTCTTAGCAAAGCATGTCACAGAGAACATTCTTTGAGACCCGCTGTCTGATTTCTCGTTTGTGGCTTCTCTCCTCACCTCTGGATATCCTTGCCTCTTTCTTTCAGGTTTCTTTAAGAATTGCAGTTTCCTCTTTCCAGGAAATGGGTCATTCCTAGGCATCCGTTAGTTTAAAAGATCAGGGGGACCGGTGGAGACCGGGGGGACGTCACTGCCGATCTGTCACTGAACTGCCTGTCCCTGGGCACTCTGGGCTTGCACTGCGTCTCCCCCGTTCTCCACTCAAGAGTGACTTTCACAGAGGGAATTTCCAGCCCACGGTGGGGGCACTTCAAGGCACTTCAAGGCGCTTGGGAGGTAGCAGCAGTCGAAAAGAAACACTCCCTCTGCCTGGGGACATGTACTGGGGAGGAGGAAAAGGAAGAGGAGGAGGGAGAGGAGCCCCTGAGTGGTTGACCAAAAGGGGCCCCTTTTATGGCCTTCCTGTTTATGGCCGAGAAGTAAACAGCTCGGGAGCCAGGTTGTCTCTGACGGCAGCTGGGGCACTGGCTCAAGCTGGCTGGGGACCTTCTCTTTCTGGGTGGCAACGGGCGGGAATCTGCCAGTCACGCTAGCCTCAGGGGGCATTGTTTTTTATTTACTGGCATCTTGGGATGTTTTCCCTTCACCTCACACCATCTGCTTCACCCACATTATTGGTCCTGCTGCTTTGCGGGGGGTGGGGGGCAGCTGGGGATCTGTGGGCACAGGCTCGGGGTGCAGATCCCAGCTGTGCCGCTTAGCAGCTGTGTGACTCGGGACAAGCCCTGAACCTCTCTGGGCCGGTGTCATGCGTGGTGATGAACAGGAGGGATTGGGAGGAGGGGGGAGACTGTGCCCGTGCACAGCAGTGGTGACCCGCCTGGCATGTGGTAAGTGTCAATACGTGTTTACTGCTATGATTCTTATGTCGACGGCCCCCCTCGACTCAGCCCCCAGGGCCTGGGCAGGGGAGTGGAGGGCTGGGGAGGTGGTCAGGCCCACCTCTGAGAGGTTCCCGGCCTTGGTCGATGCAGCAGCAATCTCTCTCCGGACTGGAACCTTGAGCACTTTGCCTCCCGAGAAATGCAGGCTGTGATGGACGAGAAGGGGCCCGGCCGGATGAAGAACACGACGCCAGGGGCGACAAACACCAGGAGAATCAATAAACTATAATTATCAGGAACGGTGTCCGTGGGAGGTGGGGCATCCTGGGGCCAGAGAGAGACAGAGGAGGGGCGGGAAGGTGCCAGAGAGAAGGACACACGCGCATCCTGATGGATGCAGAGGAAGCGTGCATGGGAGCAAGCATCTGCTCACACGGAGAGCTGGAAGCATCTGGAACGTCCGGGCCCTCCGGTCCCGGCGGGCAGGCCTGCCTCCGTGGGCAGCACGGAAGCAGCGGGAGTGGGAGCTTCTCGCTTATTCTGTGCAGCACTGACATCCGTGTGTCTATCCACGCGAGTCACCGCGTGCATTTCTTTAATTCCCCCAGGTCCTCGCCCGCCCACACCAGTCCTCTGAATTACTAATAAAAATCCAAGAGCCTCAGTACAATATCCCTAAAGAGACCGTATTGACTCTTCATCGGGAGGATGGAAGTTTCTAAGGCCCCCTTACGGTGCCTCCTCTATTCAGCTCGGCTGGGACCGTAAGACGGTCTGGTTGTAACGTATGGGGTTAGAAATGCCACTTGCGTCATCACCAGGGTCGTCACGTCTCTGAGCTGAATGCTCCTTCCGGGCCCTCCTCTCGATGCAGTTTCTGCTGTAGAACTTCTGGAATCTGTGTGTGGCTCTGTCGCCGGCCGTTGAAGGCAAGCCTCAAGGGTCCCCTGGCCATTGGCGAGTCGCTCGGCTAATGAGCCCTCCTCAAAAGTTGCCTTTTCTCTGACCGCCCCCCCCCCCAATACCTGCTGTTGTGAGGCCTTATCCCCAGACAGTCTGTGTGTGTTTTCTTGCTCCTTCGCCCGCCCTAGCCCCCACCCCCCACCCCTTTGATCTGGTGACCTTTACAAGCACGCAACTGACATTGACTAAGGCCCTTGGGGGTTGACGTGCCTCCTGACTGCAGTAGCGGGACCCTCACAGGAGGAACGTCTTTGTGACCCTCCCTCCAGTAGGCTGAGTCCCCGCCCGCCTTTTCTTAAGGACAATACTTTTGGAGGCAAACGCATGCGAACAAGCTTGGGCTTTGTTGCGTGCCAGGCGCTGAGCTGTGTCCTACAAGCAGGGTCTCAGCCAGCCAGCCTAATCTCAGTGGTGCCAAAAGGACCTATTTGTACCCTCGTTTGCGGGCGGAGGTGCTGGACGGAGTCCGCGCCTCCCTGGCACAGAGCCCGCAGGTGGCCGAGCCCCCAGGATGTCCAGGCGGGTCATCAGCATTGCACTGTTAAGTACAGGGTCAACACCCCCCTTTCCTAGCAAGGAAACTGAGGCCTGGACACATTAACTCCCAAGGCCTCACGGCTCACGGTAAGTGGACCAGAGTAGGTTAGATCGGGCCCCGAACACCCCGAGGAGACGTTGATGAGAAGATGGGGGTCGCACAATACATCCCGTCCTGCATTAGGGGGGTCTCCAGGGTCTTTCTCACACATCCGCTGGCCCTAACCTGCCTCATACCCACCACCCACCACCTCGAAGGATGTACACCCCTGCCTTCCCTTGTCACCTTCCTCCAGCCGTAGCTGACACGTTTTACAAGCAGGTCAGCCTCCCGGCCCTCAGCAGGGGGGATCACGTGGCTGCCCGGGTTCCCAGGGGGCCGAGGGCAGGAGCACGGGGCCAGCGGGCCTTCTCCCCCTGTGCTTGTCGGGATTCTGCCTGTATTCTCTGGGCGGCACCATCCGGAAAGATCCCTGCTGTCTGGAAGCGGAAGGAAGAATTTTTTGTGCGCCCACTTGGCTGGGTCGGGAGGGACCCCTCGGTAAGAAGGCTGTGGGTTTGGGGTGGTCCAAGCCTGCCCACAGTTGGGCAGATGTCCCTAAACGGTTCCCCCTTGTGCAGGAGAGTGGCAGGGAGAAAGGAGAGTCCCTGTGCACGAAAGCGGTTTGGATTTTTCTCTAATCACTGAGCACAGCCTCTGCCTCCTGGAAGGAGAATATGACCCCTTCCTTCCTATCTTCTCTCTTCTCTTCTCTTCTCTTCTCTTCTCTTCTCTTCTCTTCTCTTCTTCTTTCCTTTCCTTTCCTTTCCTTTCCTTTCCTTTCCTTTCCTTTTCCTTTCCTTTCCTTTTCTCTTTTCTTTTCTTTTTCTTTCCGTTCCTTTTCTTTTTTTCTCTTCTCTTCTCTTCTCCTTTTCTCCTTCTTTCTTTCTCTAACTTTCTTCCTCCCTTCTTCCCTTTCTTTCTTCTTTCTTTGGTTATTTAGGGTTGACATGGTGACCTTGGGCAAAGTGCAGCAGGGAGCTTCCTTTTTCATTCTTATCTTTTTGTTTTGTTTTGCATTGTTTTAATCTGTACAAAACCAGGAGAGTTTCATTTGGGGACGATGAAGCCAGGTATCAGACACAGAAATTACCTTCAAGCCTCGGAGTTTTAAGAATTTGTAGGATTCTTCCCCTTTCTAACCTCAGTACAAATTTTTCGTTTGGTAACTTATTTTCCTTCCTTGATAGGATATCACTAGAGAAAGGATGGATGAAAAGAAACAGCGTGCATACGCGCCTGTGTGTGTATGGGTGTGTGTGTGTGTGTGTGTGTGTGTGTGTGTGTGTTTTCCACTTTAATTAAAAGAAAGGTAAAACGCGGAATGATCGTCTGCTGAAAATAGGCTTCCTGCTCGGCCAGTGCCACCCTCCGGGTTATTTGCAAGTGTACAAGGGCTCTGGGTTTCTCTAGTATCTTCAGTTTCCACCCTAATCGTGTTCACTCGTAAACAGTTCAGGAACACAAATGTGAAACTTTACAAAAGGCTTAAATATGTGCAGGCTTGGAAGGAGCATTGCTTCGAATTTAAGGGAATTTTAGTTGTGTTAAGTGGAGTCCATTTTCCCCGCAAATTCAGTCTGCTGCTTTTTCTTTCACTTGAGGGAAAGCCCTGACTGTGGAACCCAAGCAGAGGAATCGTTTTCACTAGAGGTATTCTTAACTCGCTTTACACGGAGGCAGATGTCTTGAAGCTCAAGAATAAAAATGTCAGAAAAAAAAACAATGCAAGTAATTACATCTCTGTGTCTTTTTTTCCAATCTGGATTTTTCTCTTTCTTCTATATAGCTCCCCATCAGACATGGTAGACCTTGCGACGTCCCCCCCACCCCCGCCATTCCTCGTCAACCCCCCATGCCCTGCACAGAGCGAGGCCAGATATCTGCTGGCCTGGACGCCCACAGGTGAACGGGGGGAGGGGATGGGGATCAGGGAGGGGAGGCAGACTTGGGGAGCAGAGCAATGCCTATAAGCAGATTGGGGGGGCTGAACTTTAGCCACGATGCCAAGGGAGAGATGGGTCTGGAGGACAAGTTACTTCTTTCTTTCTCTGATACTGAGTTCAACATCTCAAGACCAGTGAAATCTCCCAGTCAGGATGCTTTATAATATGGTTATATAAACTACAGTGACGGGTGCTGGTAAGTTTTTAAAAAGCAGAATCTGTGCCCCCCTTTTTTTTTTTTTTTTTTAATTTGATGCTAGCCTTTCATGGAGGCGGGCAGGAAAGATACCAGAGGCAGGATTTGGTAGTCATTGCTGAAAGTTATCACAATCTGTGTGGTTTTCTGCTCTGGACTGCTTTTTTTTTTTTTTTTCCTGCTTAGAATACTTTCTTCTCCTTTCCACGCTCGCATGCGTGCCTTAGAAAGATTTTTGCCTTCTCTTTCATTCCTTTTTTTTTTTTCCGCCTCAAGATTTTGAATCTCTGCTCCGGTGCTCGGAGATATAATCGACGCACGCACAGTGGACTTGTGCACGCACGTCTCGGTGGGTGACCCCGATTTCCTCTGTGGCTTCCCCTGAGGCCCCTTCTGTTCCCTGTCCCCCTTGAAGTTTACAGGTGGGTAGCCCTTATGCACGCTAAGGATTTCAAGCTCATCCCAAGTTCCAAAAATGTCTCCCTCCCCCACGCACCCTGGGTCTCTCGCTGTTGTCTCTATTAGCATGGACCAAACGCCCTGCTTTGCGGGCTGATTTATGGTTGCATTAGGGAAAACTCCACAGAGGGTATAAAATACAGTGTCCCACGCTTGGCCTGATCTTACGTGTTATCGGTGATTGCAAGTGCGTTTTATAACCCCCGTGCCAATCGAAATCAAGGTGATTTGCGCATCAATCTCCTGGATAAAATCAGGGCATGCTCTATTGCGGTTTGACCTTCGTGGTGCCTTTGGCTGGTCCGACTTGTCTAAGTCGCTTGGACAATTACCCAGGGACAGTTGGAAAATGCACAGATAATGGCCAGAGCTGGGATTACCAGCTGTATCAAAAGGCTTAACTGCTCACCCCAGAGACTCCTGAGCGCCGGAGGAGAAAAAGCCCTAGGAGGAGGCTCGCATCGTCTTTAAGAAAGGCAGGCTGCAGGCAGAGACGGGGAGCACCTCGGACCCCTCTTCTCCTGCACACTTAGAGTGAACCCCTAAACTCCGTAGCCCATCTAGAAAGCAGAACTCGAATTTTACAAAAACTGGCAGATAACCGGGCTTCAGAGAGCCCAGGCGGGCCCTCCTTGCCTTGTTTACAATCCCAAGAGCTCAGCCGACTGCCGGCCAGAGAAGTAATTAAGTTTCTAGAATGAACGGAAGGCAGGCATCGGAATCAAATCGGTGGCAGCCGTTTTGTCCCGCCCCCGCCCAAAGTGGGTTCTCCTCCGCGATTTTCAAAGAACATGGTCAGGGGCTGCTGAAAAATCTGTCTCCTCCGAGAAAGTTCAAATCTTAAAACCCCAAATTTTGGTGGCATTTTAAGAGGCTTGCAGGGTTAAGGCTACATTGAGCGGGTTCGTGGAAATTGTAGATTTTTAGAATCTGAAGGCTCTTTGGTGATGCTCAGAGGGTGTATTTAGGATAAATATTTTTAAGTCAGGGTTTTATGCCTATAATCTGAGTTTCTCAACTTATATTTAGCCCAAACTTCTTTTTAAAGTAATTTCGTCTCTTTCGCATCTACACCCTTTTCATAGTCCGAGGGAGGAAGTTCAGATGGATCTTCAGATGCTAAAGTCTGTTTTACAAACCCTTTAAGATATGCTAATGTATATGGGATGATTATTAAGATAAATACCTTGTGTTGGAAACTGGAGTTAATTATAATATGTATAATTAGTCACCGGTCAGCCTAGAAGTTATAATTTATTGTTCCCTGATTTGCATTTATTATCAAAGATATTTAATTTAAAGGCATTACCAAAAAAATAGCCTCGTTTGAGCGGTTATGGAGATGGTGGGCATTTAGCAAACTTCAAAACTCTTCCCCCCCCCCCCCAAAACCTTTTCTAAACCCATTATGTACAATTTCAGGAAATAACACACCAGCATTAGAAGATGGTTCCTGCTTGTTGATTTAAAAAATGGGAAAGCCATTTTTGTAAGAAGAAAGAATGCCATTTTCTCTTCCAGACCCTCCTTTTTGGAACACTAGGTAAGCTTACATGATAAGAGGCTCCAAGTCAAGCAGAATTACGGAGCTTGGGTGGTAAGGATGCCTTTTGTGTCATGCTGGGGGGAGGGCAACAAGGTAAAATATGGCTGCTTTTTCTTGCGGGTCATCATTTCTCCTGGACAGTGAAAAAGAGACCAGCTGTTTGTTACAGATGCTGCTTTTGCGTAAAAGGAGATTCTTGTGCCTTTGCGTCAGACTCTTCCTTCCCGAGAGGAAGGAGTTGACCGTTCCCAGGGTGAGGTCTGTAAGAATCCACCTTCCAGGTTTCTGTGTCTTCTGATGGAGATGATCTCTGTGCCATTTGGACACTCTTTTTGAACTTGTTGAGGGCCGAGATCGGATGATACTCTCCCAACCCCCTGTTTCTTCAGGGGTCCGAACTGGGGGTCTCTGACTCAATGGCTTTCAAAAGCAAGAGCAAAGCACAGCTTTGCAAGAAGGGCGGGGCTTGAGTTATTCTTCCTGTGGATACAAATCCTGTTCTCTTATTGGAGGAGAGGGCGGAGGTGAGGATGGGGAAACCTTTCAGGACGAGACCTCAAGCAGCCCTCACACGTTTCCAGGGCAAATCCTTTCGGGTGGTGGAAAACACAGAGACCATTCAGAGTCCTCACCTCCACGGGCTGCAGACCACAGTCTTGCTCAGCCCTTTCATTTCTCCAGAGCTTGCTTCCTTCCCTTCCTCGTGCACACCCCCAACAAATCCCAGGCATTCAGTTTCCTATCTCAGGCCGTGCTACCCGGGAACCTTCCCTAAGTCATTGACCTCCGGGCAGGAACGCTCTGTCCGGCGAGAAAACTTGGCCTCTGCTTTCCTGGGTCCACCTGGAGTCCCAGCGCGTCTACACGTCTCCTCTCTTCCTCGTCGCTTGCCGATCGCAAAATGTGTTCCCGATACCGCCTTGGACTCTTCGGGCGCGTTTAATGTCATCCGTGGGCCCGAAGAGTTACAGAGCGCTGTGTGGACCCTCAGGATGTCAGAATTCTTTTCTCAAGGACTCTGAAGGCCATGACCAGCCTCGGGGAGGCAGGATAACATGAGTTTGTAGTTCAACAGACCTGGGTTTGGCCCAGACTGCCATTTACTTCCCCTGCAAGAGCGGGTATGGGCTTAAGCCCAATGCCACCCTCCCCAGGTGATAAGGTGCAGAACGAGCATTTGAACCCAGGACCTCCGTTCCCGAATCCCTGTGTTAACCCCCATCCTGTGCGTAGCACAGCCCTGGGTGCTCATGGGACGGTAGCAATGAAGATGATTATCCCACTGTCGACATGATGAAAGTGATGTCAGAAACAAGGTAGAAACAACAAGATTCATGCAAGTTGGTAAGATTCTTCCCCGTGGGCTCCTTCTGATAAGAAAAAAACCCCTAAAAAAACCCTAAACCCCAAACCCTGGGGGGGTCCTGAAATAAGCATTGGCCTTGGAGTCAGAAAACCTTGGAGTCAGATACCAAGTTTGGGTGAGTTAGCTTGTCTAAGCCTTGGCGTGCTCGTCCATAAACTGGTGTCAGGATTACACAGAGATCCTGGGTACAAGTTCCCAGCAGCGTGGCTGGAGGGGTAGGTGCCCGGCATACGTCTGAGGGCAGGAAGAAGGCAGGTCTCGGGGGCTCTGGAAAGAAGCAACGTGTGGAGCACTGCTACCACCGTGAGCGCCCCCAAGGAAGTGGGGAAGGGAACTTGCAAGAACTCCCGGGACCCTGGTAGACAAGGACTCGTTCCTCTGACTTTACAGCGGTGGTTCCTCTGTGCTCCGGATCCTCTCCTATTTCCATGCCCTGTTTTCACACCTATGGCCGTGTTATCTTGAAAGTAAACTCCCCAAGCAAAGGCAGGGAGGGCAGAGAGTTAGTCTGTATTGTTCATCACTGCCCTCGCCAGGGCCAGGACTGAATGAATGTGGCAGGGACAAGCACTCCACTACGCGCCGAGGGTCTTAAGGCGTGTCCTTTCTCTGCTCTGTGGCTTTGGAAAAACTACCTATCCCCTACGGACTTCATCCATCTAGCATGCAGGTGACACCAGCTCCACCTTACAGGGTTGGGATAATACCATTTGACTCTTACTGGATCTTTGAATTTTAAGAGCTATGAAATCGACTTGAAAAGAATAACTGAAGGAGATCGAGCTGCTTCTAGAATTTACAGTGGATAACATTTCTAGAAAACGTGCTGCAAACTTTCCCTCTTAGAAATGCAAAAACACCTTTCCAAATAAACTCTTAGGTGAAGAAGCCAAAACTGAAGTGATTGCACTATTTAGAATTAATGGCACCACAGGCCAGAGCCCAAGGAGTGCAGCTAAAGCAGTACTCAGAGGAATAATTTATAGCCTTAAAGGGATTTATCAAAACATAAGATTGAAAATAGATGAACTGATGAGGCACCTGGGTGGCTCAGTGGTTAAGTGTCCAACTTCGGCTCAGGTCACGATCTCACGGTTTATGGGTTCAACCCCACATCATGCTCTGGCTGACAGTTGCAGAGCTTAGAGACTGCTTCAGATTCTGTGTCTCCCTCTCTCTCTCTCTGCACCTCCCCCACTTGTGCTCTCTCTCTCTCTCAAAACTAAACAAATAAACACTAAAAAAGAAAGAAAATACATGAACTGAATATTCAACTCAAGAAATGGGAAAACAAACACCACCACCACCAACAACACACAAGGCACACACACAAAGGAAGAAGAGTTTCCAACTGAATTTTTTCATGGAAAAGTCTTAGGAGAGTGGGACATATTTCTACCAGGAGATCTTTTCTTTTTCTTTTCTTTCTTTTCTTTTCTTTTCTTTTCTCTTTTCTTTTCTTTCCTTTCCTTTTCTCTTCTTTTCCTTTTCTTTTCTTTTCTTTCCTTTTTAAATTTATTTTATTATTTGTTTATTATTTATTTATTATATACAACTTATTGTCGATTTGGCTAATGTACAGTGTATACAATGTGCTCTTGGTTTTGAGGGTAGATTCCCATGATTCATCACTTACATACAACACCCAGTGCTCATCCCAACAAGTGCCCTCCTCACTGCCCTTCATGCATTTCCTCCCGTAAACTCCCATCAACCCTCAGTTTGTTCTCCACATTCAAGAGTCTCTTATGGTTTGCCTCTGTCTCTGTTTGAAACTGTTCTTCCCCTTCCCTTCCTCCATGGTCCTTCGTTAAGTTTCTCAAGTTCCACATCTGACTCAAAACATGTGATATCCGTCTTTCTCTGACTGACTTATTCGCTTAGCATAATACCCTCCAGTTCCATCCACGTTGTTGCAAATGGCAGAATTTCATTCTTTCTCATTGCTGAGTAGTATTCCATTGTATGTATAAACCACATCTTTATCCGTTCATCAGTTGATGGACATTTGGGCTCTTTCCATAATTTGGCTATTGTTGAAAGCGCTGCTATGAACACTGGGGTACATGTGTGAATCAGCACCTATACCAGGAGATTTTCTGAAAGCGGTCACCAATTGATACATTTCCATTAGTCAATAATTTGTAATTATATAGTGCCCCCTGGAGAGAATGAAGCTTTCTAGAGGATATAGCTATTCTGTAATAGTCAGTTCATGTTTTATCTACATCATCCTTGGAAAAGCACCAATCAAGGAAGATGAAGGGATTGTGGGGAGCAGACCCTTGATCATGTGAGGAGGCATCTTGCTAGGTGATGCAATTTGTACAATGTGATAATGGCATCGAGGAACACCTAGACACCAGAGTGCAATACACAGGGTCCTGTGGGGAGAGAGGACCTTTAGCCACCAGCAGAAAGTTCCATGAGGGTAAAAGGAGGTAGAGGGGGAACAGTGTGCTGGCTTCCTTTTCTAGTTCCATTTGATAATAATCTGTGACTAGTAAGAAACCAGGCCCCTAGCTCCCTGAGGATGTCATCCAGACAGAAGACCACTAGAAATTGCTATTGGGCTGGAGCAAAGAAGACCTTAAACTCCCATTTCTTTAAACAACGCTTGACTCTAGACTCGCTCAGAACAGCAAGAGAATTGGGCCAAACACCTTTCTTCAATGTTTTCTCCACACTGGTCTGCACCAGAAAGTGCCAACACTTTCTCTCTTGCCAAGAGGGAGGAACCAAGAAACAGGAAGCTTTCCAAGCCTAAGTCATCAACCCATGCGTGGGGCTGCTGGCTCCTGTGCACCACTGAGCGGGGTCGGGTCCCCGGGGTGACTGGAGTTTCCCCTTAACTGGCGGGTGCCTGGAACCAGACACACGGTAGGGGTGCTGGTATCTTTAGACTTGGGAACCCAATGGGACCTGCACTGACTTATTTAACCTCTTGAAGCCTTGTTTTGTTTTGCACTGTTGTTTGTGGGAGTTTTTTTAAATCTTTCTTTTTTTTAAATTCCGTGTAGTTCACATACAGTGTTATATTAATTTCAGGTGTACAATATAGTGATTTGACAATTCCGTGTATTATTCAGTGCTTATTGTGATAAGTGTGCTCTTAATCCCCATCACCTATTCCACCCCTCCCCCCCCCACCTCCCCTCTGGTAACTTCTGTCTATTCTCTACAGCTAAGAGTCTGCTTTTTTGGTTTGTCTCTCTTTCTCCCCCCCCCCCTTTGTTGATTTGTTTCTTAAATCCCACCTAAGAATGAAATTATATGAGATTTGTCTTTCTCTGGCTGGTTTATTTTGCTTGGCATTGTACTTTCTAGATCCATCCATGTTGTAGCAAATGGCAAGATTTTATTCTTTTTACAGCCAAATAATACTCCAGTGTGTGTGTGTGTGTGTGTGTGTGTGTGTTGTGTGTATCACATCTTTATCCATTCATCTATCGATGGGCACTTTCATAATTTGGCTATTGTGCGGGTATAGCTCAGTGGTGGAGCATTTGACTGCATAATTTGGCTATCGTAATTAGCGCTGCAAAAACACAGGGGTGTTGGAAGGGGGGTGGCAGAGTGACAGAGAGGATTTCTCCGGAACCTGTTTTTTTTTTTTTTTTTTAATTTTAAATTTATTTTGAGACAGAGAGAGACAAAGCATGAACAAGGGAGGGCCAGAGAGAGAGGGAGACAGAATCCGAAGCAGGCTCCAGGCTCTGAGCCGTCAGCACCGAGCCCGACACGGGGCTCGAACTCACAGACCGTGGGATCACGACCTGAGCCGAAGCGGACGCTTAACCAACTAAGCCCACCCAGGCGCCCCATCTGGAGCCTGTTTTATGAGGGCACTAAATCCCATTCATGAGGACTCCACCCTTACAACCTGATCGCTTCCCAAAGGCTCCACATCCCAATACCATCACCTTGGGGATTAAGATTTCAACATATAAATTTTGGGGGGGGGGTGGATGCAAACATTCAGACCATGGTGCCACCTCACAGGCTGTGGTAAGTTTTCCGTGAGGAAATTACATAAAGCATTTAGATTAATGCCTGGTTTCTGTCCAAACTCAAACTACATAGTGACTTAGCCCTTTTGTGCCAGTTTTCTCTTCGGAAAACAAAAGGGGGTAAACAATAACTGTCATCTCCGAGTTCAGAAAGGAGTTTAAATATATAAGGTGGAGGGGCACCTGGGCGGCTCAGTCGGTTAAGCATCGACTCTTGATCTCGGCTCAGGTCATGATCTCACAGTTTGTGAGTTTGAGCCCGCATCAAGTTCTGCACTGACAGCATAGAGCCTGCCTGGGATTCTGTCTCTCCCCTTCTCTCTGCCCCTCCCTCACTCTCTGTCTCAAAATAAATGAATAAACCTAAAAGAGATTTATATATATTTATATAAGTATATAAAATATAAGTATATATCTTAATTTATAAGTATTTATAAGTATTATTTAAATATAAGTATTTATATAAGTTATAATATTTATATATACTTTATGTATTTATGTTAAGTATATATATACTTATATACACTTATATAATTAAAGTGTATATATATACTTATATGTATATAAGTATATATATACTTATTTATATAAGTGTATATATACACTTATACATATAAGTATATATATATTTGTACTTATTTATGTATAATATATATATACATATATATAAGTATATATATACACTTACATAAATAAGTATATATATACTTATATACATATACCTATTTATATATACTTATAATAATATATAAGTATATATAAATAAATATATATAAAGTGTATATATAAGTGTATATATAAGTATATATACTTATATGTATATATGTGTATACATACTTATTTATATAAGTGTATATCCTTATCATATAAGTATATATATTTATACTTATTTATATATAAATATATACTTATATGTATAAATAATATATATACACTTATGTAAATAAGTATATATACTTATATACATATACCTATTTATATACTTATATTAAATATATAAAGTATATATAAATAAGTATATATAAATATTATATATAATATATAAAATATTTATATATATAATATGTATATAATATATATACATTATATATATGGTCGAGCCATATGAAATTGTCAACTTTTGATCGCTTTTGCCCTCTACAGATAGTAATTTTGTGTGAGTCAATCTGATGAAACGTGGTAGCTTAATTTCCACCTATCGGGACTCACAAGCAATTATAAATAAAATTGTTACTTTATTCCCTCCTCACCTTCTAGTTCTACAGTGAAGCACACCTCAGGGAAATGACAAGACCGAACTTGGGTCTTTTTTTTTTTTTTTCTCTCTCTCTCTCTTTGTTTCATTTTATATTCTCCCCCGCTCCTTGCCCATAATTATATTTCCCAGCACTCTGTAGGGACAAGCTCTGCTAATCAGAAATATCCCATAGAAGCAGTAGATTTGTTATTTTCAGTGTTAAGTTGTTTAATTGATTTGATAATTGCCCTGGGAGACACACACACGTACACATACGCAAAACAAATGTCAGGCCGCACACTTTTCTCTCGACAGTAAGATGAAGGTGTTTTAGTTATTGGAACTCAGATGTCACCTAGAAGAATAAGAGGAGGTACCAGGGAAAAAAGGGGGGGAGTGGAACCGGCGTGGCGGGGGAGGCAGGCCATCCCTCTTGGTTATCAAGCGAAATGACTCCCCAAATATGACAATAAATCACTTGCAGGAATCAATAGACGGGAGGCCACTGCTCACGCTGATAATGCATCAATCAATATTTAATGTTTACACTTTAATTAATCCACACATGGGAAGCATTCTTTCAGTGACAAAAATAAAGGGATGAGAAATAAAACACCTTTTATATCAAGGAGCAGTCAGCACACTGCCTATCTGGGTGGCTTTGATTGGAGCTGTCATTGATCCCCTCGAGCCTGGCCAGCTCCTGAGTCACATGTGGATATCAAGCTAATGTGGGGGGAGGGCCAGGGGTGTCAGAAGCCTGCTGGGAAGATTGTGACTCCCTCAGAACTGCTTCGGAGTATGGATTCCTGCGAAGGCAGAACAAAGCCAGGGCAAATATCGGATTGGAACGTTGGTGACACCTTCTCCCCAGAAGTGATTTCTGTCTGCAGATAGTGATCTATAACTCTGGGGGAGGCAGGGTGAGCGGGGAAAGACATTTTGCCTCTGTTTGAAGAGGCTGAGTGTCATTTCGGACATGTGGGTTGCACTCTCAACCCCCAGGACTCGTCGGGAACCTTCATTGCCCAGCCGCACGCTTCTCACGCCTCTGCTCCTACTTCCTATCACGCGCTCGGAAAATACCCACACCCCGCATTACTATAATTCAGGTAACCGCACACGAAGCTGTTTGAGATGTGGTTGACCAGTTGACCGCCTTCTGCATCTCTCTCTCTCTCTCTCTATATATATATGTATATGTATATATTATGTGTGTGTGTATATATATATGTGTGTATATTCTGTGTGTGTATATATCTTGTATCTATATATGTGTGTATATCTATATGTGTGTCTCTCTGTGTGTCTCTCTATGTGTGTCTCTTGTGTCTATCTCTGTCTCTCTCTGTGTCTCTATACTGTCTCTCTCTGTCTCTGTGTGTCTCTCTGTGTGTCTCTGTGTGTCTCTGTGTGTCTCTGTGTGTCTCTGTGTGTCTGTCTCTCTGTCTGTCTCTCTGTGTCTCTCTCTGTCTCTGTGTGTCTCTGTGTGTCTCTGTGTGTCTCTGTGTGTCTCTCTCTCTGTGTCTCTCTGTCTCTGTGTCTCTCTGTGTGTCTCTCTCTGTGTCTCTCTGTGTCTCTCTCTCTGTGTGTGTGTCTCTGTGTCTCTCTCTCTGTGTGTGTCTCTCGTCTGTCTCTCTCTGTGTGTCTCTGTCTCCCCCCCCTCTCTCTCTTTTTTTGGTAGACCTTTCGTCAAGCATACGTCACGTTTGGTTTTGCAGATTTCTCTCAGTATTTTGGAGACAGTTTGGGGTCTCAGCCATTTTGCAGGCCCTCGAAAAGCTCGTAGGCTGTGAACATGTCTACGGCTTGCCTTTGAGGAAATGGCTTGGTGGGCAATGCTGGATGGATTTTGACCCTCGGAAACTTACCGAGCCCTCCTTTTTGGAGCGTAGCAGGGAGGTGACGATCATAGATGTGAAAACTGCCACGAGTCTTGGGTTGGGTTCTTCTAAAAGGAGAGCCCGAGGTAAGAATTGGAGAGCACGTGGTGGATAAGTGAGGCGGGGACGAAAAGGCAGTCAAAACGAGGAGGATGTGGTCACTGCAGGGAGATGGGACTCACTCCCACTGAGAACTCGGGAAGCCACAGCAGACACTCCGATCAGTCAAAGCTTCTGGAAGGTGAGGAAGCCGCGTTCACCACCCCGTCTGCTGTCAGTTGAGGGTGGCTTCTGGGGGGTTGGTGGTCCACTGCTTCCCACTTCCAAGGCCAGCGAAAGAGCCCACGGCAGAAAGCAGCCCTTCTTTCCAAGCAGCCGTTAGCTTGCAGAGTTGCCGGCAATGAGGTGTGAGCACCTGCCGACTCTGACCCTTCCACCAGGACAACTCAGTCACAGCTGACTTGGATTCTGACCACAAAATGGAGAGACAAACAACCAGACAAAAACCACACCCCGAACCGAAACAACAGCAAAAGTGGTGTCAAAGCAACCGTTTCAGTGCTCTACCCTCTTCCAGTAAATCCAACCCTCTTCGAATTTCCTCCACGTGTTGGAAGACGGCACCCTCGGTCGGCTGAGTCGGTAGGTGAAGTAGGTTAGGGGCTGTGTGTGAACGATACGAGGTTACACCGCACCACGATGCTCAGCCGGCCTGAACCCTTTGAGCCGGCGGAGGGGCTGGCTGGCTGATTCATGAATCAGCCCCTTCTGGGGCATCCAGTCCTGTTTGGAATTCTCTTTGTCTTTCCTCTTCTCCTCTCTTTCCCGAGCTTTCTTAGCTGACGTTGAGGCCACGTCAGTTCTTGTACGGTCCAACAGTTTCTATACAAATTTACCAACTCTACTCCCTACACAAGAAGCAAACTACAACCCAGCCAAGGTAGCGTAACACGCTCATGATTCTTGCACAGAAATGTTTGCGATAGCTGTCCAGCGTTGACCGTATTGATTTCATTTTTTTCTTCTTTTGCATTTATACTACCTGCCTCCTCCGCCATCGATTCCCTGGAGAGTTAATAAATTTACTTCCACCGTATATGTCATTGACTGTACCATATTTCTGATTGGTTGAATAGATTTAATTTTCCGAAGTTCTTGTTATAGGAAGCTGGTTCAATCTGTGTCAGTCACTCTTGAGTTTCCAAGACTGTATTATGCGTCCTCCGGTTGCAAATAATAGACTGTGCTCATTAAAAAGGAGCAAGAAAAAAGAATTGTGGGAGGGCCATTGGCTAGATGCAGGAGCGTGTCCAGTGATCTCAGCTATGACCTATCTTTCTCAAGGGCAACCATCACGTGGCCAAACTCCAAACACCTGTCCCTATGCACCTCTACTTAAAAGCCAAACTCTCAGGAAATGACCTCTTTGATTGGCTTTGGTTATTCTGTTCTCGCTTTGTGGCCAAGACTAAGTGAGGTGTCTTAAGCTGTCACTTCCTCAAAGCAAAGGTGAACACTACATACAGATGAAGAAGGGACGAAATTACAAAGCTGACAAAGGCGAGAAGCCATGATGCCCCCACAGTCTCAGTTATATAAGATTTTCTCCCTCCGGATTTCCCCCCCTTCAATTTCCCTTGCTGATTTTGAAATGAACATATGGCATGTTCACAATGATTTTTTAAACGTATGGAAGAAATAGACATGCAAAGGGCCAACATCATGGCAAGGAAAGTAAAATATGAGCGCTGACTATATGCCAGACTCCTTATATTTATATCCCGAGGGTCCTGTGGTATAAACTCTTGTTTTCTAATACGTTGCTTGAGCTCCTCCTCCTTCAGAATCAAGGTGTACGATATTTCCCTCTTGAGACTTCCTCTTCTTCTTTATATTGTCCAAGAGCCTCTTGGGATTACTTTAGTCCAGTGGTTTTCTTTTTTTTTTATTAAAAAAAATTTTTTTTTCAATGTTTATTATTTTTGGGACAGAGAGAGACAGAGCATGAACGGGGGAAGGGCAGAGAGAGAGGGAGACACAGAATCAGAAACAGGCTCCAGCTCCGAGCCATCAGCCCAGAGCCTGATGCGGGGCTCGAACTCACGGACCGCGAGATCGTGACCTGGCTGAAGTCGGACGCTTAACCGACCCGCCACCAGGCTCCCCAGTCCAGTGGTTTCAACCAGGGCCAACATTACCCCTTCCTCCCCCCCCAGGCCACTGGCCAATGTCTAGAGACATTTTGGCCATTACTGGGACTAGGGGTGGGCTAATCTTGCCTCTACTGGGAAGAGGCTAGAGATGCTTCTACACATCCTATAGTGATCATGACAGCCTCCTACAGTAAAGAGTTCTCTGGCCCAGGTGGTCCATTGTGCCAACATTGAAGAAACCGTGCTTTAATCCCAGGGGGTCAACTCTAGCCCAAACACCAAGCCAAGAGAAAGCATGAGGTATCAACATAATATTGCTATGCTTATCTCGGCCACGTGGAGTCACTGTTGAAGATTAGTCCAGTATAGTCTGGCAACTGTTCTTCTGGTGAGAATCTCTGCTGGTACAAAATGATACCCCGTATTGGCCTTTTTGGGTCACACTCACACCTTCCTATGTTATTTCCTAAAATCCAACAACTGAGCCAAGGAGATTGGACCTGAGGTGTTTCTATTTTCATGACAGATAGATTCTCTGCAGAAGGAAAAATGCCTTGAGCTCTAGGGTTCAGCTGAGTTCCTTCCCTGAACTTGGCCACCTGAAGCAGAATTAATCCTGCAGACAGATTCCTATCCCAAGTTCACCACCGATCAGATTTGAGACTCTCTGTGGCCTTTGCCTTTTGTCTCCATTCTGCCCCATCATCCTGCTCAACGCAAGCCAGACGTATTTCTTCAGTTGTTCATATCTTAGAGTTGGCTGCATGTTTGGCATGAGCCTCAGATCAGTTCTGCTACTAGAAAGCAAATGACCTTGGCCTTAGCCTTGGGCTCTCCATTCGTAGTAGAGTGATGGGTTGGGTTGGGGGGGGGTTTCTAGTATCAAAGCATGCATATATATCATTTTTTCCCAAGTTGGTCAGGGTGTGTGAACATGTACTCTTATGCATACTGTTTAAGATTTGTCTTTGGATTGACTCACTAATATTTACTCAATAACGTTTTTTGAAAAGGAATCTTTATTCATTTCACACATGGAAAGTTAGTTGGCGTACATAGAAGATAATATAAGAAATAGGTACATTTGCAGGGCCCCTGGGTGACTCAGTTGGTTAAGCGTCCGACTCTTGATTTTGGCTCAGGTCATGATCTCACAGTTGTGGGACCAAGCCTCGTGTCATGACTCTGTCTGCCTTCCCTCTCTCCCTCTCTCTCTGCCCTTCCCCCACTCATGTGTGTGCCCTCTCCATCTCTCTCTCTCAAAATAAATCAATAAGCTTCAAAATACTTTAAAAATTAATAATAATAATGCAAATGAAACAAAAAGACTGTTATTCAATTCTAATGCAATGCTGTGGCTTGCTAAGTATTCGAAGCCACAGACCCACCTTTCGTTCTTGAAGACAGAGATGGGCCAGTGTTAGAGAAGGAGAAAAGACACACTAGGACCCATGGAAACTTATTTTTGCTTGACGGCTAATCAGAGGGGACAGGATGAAGGCTGAAAGGGAGTCTTGTGAAGGCCTGACGTGCCTGTACAGCCCCTCACCTTGGCTCTTGTATCATAGGTCTCCCCCACTATCTGAAAGTAGAGTGTTCCTGTGAAAATTTCCCCAAGCCAAAATGGAATAGGGGCACCTGGGTGGCTCAGTCGGTTAAGTGTCCGACTTCAGTTGAGGTCATGATCTCACGGGTCTGGGGGTGCTTAGTCCATGGGTTCAAGCCCTCGCTCGACCTCTGCACAGACAGCTTGGAGCCTGGAGCCTGCTTCAGATTCTGTGTCTTTCTTCTCTCTCTCCGCCCCTCCCCTGCCTCTGCTCTCTCTCTCTCTCTCTCTCTCTCAAAATAAATAAATAAGCATTAAAAAAAACCAACCAGAATGGAATAAAGCAAAGAAACAATTACCATTAATTTATATGGAAAATTTTTTGACCGTTTCCAAACCCACAAATAAATTCTCTTAGGCTCTTCTGAAACCTTAGGACACATCTTGCTAACGGATGCACACAATAAACCGGGCTAAAGCACAGATGCTCACAGACCCAGTTCAAAGGTCTGGTGGCTTGATGCTGAGTATAGTTCCCAGGAAAGAGCTTGGCCCAGGCCTTCTGGAAGCTCAAGGTGCTCACTGCCTCTATAATACTTGCTGTAAAACAAACACTGAATGGTATTTTTTGCTTTTTGCTTTTTTTTTTTTGTAAAAGCAAAAACCCTATCCAGATTTCTTTTGGTTACTGAAAGTGGCTACTAATGTAGGTCTTTTGTGAAAGTGAGGTGGCATAATGCAAACTTTTGGAGAGCGGGGGATACCTGCATATGCATCCCGGACTTCCTGGTCCTGGAGGGCTCTCTGGGCTCCAGCCATCGGCTTCTTCTTCCCTGTTTATATCTCAAAAAAGGCCCAAGAGACATTGAGGAGAAGGCAAGTGCTGCACCCCAGTGCTCGCTTCCGGAGGGCAGGCTAATGTTTGCCCTGAGAGGCAGGGCCCCAGCCTCCCGAAGGACACCTTGCCTTCTGATCTGTGACTATCCCCAGTTCCACAATCAGAGACAGTCCCCTGGGTTTAGCGGATGCTAGTTCTCGAAAGTGTGCGAATTTCCAGGTGGCCATAGGGGGGTGATCTCTCTTGGGCCACATGCCAAGTAGAGCACCCCAGACTGAGGTTTATTAGTCTTTTCCTGGAAAGGAGTGCAAGGCCCAAGCATGGTTAAGAAGGAGGACGTGTCTGGGGTGCCTGGGTGGCTCAGTCAGTTAAGTGTCTGACTTCGGCTCGGGTCATGATCTAACGTTTTGTGGGTTCGAGCCTTGCATTGAGCTCTGTGCTGACAGCTCAGAGCCTGGAGTCTGCTTTGGCTTCTGTGTCTCCCTCCCCCACTGAGCTCTGGTCTCTGATAAATGAATAAACATGAAAAGAAATTTAAAAACAAAAGAGAAGTATCTGGTGTCAGGCCAAGATGACAACGGAAGAAGCAGGGATAAGCTAAGCCCAGTGTCAGAGTTTTGTCCAAAGTCCTACTTGGCTCGTAAGCAATGTCTTCAGCATGGGTAGAGCTTGTTTTGGCCCCCAGTTATGATACCTAAAGAAGGGACACCATGGGAGAATTGGAAAGAAGACCCTACTCTCTGGGACTCGTAACAGTGTTTCTCCAAAATCTCCCAAGCATGGCGCCTGGTACACGGCGAGGAACACACGATTGTTGTTGTTGTCGTCACTATTATATTTTCCTTGACTAGTATCAGTTTCTAGACTTCTCTCTGTTGTCTTTCACAGCCCTTAAAGAGGGCCTGACCCTTCTAAGTTGGCTGTGAAAAGAATACCACAACATAGTCCAATTTTTAAAAAGTCTCATTATTTGTCCCAGGTCCTGTGCCAAGTGCTTTATATGTGGTGTTTTATTCCACCCATTCAACTACCCCACGGCATGGCGGCTAAGAGTAGCCTCCATTTTAGGACTTGAGAAAGCTCAAAGTGCTTGGCCAAGATGTCCGTGTGAGTAGGTAACTGAGCTTAGGTTCAGCGCTGGCTTCCAACCTAGTCTTTTTCCAGCATTTCCTCAGATGTACTTGGGTTGGAATGGGAATTGGATCATGCTTACATTTCTTTGGGACAGAAGTCCCTAGGGCTTGGCTTTTTTTGCGTGCTCTATAGCAGAGGTTCTCAAGGTACCCAGATCAGCAAAATTACCCAGGAAAGAAGATGCTGGAGTCTCGCCTTTGATCTATAGAGTCAGTATCTTGGGGGGGAGGTGCTGGGAATTAGCATTTTGAAAAGCTTGCCTAACGATTAAGCCAGACTACAGCCTATGGGTATTTCACTCTATAAATAGTGGTGTATACTAAATGTTTGTTAACGGGATATGTTCTTCCGTAATTTTCCAGGGATGAGGTACAGTGTCTTAAGATAAGGTTTATGATCTGTAATCCCGATGGGCAATGAGGGGAAACCATACTCTTCAACTTTTTTTATTACTGCTTTCCTTTCTTCCTTCCTTCCATTATGTATCATCTTCTATCTATCATCTATCTATCTATCTATCTATCTACCTATCTGTCTATCATCTATCACCCATCTATCCATCCATCTATTATCTATCATTTGTCTTCGTCCACCTATCCATCTATCATCTATATCTATCATCTATCTATCTATTCACCTATCTGTCCACCTGTCCATCTATCTATTCATCTATCTACCTATCATCTATCTTATAAAGTATTTTTTTGTACAAAATCTGCCTACCTGCTGGGGTTATCTTTTTTTCTTTTTTCAAAGTTTATTTATTTATTTTGAGAGACAGAGAGAGAATCCCAAGCAGGCCCCGCGCTGTCAACTCAGAGCCCAGCATGGGGCTCAATGCCATGACTGTGAGATCATGACCTTAGCAGAAATCAAGAGTCAGTCGTTCAACCGACTGAGCCACCCAGGTGCCCCTGGGATTATCTTTTCTATCATGGGGGTGGGATGATGCTTGGGTTCTGATGTGAGAAATTATGAGAAGACTTGTATGGGAAGCAGTGGTGTAAATGGTCCATCATCATGACCTTTTCCTGACTGAGAAGTGTAGAGGATCCCTTGCTGGGGAGGACTTGAAATGACTGCCCAAGGGTCGTAGTGGTAGGCCTATGGGTAGGCCCCATCCCTTCTACCCTCCGCCTCCCGAATCTGTGCTGAGACCATGCCCGACTTGTTGTTTTATTTTTTTAATTCTTATTGACCACATGCTAAGGGTGTACCCAGAACTTGCTAGGTGACTCCTCAACACAAAGAGGATTCTTCCTTGGATCACTTCTCAGGGTCCACAAACTACTCCTCCTGGAGGAAGAGGCTGGTATAGAAAGAGGTAATGGAACAAAAAATGGGGGCAGGGAAAATACTCCAAATTGTTGCAGAGGGAGTGTCAATGTCGCCTGGGGTTCCGGGGTACTGCTCCTTTCCATGGATCTGGATGATCAAGGCTCGATGGTTCTAATAAACCCTCTGACCTTTATTTCCCAGGAAGCCAGATACTCACATCCCTTCCTTTAATTTGTACACAGACACGAGTTGGTCAGTGAGAGCACTGGTGTGGGTTGTGTGAAGGCACTGGGGAGCTCACCTCGCTCTCCAGCTAAATTCTCACCCCCCTGGTATGGGATGTATGTGGAGTTGGAAGTCTGAAAATAGTCCCAAGGCCACCAACCAAATATATATGGAGGCATTCATTAATGGGTCTGTACCCTTGAATGAATACATGTCCGTTGATTTCTAATAACCTCTAGGTGAGCTCCCTTGAAAGTCAGAGAAAGACATTTTCCCGCCATTTTAGCCCAGTGTCCCATTTTGTCTTTCTCTGTGAGAAATCAATTACAAAAAATGATAAGCCAAAATCACTTTGTGTAAAAATTGTAGGTGTTTTTAGTGATGTGTAAGAATTTCTTATAGTGACTGAAAGAAAAAAACACTTTGCAAAATCACTATAAAGTGGTGCTGTGTAAAAAGATTCTAGCTCTAGACGTTCTTAACTATAACATTGCTAGAATAAGAACAATGAATTCTAGAAAACCAGTGGAAAAACGGCCAACTCCTTAAACTGAAAGATGACTTTTTGCCCGCACTAACAAGGGTTATGCTTTTATTTTAGGAGCTTTTGTGGTCCTCAGCACTCCTGTAAAATGTTCTAATGCAAAACTGACTAATATTACTGCAAAGGTGGGATAACTTACGTAATTTCAAGAGTCTGTGTCCAAATATTAGATTTACATCACCATGTTGGCCCAGACAAGGATGGTGAAAAGTGAGCCCTGCTCGAATCTCTTGTGGTTGGAATCAGAACGAGAAATAGAGTAGTTATCTTGGTCAAAATGTAAAACGTGTTAAAATTCTGAAATGGGACCAAGCTTTTTTTCCCCCTGTGTTAAGAAAATCTCTGAGAGGGCGCCTGGGTGGCTCAGTTGGTTAAGCGTCTGGCTCTTGATTTCGGCTCCGGTCGTGATCTCACGGTTTGTGGGATCGATCTCTAGCTGGGCTCTGGGCTGACAGTGCAGAGCCTGCTTGGGATTCTCTCTCTTTCCCTCTCTCTCTTCCCCGTTCCCTGCACATGCTCTCTCTCTCTCTCTCTCTCTCAAAAGAAATAAACATTAAAAAAAAAATCTGAGAAATAATACATTTTGAATTAGATTGTCTCTTTAAAACTGAGGCAAAAAAAAAATAAATAAAGACAGAGCAGTTCTTTCCTTCGCTGTGGCACATCAGCAACAATTCCCAGGTTTCCAGGGGGACCCATGATTTTAAATACCAAAGGAGAACCCTTTGCCCTTTTCTTTCACGCATGTGACTGTCTGTCAAACCCAAGGCACCCCATAAAGCCTATTACATAGTCTTTCCATGAGTAACAGTAAATGGAATTTAGGGCTAGTTTATAGAGTGACAGACAGTGTTGTGGCTGACACATATCTATGCTGAGAATTTGTTGCGTCGGCTGCTGGAAGTGCCATGTACATTTTCCATAAGAGGAGCTCAAAGGGCACTGGGTTCCAGTTGTGCAAAATGTTTTGAGAGAGATAGATTATTGTAGGTACTCAGCGGGTTTGACCACTTGGAAACATTTAATGAGCGTGCCCCCTTCAAGTTCGCTTTTAAAAGGCCAATTCCATAAAATGTTAAGGTACTGGACATGGCCCTGAAGCATCCACATAGTCCCAGGGTAATAGAACCTAAATCTGGATGATGGTTAGAGATCATCTAGTAAAACTCACACACTTTCCAGGGGGAATTGGGGACCAGAGAAAGTAACTCCGTTTAAAATCACATAGGGTGTTCATGACGGAACTGGAGGTCCAGCGTTCCCAGTTTAGGTTCCTTCTGTGGTAAACCATCTGAGAAACCACACCGACTCATTCATTTGTACACAGGTAAAGGATTCCAAACCCATCATCCATCCATCCAGTCTCCGTGCATCCACCCATTCATCCATTTATCCGTTCAACCCATCCGTCCGTCCATCCTTCACCCATCCATTGAAAATAGCATTTATTAACTATCTGTTCTGTTTTGATCTTTTGTAGATCCTGGGGTATAAGAATGAAAGGTGTCCTCTGTTGTCCTCAAGAAGTGCCTCACACAATACAGGGTGATGAGTGCCGGCTGAAAGTTTGCAGTTTCCCTTGGGAATTCAGAGGGATCTGATTGAAGGGAATCCAAGATGGCCACACAAGAAATCTGACACCTGTCCTGAATCTTGGAGGGCAGGGAACGCGAGTCCTCCCAACCTTGTCTTTTTGAAATATTTTCGCTCCTTGAATTCCTTTGTCTTGTCATATATATGTTAGAACTAGTTTGCCAAAACCTACAAAGGCACTTTTTTCTGTAATGTAAGTCATAATGTCCCTGCTTATTTTTGGCTTTAGTACTCAAATCTCCTCCCTTTTTTTCTTGGTCATTCTCAGTAAAGGTTGTTATTTTGTTGATCTCTTCAAATAACCGATCTTGACTTTTACTGACATTTTCTACTGATTTTTTTAAAAATTCTCTATTTAATTTATCTCCACTTGACTCTTTATTATTTCCACCTTTCTGCTTGCTTTGGGTTTGCTCTTCCTTTTCCAGTGTCTGGAAAGTTTAAGCTGTTGAAAGATGAAAGTTTAAGCTATTGACGTGAAAGCTTCCTTTGTTTTTTTCTTTAAATATAGGCATTTACAGCTATAATTCTCCCTCTAAACACTGCTTTTGCTGCATCCATCCCATAAGCTTTGGTATGTATGCTTTCATTTTAATTCACCTCAAAGTATTTTGGAGTTTACTCTTGTGCAAACCTAGCCCTTTGTTCGGTTAGGAGAGTGCTGGTTAATTTCCACATATTCACAAATGTTTCAAATTTCCTTTGATGACTGACTGCTAATTTTATTTCATCATGGCTAGAGATACACTTTGCCTGATTTCCATCCTCTTAAATCACTGAGACTCATTTTATGGCCTGAAACATATGGCCTATCCCGGAGAACGTTCCAAGTGCACTTGAGAGGAATGTGCATTACTCTGTTGTTTGGGGGCAGAGCGTGCTGGCGATGTCTGGGAGGTCTGGTGGTTCGTAGTGTCCTTCAAGTTTTCCATTTCCTTCATCTTCTAATTGTTCCATCGATTGTATAAAGTGGGTATTTAAATCCTCAGCGATTCTTACTGAAATATCTATTTTTTTCCTTCAATCCTATCCGTTTTTTTGCATCAGAAACGTTGGGGCTCTGTTTTTAGATGCATGTATGTTTATGGTTTTTGCGTCTTGCTGGACTGGCCCTTTTAGCATTATAAACTGTCTTTCTTTATGCCTAGATACTCCACTTTTTGAATCTTTGAATGATGCTGTCATTGGAAATTTTATCCCAATGCACAAGAACTGTTTCTGATCTCCCTGGTACTAATAACTTACTATATTGCTTTTTGAACCAATCGTTCAAAGGCTTGTGCACAACAACATTCAAAACTTGTTCTTGTAAAGTCATTACCCTCAGGAAGAATGACTAAATCTGTTTCAAATGTCTCTGCCCTCTTTCTTTATTGATTCTGTCAGGTGACCTCTCTCAGCATCCCAAACCAGCTGGCTGAGGTTATTTCAGGCTAATTGTTTTCCTGAAATAGTACTGTTTGTTCAAAATAAAATATTTGAGAGAGCCTTTTACAACGCAAGAGACTCCAAGCAGATTCAGTATAATCCAACCCTCTCTTATCAATAAATAATTTTAGAGAAAGTGACTTTGCCGAATATTCAGGCATATACAGTCTCTAGCTGTACAACCAGTTGTTTTCATTCTCCTCCGTAAAGAGGCTTAGCTGATGGAACCCTAGCTACTCCTTCCTCTTCTTCTCTGGCTTTCCGGTGTTTTAAAAGTTGCCCCTGCCAGGGCACCGGACCTTGCGAAACACAAAGTCTTCTGTGGGTGCTGCCTGGCATGTAGCTTGATGTCCTCGTCTCGGGGAGGGCCTTGGCTGGGCCTCCCAACCTGCTGCCTGTCCAGACCCTGTCAGATAACTAGCGAGCTTGGTCCGTTAATAGAACGGACCATAAAGAATAGAATAGAATAGAATCTTCCATGAAGATTAATTTTCCTCTGGACACTGCAGGGGTGTGGCTCATTCAAGGCCAGCATCCACCGTTCTTGGGCCCAGCACTTGGTGTCCTTCATGGTGTTCTAGAATCTCAAGGCCGGCAGGGCCCAAGATTCTCTTTCATAGTGTGACTCATGATCCTTCTGTGACGTTCACGTGGAATAAGGCTGGGCCCAAGGACACAGGCTTCTTTTTCAACGTACAGGTCCAAATGTGGGCAAGGAATGCACATTTTATTTATTTATGTATGTATGTATTTATTTATTTTTAAGTGTTTATGTTTTGAGAAAGAAAGAGAGCATGTGCGTGCGCAGGGGGAGGGGCAGAGAGAGAGGGAGACAGAGGTTCCAAAGCGGGTGTCGCGCTGACGGCCGAGAGCGCGATGAGGGGTTAAACTCACGAGCCATAAGACCATGACCTGAGCCCAACTGGCTGAGCCACCCAGCCGCCCCATGAGAAACACCGCATCTTAACAAATGGAATCGCCTGGCTTGAAAATACACACCAGAAGCAACAGTGCCAGTGAAGCTCTCAACTCCGGCCCGTATTCGGGACTTGCGGTTTACTGACCTCCTTCCCCGCTTCCCACCTCCTCTCCCAACCCCAGCCGTTTTTCTCCCCCTCTAAGGGATCAAAAGGTAGGAAGGTGCAGGTTTTGCCTCGTACCACAAGAGAAAGCAGGACCCCAAGAGAAATGACACTGGTCTTTAGACATCTGGGAACCCGTGAGATGGAAGATAATACACGCTTAGTTTGTGTGCGACCCCCAGAGATAAAACTGGGGTTAACGAGATCAGCATGTAGATTCAGATCTGTTTAGGAAAGTTCTTTTTTTTTTAAGTTTATTTATTTATTTTTGAGAGAGAGACAGAGAGATCACGAGCAGGGGAGGGAGAGAGAGAATCCCAAGCAGGCCCCCACGCCGGCAGCTCAGAGCCCGACTTGGGGCCGAACTCCAGAACCGCGAGATCATGACCCGAGCTGAGATCAAGAGTCAGTCGCTTAACCCTCCTGAGCCACCGAGGCGCCCCTAGGAAAGTTTTCTGTTTGGCAAGAATGTCCAAAGAAATAATGGCCTGCCTTGGGGAAGTGATAGCTCCCTGTTCCCGGAGACAGTAAAATATAGCCTGGATGGTCGTTCATTAGTTTATTATTTAACAGCGGAAAGCTGGAACCCCACTGTCCCAGTTCCGTTACACGAGCCGGGAGACAGCCGCGAACCACACAGGCAGGGGCCCTGCTGTCTCGGAGCTTCTGTGTTGGTGGGTGGAGGCCGCGGACCATAGCCACCAAACAAAACTATTCTTGAAAATGTGGAGAGTGGTGCATGCTGGGAAGGACACAGGCTGCCATGGTCGGGAATGAAAGGTGGTCCCGCTCTCACCACCTCCGGGATGGTTTCGATGGAAACTGGACACCACTCCGGGTGTTTGTTTCCCAGCGAGTCCGGGAACGCGATTCTATGACTCAGCGGTGGGAATTTCTTGATTGCTTGGCCGCCCAGGAATTCAAGATGACCCAGCAGAATTTTGCCTCCAGTTACCTGGAAATTTGATGGAGCGCAATACAGAGCTCTGAAAGTCAACTCTTGACGCAAGAGAGACAAGTCCCTGCAATCGGCCGGAGTCGTGTTTACTGTCGGTTTCTAGTCCGGGGTGGAATGGTGCTGATTTTGGCCAAAGGTCATGGTGCTGATGTTTAGCAGAAAGAGCCTGATGAACAGAAGTCGCCTGATAGCTCGATTTCTTTTAAAAATCCCCTTCCGAGTTCTGTCCTGGAGTCAGGCCCCTTTGGGTTCGACCATCTACAGCTGGTGCTGGAGAGGGAGAGGTGAGAACGTATCCACCTGTCTGTCATCTTCCACACAGTCTTAGCTTGGCTCCCAAAAGGGTTTTTTTTTTTTTCTTTTTTTTTTTTCTTTTTTTTTTTTTTTTAATTTTTTTTTTTCAACGTTTATTTATTTTTGGGACAGAGAGAGACAGAGCATGAACGGGGGAGGGGCAGAGAGAGAGGGAGACACAGAATCGGAAACAGGCTCCAGGCTCCGAGCCATCAGCCCAGAGCCCGACGCGGGGCTCGAACTCCCGGACCGCGAGATCGTGACCTGGCTGAAGTCGGACGCTTAACCGACTGCGCCACCCAGGCGCCCCTCTTTTTTCTTTTGAGCCAACATATAAAGTCCGGTGCTTGACTTAAAAAATCCAGATTTCTGGTGTGGCTTGGAAAACATTGAAGATCTGTCCCCAGATGTTCCCATGCGGTCACATCAGCCAGAGACATAGAGGAACCGCCTCCTTGGGACGGGGTGTGGGCTCGCCAGTTCCCTTTAGTTCTCATTCAGCCGTAGTTCGCTCCTTTCTGTGACCCGCTCGGCTCCCGGAGGCATTTGAGGTTTTGATTCCTGATCCGTGCACTTCTGGGCCCGGAGAGTGGAAATGCCGTTGAATGATGAATCCTTTATGACCCTGTCATATTGTCAATTTGAAAAGAAAGAGTATCATTGAATCGTAGACTCCCAGGGTTGAAAAGGTCTTTAAAGAACCACTCTCCAATCCAGCTGAATTCACGGGGAAACTGAAGCCCAAAGAAGAGAGAGTACTTGCCCACGGTCACACACTGAGTTGGTGACATCAGTGAGGCTCCACGGGGAGTTGCCCATACACAGAAATCCCATGGTAACCATTAAATTTAATTGAATCCAAACCAATTTAAGAACAGATTTCCATACTGGAAGGATTTCTTTCTCTCTCTCTTTTCTTTCTTTTTCTTTTTTTTTTTCCTTTCTCAAATGCATTGGAAATGAGCAAAGAAAGGAAAAGAAGGAAATTCTGTGTTCTTTTCAGGTGCCGGGCCCATGTGAATGTTGTTCACAGCCTTAAAAAGCAATCTTCCAGATAAACATATCTGAATGTCTCATCTTAAATATTACCTTGTGGGTCTGCAGTTAACATTTAATCTAGAAACCCCAAAACAATCTTAATCCCTTTGACACGAGTCTCCACGGTGCTGATGCCATAAAGATATTCAACTCTCTTCATGTCTTCTCAGGTGCGGTAAAGGAAGAGACTCTCAGTGTTTGCTAAATGAGAAATGTTTTTTGGATATAGAGGGTGCCCCTAGACTTTGGACTCAGCCTTCGTCCTTCAGCTTTGGCAACAGAGAGCAAGAACAGGGCTCTTCCTGGGGCGCCTGGCTGGCTCAGTCGGTTAAGCGTCCGACTTCGGCTCAGGTCACAATCTCACAGCTCGTGAGTTCGAGCTCCGCGTTGGTCTCGGCACTGACAGCGCGGAGCCCGCACGGGATTCTCTCTCTCCGTCTCTCTGTCTGCCCCTCATTCACTCGGGCCCTCTCTCCTTCGAAAGAATGTGGCTGTTCCTGATGCCTCCCTGATGAGGAGTGGTTTGCTATGGGGACAAGGCGAGATTCCAGGAGGCTGAATAATGCTGGGTGCCGCTAATAATAAGGACAAGTAACAAATTCAAATAACAACAGCTACACAGGCTGAGCATTTACCAAGTATCAGGCTCTGTTCTGAGAAAGTCCCATCTATTACCTTACTTAATCTTGGTACTAACCCGGTGAACGAGGGTCTGTAATTATCCCCATTTTACAGACGAGGACGTGGGGCACTCAGAGGCTAAGGGACTTGTCCAGGGCCTTACAACCAGGTATGTTGAAACTGGGATGTAGGGGCGCCTGGGTGGTTCAGTCGGTTAAGCATCCGACTTCAGCTCAGGTCACGATCTCACGGTCCGTGAGTTCAAGCCCTGCGTCGGGCTCTGGGCTGACGGCTCAGAGCCTGGAGCCTGTTTCCGATTCTGTGTCTCCCTCTCTCTCTGCCCCTCCCCCGTTCATGCTCTGTCTCTCTCTGTCTCAAAAATAAATAAACGTTAAAAAAATAAAAAAAAAAAAAAAAAAGAAAAGAAACTGGGATGTAGGGCCCTGGCCCCAGAGCCCAAGTGTTTCACTAGTACTTTTCTTCCAGGTGCAAAATGCACATTTCTGGACTTCCCTCCGCACATATTATGCCAAATAGATGGAGACTCTTAACTCCGAACGGTCTAGATCTATGCTGGCCAGTATGGTCGCCACTAGCCTCGTGTATCTATGTAAATTTAAGATAATGAAAATTTTAAAAATAAAAATAAAATAGGTAAGTCCACAGCAGTACATAAAGCACATAAAATAAAAAAAAAAATCAGTCCTTCATCACACGGAACACCTTTCCTAAGAGCTAACGCACCTGCCCTGTTGGACACTGAAGATGTAGGGCATTTTCATCATGGCAGAAAGTTCTTTTCGGCGCTGTTGGCAGATGAAGATTTGAAATTCAGAGACACAAAGGAACTTGTCCAAAGACACACAGCAAGAGGCGGGATTTGAAAACTCCTATCACGACGTCATGGCTTAGTCCTTTCCTTGGTTCTTTGTTGCCTACCCTTAGCTCACCTCCTTTGTGTCTCTGCAATGAAATTTTTTAGCATTATTTTAGAGGGAGAGAGAGAGAGAGAGAGACAGTGGGGGAGAAGGACAGAGGAGAGAGAGAGAGAGAGAGAGAGAGAATCTCAAGCTCAGCATGGAGCCTGATACAGGGCTCGATCCCACGACTCTGGGAGCTGAGCTGAAATCAAGAGTCAGACGCTCAACCGACCGAGCCAGCCAGGTGCCCCTCTGCCATGATATTTTAAGTCCATCAGGGGCAAGAAACACATCTTTTGTTGTAGTCGTGTACCACACTCCGGCTGCCCGGCCCTCACCCCCTTCCCGGGCTGAGCACACAGTAGGGCCTTCACAAAGCGTCCTGCCCTTCCCTTTTCCATTCTTCACGTTCAACATCATGGTGGGAGTTCTGGCAAGTATCAAGCCTCAAGTTTTAGGTAAGATGTGTTATTATAATTTTTTTTGGAGCTGGCCAACGTAAGTGCGTAAGGCCCAGAGATGGTTTTTATTTGAAAGCCCCCGAGGGCCCGTATGTTGAGTGAGCAGAGAGAGAGTGAGCGGACCTGTACTGTTTACCTTTCTCGAGGTGAGAGTGGGGGTAGGGTGCATCGAGACCTGGGCCTTCAGGACCTGAGAACTAACTGGGTCTTCTAAGAGTCTCAACCAGAGGTTCAGTTAAGTGTGTGGACCCCGGAGACGGAGAGGTCTGGCCTGTCGCTCCAGCTTTAACAGGTGACAGCTGTGTAAGTTAGGATTTGTGCAACCTTTCTGAGCCTGCATTTCATCATTTGTAAAGTGGAGTTTGGCCCTCCAGGGTCAGGAAGCATCTCTGAGATAACCCTGTAAAAGGACAACAAGGACCCTGGCCTCAGACCTGACAGCCGGTTCTTTCCATCACCTCATTGTAAATTATTTAATAGTCACTCTCATTAGACCGCAAGCTCCTTAAGGGCAGGCCCCGTGTCCACCCTGTTCACGGGCGGTATTCTCAGGGTGCAGTTCCCAGCCCCACAGTAGGTGTTCAGCTAACATCCGTTGAAGCAACGAAGGGACATCTTAGTCTAAAATAGTCTGGTTCTGAGGACACTTAATGGCTTATCGTTCAACTTGCCAGATGCATGGATCGCCAATTACCACCCTTGTCAAGCAGGTGTCTGTGCGCTTCTGGAACACCTCCAGGGACGGGGAGTTACTATCTGATATGCACTTTTTTTTCCAACACGGACCTCTCTATTGGTCTTGAGGGTAATCACACATGTCTGGCGGGGCCACAGACAGGAAGTCTCCTGCTCCTCCGATGCACCCTGCTATGTTGCCTAGCCACCCAAATCTCAGCCTTTGTAGAAGCAGCATCGGACAAAGGAAGTCTCCAGCTAGCTTTGTGGTGTTTCATGGCTACCACGGGGGGAGGAGAGAGGTGGAAAAATGAACCTAGAGAATCTGGCTATAAAACACATTACCTGCATTTATGGTCCTTGTGCCCCAAGGCCTGGGATAAAATGAAGAAGGAAAAACATTCCACTCTGGCTCTCAGTGACCCCTAAAAGAAACCCCCATGGAGTCATTTAGGATAGTAATTTGAGTATGAACTCAAGCATGCGTTCTGAGCCTTCCCTTCATAAACGCAGGAGCCTTACGGTGATGGGCACCAAATTGCTTGAAAATGTGGCCCAGAACCCTTCCAGATGAGGGCCGGGCTCAGAGAAATAAAAAGTTAGGGGCATGTTGCTATGGCATTAAAATCAAGAGACTATGCACGAACCTCAAACCGTGCACAGAAAATATGTTCTCTTTGTGTGCCGTGCCCAAGAAAAGCTAAGCCAGCAGAAGTCATTAAAATGTCAGACAGGGAGCTGGGTGGGAAAAAACACACGTTTAAAAGTAAACATGTAGCCCTGTGATAATAATGTTCCCCCCAAAGCGAAAGATGATGGAGAGAGAGCAAAGAGAACTGGGGGGCGCCTGGGTGGCTCAGTCGGTTAAGGGTCCGACTTGGGCTCAGGTCACGATCTCGTGGTTCGTGGGTTCATGCCCCACGTCGGGCTCTGTGCTGACAGCTTGGAGATTAGAGCCTGCTTCGGATTCTGTGTGTGTGTCTCTCTCTGCCCCTCCCCTGCTCACACTCTCTCTCAAAAATAAATAAACATTAAAGGAAAGAAAGTAAAAAAGAAAAGAGAACTGGGAATAAAAGAAAGTCAAAGAGAATGAGGCCGCACAATTGCCCTCCAATCCTGTAGTCTTTACACTTTGAGGACATGTGGCATCATTGTCCGCTCATTTGTTGGAGTTCGGCACCGGAGTACCACTCTCGATTCTTCCCTTACATTGGTTCTCTGCATCTAATTGGCCAGAAGGTCCTGAGTCCTGACTAATCTCCAAAATATTAGATTGAACCATATGAAGTTGCCAATATTACAGCTTCTCTGACCTACAGAAAGAGGTAATTCCACATAGATTCAGCCTAATTAATTTCACGTTAGCTCTTTTGACCATCACCACTGCTACCATCCTGGTTCAAAACCACCATCATCACCTGCCTAGACTATGTTGTAGTCTCCGATTGGTCTCCCTGTTTCCACTCTCATCTTCTTCCAACCCTTTATTCCTGCATTAGAAATTAAAGTAGACCACGCCAACCCTCTGTTTAAAATACTTCAGTGTGATAAAAAGACCTGTACCCTGAAAACTATATGAAGCATTGCTGTAAGAAATTTACAAGATCTAAGTAAGTGAGAGAGATATACCATGTTCATGGGTGAGAAGTCTCAATATTCTTTGTTTCAAGTTGATTTATAGATCTATAGATAGAGGTTTAGTGCAATCCCAATCAAAACTCCAGCAAGTTTTCACTTTGTAAAACAAACAAAAAAAGGGACAAGGTAGTTTTCAAATTCATCTGGAAATGCAAAGGACCTACAATAGCCAAAATAACTATGCAAGAGAACAAAGGACTGACACTACCTAATTGCAAGACTTCTTTAAAAAGCTACAGTAATCAAGGGGCGTCTGTGTAGCTCAGTCTGTTGAGCATCTGTCTCTGACTTCAGCTCAAGTTATGATCTGTGGGTTTGAGACCCACCTTGCGCTCTGTGCTGATGGCGTGGAGCCTGCTTAGAATTCTCTCTCTCTGCCCCTCTCCTGCTTGTGTTCTTTCTTTCTCAAAATAATAAGCTTTTTTTTGTTTTGTTTTGTTTTGTTTTTTTAAAGCTAAGTAATCAAGAGAAGCAGTTTTCGTGTGAGATAGACAAATAGGTGAAAGCAACAGATTGGAGAGTGCAAAAGTAGCACACACATATGGTCAAAGGTGCAAAGGCAATTTGGTTGAGAGAGCATAGTCTTTTAAACAAATGGTGGTAGAACAATTGAACTGCCATATGCAAAAGAAGAGAGAAGACGAAGAAGACGAAGAAGCAAGAAGATGAAGAAGATGAAGAAGATGGAGGAGAGAAGAAGAAGAAGAAGAAGAAGAAGAAAAGAAGAAGAAAGAAAGAAGAAGAAGAAGAAGAAGAAAGAAGAAGAAGAAAGAGGAGGAGGAGAAGAAGAAAGAAGAAGAAGAGAGAGAAAAGGAAGAAGAAGGAGAAGAGAAGAAGAAGAGAAGAAGAAGAAGAAGAAAGAAAAGAAGAAGAAGAAGAACTGTGATCCATTTTTTACAACCTATTAAAAAATTTAACTTAAGGGGCACCTGTATGGCTCAGTTGGTTGAGCATCTGACTTCAACGCAGGTCATGATCTCATGGTTCGTGAGTTCAAGCCCCACATCAGGCTCTGTGCTAACAGCATTTTGGATCCTCTGTTCCCCTCTCTCTCTGCTGCTCCCTTGCTTTCATTCTCTCTCTCTCTCTCTCTCTCTCTCTCTCTCTCTATATATATATCAAAAAATAAACGTCTAAAAAAGAAATCCTTTAAAAAATTGAACTCAAAATGAATTTAGATCTATATGTAAAATGTAAAACTAAAACACCTAGAAAAATAGGTTAAATCTTTTGAATTTAAGTTAGTCAAAGATTTCTTAGATACGCCACCAAAAATATTATCCATATAGCAAACAGAATTTTATCCAAATTTAAAAGTTTTGCTCTTCAGAAGACACTGTTAACAGAGTGTAAAGGTACGATATGATGGGAGAAAATATTTGGAAATTATATATCTGATAAAGAACTTTATCCAGAGTGCACACATACATACATGCACATACAGTCACACCCTCAAAACTCAATAATAAGAAAACAAAAGTGGGGTGCCCGGGTGGCTCAGTCAGTTAAGCATCCAACTTCGGCTCAGTTCATGATCTCATGGTTTGTGAGTTCGAGTCCTACATCAGGCTCTCTGTTGTTAGCACATAGCCTGCTTTGGATCCTCTGTCCCCTTCTCTCTTCCCCTCCCTTGCTTGTTTTCTCTCTCTCTCTCTCTCTCAAAAATAAATTAAAAAAGGAAAAAAGCAAACAACCCAGCAAATAATGGCTGAAAAACTTGAGTGGACACAGACAAAGAAGATTGCGTGAAAACAAACGAGCACGTGAGAAGACACTAAACATCACTAACCATCTGGGAATGCAAATTAAAAGCACAGCGAGATGCCACTGCCACACCTATTAAAATGGCAAAAATTAAAAAGATTGAACAGATAAAATGTTACTGAGGATTTAGAGGAATGAAATCAGCTGTCTTTCACCGTTGGTGGGAGTATAAAATGGTGTATGTACTTTGTAAACCAGTCTGGCAGTTTCTTAAAAAGTTAAATGAATACCCATTTTATCGCCTAGTCAGTCCACTCCCGTTTGCCCCAGAGAAACGAAAGGTTATAGCTCCACAGAAATTTGTCCCGAGATGTTCATTACAGCTTTATGTGTTATGGTTCAAAACTAAATACCACCCAATTACCTATCAACAATAAACAGATAAGAAAGCGGTACATCTCCATGTAACAGAATCCTACTCAGCAAGAAAGAGGGCTGATTATTGATATATGCTGCAACATAGCGGAATCTCAAAATAATCGTGCTGAGTGAAGGAAGATGGAAAGAGTACATTGTTCGATTCCATTATTACCACGTTCTGGAAAATGTAAGTGAATCTGCTGTGAGACAAAGCAGATCACTGGTTGCCTGGGGATGGTGGGGATTGGGAGGTGGGAAAAAAGATAGAAGGAATTTCAAAGGACCAGGAGGAAACTTTAGTATGTGAAGATGTTTGTCTTCTTGATGGTGGCGTTGCTTTCGTAGATGCAAACGTGTGTGAGAGTTATCGGATCGTACGCTTGGGTGTGCAATCTATTGCAAGTCAATTACGCCTCAGTTAAACTATTTTAAAAATGCTTCAGTAGTCCATGGGACAAACCATTCCCCCCTGAGCCTTTTATCCCTACTCTTCTTTGCCTTCATTTTGGTGCCAACATTCACTTTAATCGATGTCTTATTGAGGCCCAAGTTCAAATAAACTCACGCGGTCTAGTCTTTCTACTAGACTTTCTACTGGAAAGACTAGCGTCTTCCTGAGGTGTCTGTGATTTTTTTTTTTTCAGCAGGGCCTGATTCACAGTCTTTGTGAAGCTGGCGTGGGCAAACAGGCAGACCGGGAAGCTCCAAACCCATGTTCCCCATGGAGATGTTAAAAACGAAACCAAACCCAAACCAAGACACAGCCACACACTTGCTAGAGTAACCTTACAGGAGCTCTGGAAAATAGTCAAAGTTCTACAGCAATCCGAGGAGTACCCAGTTAAGACACGTACCCAACTGTACACATGCCAAACACTTAGAAAAGCGTGTGGCATTTTTGCTTGCCTTTGTTTTACCCCTTCCCTGGAGCAGCGTGGTCTTGCTCTGGAGAAATCAGCAGCCCAACTCCTTCCCTCATATTGGAGACAGCAGAGCAGTCCTCGTTGGCAACATTCTCACCTGTCTACGGATGCGTGAACAACGTTGTTTCACCTAACATGAATCTCAGGTGGGAAGAAGCAATGGGTACTACTTGGGAACGCTGGAGGGAGACTAAGACTGTGGACATTTGGAGCAAGGAATCATGGGTAGAGACATACAATAGGCCGTCCAAGACCCCCCCAGGAGCAGTTGGGGAGAGACTCTATGGGAAATAGAAACATTTAAAGGCAGGTCTGTATACAGGGGACTCAAAATAGGCACACAGGTCCAGGAAAGACTCATGCCCAGAAAAGATCTGAAAAGCCCTTAAACTTTCTCCTTAAGTTCAGAAAATGCCTAGCTAATTAGTGAAGGACTTCTCTGGCACACCTAGTCTGCAAAGATAGGGAGAGAAGGCTCCTTTTAAAAATGGTCAATTTTCAGGGGCCCTGGGTGGCTCAGTCAACTGAGCATCCGACTTTGGCTCAGGTCATGATCTCATGGTTTGGGAGTCTGAGCTCCACATCAAGCTCACTGCTATCAGCATAGAGCTCACTTCAGATCCTCTGTCCGCTCCCCCCCCCCACCCCTCCTCCTGCTCACGCTCTCTCTCTCTCTCTCTCAAAATAAAAATAAACATTTTTAAAAATGACAAATTTTCAACAACAACAAAAGCACAAGGCACACAAAGAAAAGGAAAACATGGTCCATTCAAAGATAGTAAAGTAGTAGAAAAAGACCCCAAAGACATCAGGTTTACTAGACAAAGACTTTAAATGAACTATCTTAAATATTCTCAAAGAGCTAAAGGAAAACACAGATACATATTAAAGAAAATTAGGAAAATGATATGTGAATAAAATGAGGATATGAATTAAAAGGAGAAATTATAAAAACGAACCAAGCAGAAATTTTGGAGCTGAAAATTATAACATGTGAATTGAAAAATTTTGCACCTCATTTATAGTATTTTTTAAGTCCTCATGACTGTTTTTTAGTTCCTTGATCTCTGTAGCAATAGATTCTCTGCTGTCCTCTATGCTTTTTTCAAGCCCAGCGTTTAATTTTATGACTATTATTCTAAATTCTTGTTCCGCTATATTGCTTAAATCGGTTTTGATCAATTCATTAGCTGTCGCTACTTCCTGGAGTTTCTTTTGAGGAGAATTCTTCCATTTCATCATTTTGGCTAGTTTTCTGTCCCTTATGCATTTTAAAAGCTTTTGTGCTCTGCACCTGTGAGCACTGCTATATTAAAGGAGGGTCATACACTGTCTGGGGCCTGGCCCTTCAGGAGGTGTTTTTTTTTGGGGATTGTTACTTGCTCTCTGTTGTTGTGACTTTGGTTATTTTATTACCCTACTCGTAGTAATATTTTATACCCTCCACCAGGTGTGCTTTGATTTGTTCCTTGGAGTAGCCCTATCTTTTTTCCAGCTTTCCCATTTTTTCCTAGTAGATTCAGTCTCTTTTCCTCCCAGGCTCTGGTGTTCAAAGTCCTATGGCTTCTACACTTCTTTGTTTGAGAGACACGGGACATATGGAACCCCCTGTCTCTCTGCCATATTGGCCTCCTTAGACCCCTGAAAATTTTACAAAAGGATTGAATAGCATACTTAAGCAGGAAGCAGAAAGAATAAGCAAACTTGAAAATAAGACATTTGAAATTATTGCATTTGAGAAGCAGAAAGAAAAGAAGAATTAAAAGAAGTGAATAGAGACTAAGAACTCACGAACTAGACCAATATATGCATTATGGGAGTCCCAGAAGGTGAAGATAGAGAAAAAGGGCAAGAGAACTTCTGAAGAAATAGTGACTGAAAAGTTCCCAAGTTTGAGGAAATAAATGGAATACAAGTTGAAAAAGTTCAATGAACTCCAAGTAAGATAACCCAGAGAGATACATATCTAGACATATAATCAAACTGTTGAAAGACAAAGATAAAGAGTGAGTCTTGGAAACAAAGAGGAAAGTGACTCATCATGTACAAGGGATCCTCTAAAGATTATTGGTCAATGACTCAGCAGAAGGCAGTGAGATGCTATATTTAATGTGCTGACTGGAAAAAAAACAAAAAAAACCTGTTAACAAACACTTCTGTATCCGGTAAAATTATTCTTCAAAAATGAAGGCGAGATTAAGACATTCCCAGATAAACAAAAGCCAAAGGGGTCATTGCCAATAGACCTGCACTAAATATATTCTAATGGGAGTCCTTCAGGTTGAGATAAAAAGATGCTAACCTCAAAGCCATACCATATGATGATATAAAGATCTCTGGGAAAAGTAAATGCACCAGCAAATATAAAACCAGTATTATTGTAATTATGGTTTGTAATTCCACTTTTTATTTTTTATAGGATTTAAAAGACAAAGGCATAAAAAAATCTATGTTAATGGATACACAATACACAAAGATGAAATTTGCACGTGACGTCAGAAATATAAAATGAAGTTGGGATGGAGCTGTAAAGGAGTAGAGTTTTTGTAAGCCACTGAAATCAAGTTGGTATTAACACAAAATAGATTGCTATAACTTTAGGATGTGATATGTAACCTCCGTGATAACCATCGTGAAGCTATCTATAAAATATACACAAAAGAAAATTTAAAGAGAATCAAAATGCGCCACTACAAAGAATCAGTGAAATACAAAGAAGACAGCAACAAAGGAAATGAACGAAAAAGCTAATAAGACACAGAAAGCAAATACAAAATGATAAAAGTAAGTCTTCTTTTTATTAGTAATTACTTTATTTTTATTTTTTACTTTGAGAGACAGAGAGAGCACAAGTAGGGGAGTGGGGCAGAGGGTGAAAGAGAAAGAGGCAGAGCGAGAATCTCAAGCAGGCTCCACACTCAGCGCAGAACCTGAAATGGGGCTTGATCCCACGACCCTGGGATCGTGACCTGAGCCGAGATCAAGAGTCAGACACCCAACCGACTGAGCCACCCAGGTGCCCCAGTAATTATTTTAAATGTAAATGGATTAATCTTCCTAATCAAAAGGCATAGGTGGGAAGAATGGATGCAAAACCATGATACAACTAGAAGCTGTCTACAAGAGACTCATTTTAGATCTAAAGACATAACTAGGATGCAGTGAAGTGGTGGAAAAAATACTCCATGCAAACAGTAACCAAAAGTGGACTAGGTGGTTATACAAATATCAGAAAATAGAGAAAATCAATTAAACCAAAAGTTCGTTTTTGAAAATAAAATTGAGAAACGGTTTGGTGGGTCGACAATGTAAAAAGGGGAAAGACTCAAATTACTAAAATAATAAATGAAAGTGGGCATATTACTACTGATTTTTGGGGGGGGGAAGACTGTAAGAAAGGATGATGGATTATAAGCCAACAAATTAGATAACTTCCATGAAATGCACAAATTCCTAAAAACATACAATCCTGCAAGCCTGAATCGTGAAGAAATACAAAGCCTTGGTAGACCTATAACTGATGAGAAGATTTAATAAGTAATCAAAAACATCCCAACAAAGGAAATCCCTGGACCAAATAACTCAGTGACTTTCTCTATCCAACAATAAAAAATGAATTAACACCAATCCTTCTTAAACTCTTGCAAAATTACAAAGAGGGGAGAACACTTTCTAACTCAATGAGGCCAGCATTAACCTTACATCAAAGACAAAGACACAATAAGAAAAGAACACTTCCGATCCATATTCCTTATGATATGATGTACAAGTTTTCAAAAAATACTAACAAATGGAATCCAGCAGTGTATCAAAAGGATTATATACCATGACCAAGTGAGATTTATTCCTGGAATGCCAGTTCAGTTCGTATCATTGATATATCAATCAATGTAATACACCACATTAACAGAATACAGGGGAAAAAACCACATGATCATCTCAATCAATGCAGAAAAAGCATTTGACACAACTCAGCACTCATTCATGACAAAAACACTCAACAAATTAGGAACAGAAGGAAACTACCTCAGTACAACAAAGGTCATATGTGAAAAACCCACAACAAAGATCATACTAAATGGTGAGAGGCTTCAAGTTTTTCCTCTAAATCAGGAATGAAACAGGGGCACCCTCTTTTGCCATTAATTTTCAACATAGTACAGAGAGTTCCAGCCAGAGCAATTAGGCAAGAAAAAGAAATAAAAGATACCCAAATTGAAAAGGAAGAAGTAAAATAATCTCAGCTCACAGAAACCCTGATCTTATGTATCGAAAACCAAAACGACCCACAAATAACTTGTTAGAACTAATTAATGAATTCAACAGAGTTGTAGGATACGAGACCAACACAGAATTCAGTTTCTTTTCTATACGCTAACAATGACAAATCTGAAAAGGAAATCATGAAAACAATCCCATTAATAAATCATCAAAATAGGAAAATACTTAAATTTGACCAAGGAGGTAAAGATGTGAAAACACTGTTGAAAGAAATTAAGGGCATAAATCAAGAGAAGAGGGGTGCCTGGATGGCTCAGTCAGTTAAACGTCTGAGCCTGCTTCAGATCTTCTGTCCTCCTTTCTGTCTGCCACTCCCCTGCTTGTGCTCTCTCTCTCTCTCTCTCTCAAAAAAAAAAAAAAAAAAAACCAAAAAAAAAACAAACAAACAAAAATTTAAAAATCAATCATCAATCAATCAATCAAAAGAAGGTATCCAGTGTTTGTGGACAGGGAGACTCAATGTTGTAAGATATTAACACTACCCAAAGTAATCTACAGATTTGATGAAACTGTATGAAAATCCTAACTATGCTCTTGCAGAAACAGAAAACTCCATCCTAAAATTCATATGGAATATCAAGGAACTCTGAAAAGCCAGAATATCTTGAAAAAGAACAAAGTTGGAGGTATTAACTTTCTCATTTCAGAACTTCCTACGAAGCTACCATAAACAAAACAGTGTGGCACTAAAGACAGAGAGACCAATGGAAAAGAAGAGTGAGTCCAGAAAAACCCTCAAATGTATGGTCAAAGGATTTTCTGTAAGGGTGACAAAACCACTCAATGGGAACGAGACGATTGTTTCAACAAACAGAAAACTGGATATCCACCTGCAAAAGAATGCAGTTGGACTCTTCCTTTAGACTTCATGCAAAAATTAGTCCAAAATTGATCAAAGACTTCCATGTAAGAGCCAAAAGTATAAAACTCTTAGAAGAAAGCATAAAGGAAAAGAACAAGGACACATTGAATTTGGCAATGATTTCTTTGATATGATATCAAAAGCACAGGTAGCAGAAAGAAAAGATAGATAAATTAATTGGGCTTCATCAAAATTAAAAATTTTTGTGCATCAGACGATACTATCAACAGAGTGAAAAGGCAATGAGCAAAATCAGAGGAAAAGTTTGCAAAACATATTTGTGAAGGGAGTCCTATCCAGAATATATAAAGAGTTCCTACAATTCAACAACAAAACCACCAAACCAAGTTTAAAAACAGGCAAAGGGCTCGAATAGAAGTTTCTCCAAAGAAGATATGCAAATGGCTGATAAGCTCATGGAAAGATGCTCAACATCATGAATTATTATGAAATGCAAATCAAAACCACCATGAGGTCTTACCCCACACCCATTAGGATGGCTATTTTTGAAAAAACAGAAAGTAACAAGTGTAGTGATGACGGAGAGAAATTGCAACCCAAGTGCATTACTAGTGGGGATGTAAAATGATCTAGCCACTGTGGAAAGCATTGGGGCAGTTCCTCAAAATTAAACAGAATTGCCATATAGTTCAGCAATTCCACTTCTGGGCATACACCCAAAAGAATCGAAAGCAGAGCCTCAAAGAGATATTTGTACACTTATTTTCATACCAGCGTTACTCACAACAGCCGAAAGGTGGAAACAACTCAAATATTCATCACCAGAAAAAGAGATAAACAAAATGTGGTACATACCTACCATAGAATATTATTCAGCCTTAAAAGGGAATGAGATTCTGATACAAGCCACAGTATGGATGGGGCCTTGAAGACATTACGCGACATGAAAAAAGCCAGGCACAAAAGACAAATATTGTATGATGCCATTTATCCGAGGTACCTAGAGTAGTCAAATTCATAGAGACAGTGAGCAAATTCATAAGACTGTGAGCAGTTACTAGGGGCTGAGGGAAGAGGGGTAATGCACACTTGTAATCTGTGTTCCAAGTTTCAGTTTGGGACAACGGAAAAGTTCTGGAGATGGATGGTGGTGATGGTTGTACAAAAAGGTGAATGTGTGTAACGCCACTGAAATGTACACAAAAATGGCTAGGGGCGCCTAGGTGGCTCAGTCGGTTGAGTCCGACTTCGGCTCAGGTCATGATCCCGTGGTTTGTGACTTCAAGCCCCGCGTCGGGCTCTGTGCTGACAGCTCAGAGCCTGGAGCCTGCTTTGGAGTCAGTGTCTCCTTCTCTCTCTGCCCCTCCCCTGCTCATGCTTTGTCTCTGTTTCTCAAAAATAAATAAACATAAAAAAATTTTTTTAAATGGCTAAAATGCTGAGTTTTATGTATGTTGTAACGTAACCAAAAAATAACTATCTTACCTGCCCCTCTTCTACTCGTTTTCTCTCTCTCTCTCTCTCTCAAAATAAATTAATTAAATTAAAAATATTTAAGAGATGCTTGAGTGGCTCAGTCGGGTAAACATTGGACTCTTGATTCCGGCTCAGGTCCTGATCTCACCGTTCGTGAGATCGAGCTCCACACTGGGCTTTGCGTGGACAGGGCAGAGACGGCTTGGGGTTCTCTCTCTCCCTCTCTCTCTTCCCCTCTCCCACTTGTGTTTCTTCTCTGTCTCTGTTTCTCTCTCTCAAAATAAATAGACTTTAAAAAATGTTAAAAAAAAAAAACAACTATCTTACCCCAAAAAGTGCCTTTCTATCACACTTAGAATAAAATGTAATTTCCTTCCATGGCCTGTGAGGTGTCCCAGGACCTTGACCCCTGCTCGCTTGTGACATCACCTGGCATCACTCTTCCCTTTGCTCACTACACCGCAGCCACATTGGGGTTTTTTTCCTATTCCCTCAACACACGAAGGGTTTCCTTCCACGACATTTTGCACTTGTGGGTTCCCCTGCCTGCAGAAATCTCTGCAGAGATTTCCACGGAAATCTCTTTCTTGCCCTCCAGTACCAGTTCAAAGGTTATTAAAAAAAAAATCCTTCATCATCTAATTCAAAATCTTACACCCCAAATTATTTTATCTTGTTTTTTTTCTCTATAAGTTCCAGTGCTTCACAGAGCACTGTTTCTTTCCTTTAAAGTATTTTTGACAGGGAGGCCCGGGGGCTGCCTCAGTGGGTGGAGTGGACAACTCTAGACCTTGGGGTTGTGGGTTTGAGCCCCACGTCGGGTGTAGAGATTACTTAAAAATAAAATCCTAAAAAAAAAATCTATTGAAAAATAATATTTTTGACAATCAAAAATTATCCTTTTAATATTTTTGTTTACTTGTATTTATTTTACACATATATTGCTGACTACTATGTGCCAGGTAGTATTCTGTCTAGGCTCAGGGTTACCCCAACAAAATCATTATAAGAGGGCTTATATTCTAGAGGACAGATAAAGGCACACTGGATAAATTGGTAACATAAGGTATTATGTTAGATGCGATAAACGTTAAGTTTAAAGAGGACAAAAAAATGGCATACACTTAAAGAGTTAAGCGTAAATGGGGCCACGACGGAGCATGTTGGGGGCGGGGTTTGCCATCTACCTGCTCATTGGCTGACTTACACTAGAAGGTAAGCCTCTGAGGGCAGGGCCTTCTCTGTCGGATTACTTCCGGATTACTTCCGCATTCCCAGCGCCTACAGCGGTGTTGGGAATGTGTCGCTGGTAGTTGTTGAACGAGTGCTTTGCATATCAGTGATGGTCTGACTTGAATAAGGGACGGGCAGCAGGGATACAGAGCGGGAGATTGTTTAGAGGGGGATCTCACCTTGCCCCTCCATCCAGGTACTGTGTCCAGTGAGAAAATTTAGCCTTTGCGCCATTTGTAAGTATACAGTTCCGTAAGTATACAGTTCGGTAAGTATACACCCGCAATGTTGTGCAGCCATCACCACTGTCTATCTCCAGAACTTTTTTATCTTTCCCAATTGAAACTCTGGACCCCAGAAACACGGACTCCCCAGCCCCCTCCCCCCCCCGGCGCCGCTCACGACCATTTTCTGTCTCTATGATGAATTTTACCACCGTAGGTCCCTCATACGATGTTTGTCCTTTTGTGTCTGGCTCCTTTCGTTTAGCATGATGTCTTCTAGGTTCATCCGTGCTGTAGGATGCATCAGAATTTCATTCCTTGTTTAAGTAAAGGGAATTTACGTTTTAGGTAAAGCCTTCCTTTTTAGGCATATCATTCTTACAGGTATATAGGCCATCTCATGGTGATTATAATTTACCTTTCCCAGGTGAATTTGTAAGGCTGAATAATATTCAGGTTGTGTGTCTGTCCAAAGGAGCTTCTGGACTGTGTCAGTGTCTTCGGTCAGGTTTGTGACGGATGAAGGAGTCACAGCCAGACCGTAAGCTCTTTGACGATGGCCATCATACTTACCTTGTTCATTGCCCAGCCCTAGAGTCTCGCACCTGCACAGAATAGGCGCCCAATACCTTCAAAGAGAGACAGCGTAAAGCTCCCTGACCTTCCTGGACTTCCTAGCTTTGTCCACTTCAATACAGGTGACATTTCTCTTGTGAGTGGAGGCCACAGACGGAGAGGGTCCCCTGATGGCATTTCATACCATACACCAGATGATCCTAATGGATTCTGATTTAGTTTCATTCAGTCACCGCCCCACACCGGAGGTAACTGGAATCGAGGGATCGGTCTGTTCTCATCCTAAAGATAAAAGGGAGGCAGGGATAGGATGGAAAGGAAAACTGGACTCCTGTACCCGTGGCTGCCTGCGACAGTGACATCACCACGGAAATTTGGAGAACTTTTTGTCCTCTGCCTTTATCAGGAGTGCCTTTTTTCATTCTCGCTTCCTTCGTTTCCATCTCTTGCTCTGAGCTGAGACTTCCTTCCTCCCAGGACTCAGGCGAGGAAGTCAAACTGTGGCCGTGCTGTTGCAGGAGCACAGAGAACCGTATCAGCAAGCACAGGATAGACATTATTTCAGACCTGGGAAAGCTCACGCACCAGGCAAGACCCGTTCCTCACCGCCAGGAGTGCTGGGTACTGAACCAGCTCAGAGCGAGATCCCCAAGTCATGTTTACACTGTCATGCTGTGCAAATTGGAGAGTTTGTTTCCAGGAACATCTGGGAGGACCAGCTGGACACGTGTTTCCCTTCTCATTAATTTAGGCTCCTAATTAATCGTGCAAAACCCAAACCAAATAAGCAGGAACCGGGACTGAAAATAATCATTAAGCCCCCCAAACACGCACACATTTTAATGAAAACTTGGCCCAGGTGATTGGACCTCTCTTGGCTCAGCCCTGTGGCTCCAACAGGGGAGTTCACCAGGGAGAAATGCTTGGGGAAGCAGGCAGATTTCTGTCCTATGCTGAGCAGTACAGAAGCTAAGGCCGGGAGGGGGATGGTGGGGGGGTTGGGACCAACTTGCTACCGGTCCCTAAGGAACGGATTTCCCCTGGACCTAGCATATTGTGGACATTCCAGTCAGATGGCCTGAGTTCAAACCCTCCCAACAGTATCAGCGGCTGTTCACCTCTCTGGGCCTCAGTTTTCACATCCGTAAAATAGGAACAATGATATCAGCTATCTCACAAGGTTATCGCGAGGATAAGGTGAGACAATTTACGTGAGATGCTTAGCTCCGGACCTGTCACCTCGTAAACTGGTTGACTGATGGCCGTTGTTGTCAGATGCCCCCTTAGATCATTACTTTCGCTGATAATCTCCTCCTCCACCCCCAATGATGATGACTTAGTCATATTTAAAACCTAGAAATGTCACGGAGGCCAACTCATGGGAATGAAAATCCACTCCCTGCCCTCATCGTCCTCTGTCTTGGTCCAGAAGACCCTGGCTACCAGGCTCAAGGAACAGTCTTCTTCTTTTTTTTTTTAATGTTTTTTATTTATCTTTGAGAGAGAGAGAGAGAGAGTGAGTGGGGGAGGAACAGAGAGGGAGGGAGATAGAGAATCCCAAGCGGGCTCCACACGACAGCGGTGAACTCCATGCAGGGCTCGAACTCACGAACCGCGAGATCAGGACCTGAGCCGAAGTCGGATGCTCAACGGACTGAGCCACCCAGGCGCCCCAACGTACAGTCTTGTTTTCTGATTCTGACAGCGTCCTGGGATAACGTCCCTCTCACGCGTTACGGTGTCGGAAGAGGAAGAAAGAGGTGACGGATGTATCCTTGGGGGGCCACAGCCATCCTGGCCGGGAGAGAGCCGGGCCACGCCTCCTGAGTCGAGTCTGGAAAATGCCTCTTTGCAAGCTAATCGCATGCTGATAACCAGGCTTCCTACTTCGAGGAAAAACAGAGTGTAAAAGATTTACAGAAAGTGTTCCAACGGCGTCTTGAACACGGCACAGCTGTGCAGAGGGGGCTGTTGGTTGAGGTGCATGTGCCTCCGAAACCCACGGGTCGGGCTTCCCTTCTGCCGCACGTGGATGTTATAAGGAACGGATGTTTGGAGCCTTATTGGTGCTGTCCCCTTTCCCTTTATGCCCGCCCCCCCAAGAAGACCTTGGAAAAGTAGTTTAGAGATACATCCAAGACAAAACGTGGGTGAGGGCCCACTGAAAGGCAGATCTGATCGTGTCGTTCCTCCTGTTAGCGACTGCCCTTGAGATAAACCGTGAGCTCCCTGCCCAGCTGACGAGGCCCCTGCCTGTGTCGCGGGCTGCGCGTCCCCTCACGCCCCTCCTGCTGCCCCTCTCCTGCTCCACAGGCCCCTCCTGTTCCCAGAAATCTGTCTCTTCCTCTCTGCCAAATGCTCTCACCTCTGCTTGGAGCACTTCCCCTCCCGCTCATCCCTCTGGTGTCGGTGCAAATGTCATTTCCTGCAGCAAGTTGTCCCTGAACCTGAATTTGGCTGGGTTGTCTCCTTGCGTCCACCCATGACGTCTCATCCCTCTTCTAGACTGGCGACGGCCATGTTGTGTTGCAACTGCTTGTTTAACTGTTTGCCTCACTTGGAGGATGCTAGATGGATTAGCTCAAGGGCCACATGGGGTGTATGTAACTTTGACCCGACGTCTGGGACAGTTCTGTCCCTCGATACCTTCACAGGTAATGAGCGTTTGGCGATAAATCCATGTCCAGCCTGATATGGCTGCTTCAAGTCATGACTCAGAGGCAGGTAAAAGCCTGTTGTTCAGGAGTGACCCGGTGCGTGCTGTTCACCCATAAGTGTGGGGCCACCCCACCTATCTGTCCCAAGTCCCCTTCCCACTTCTGCCAGTGTGCCTTTCCTTTGCTCTCTGGTTCTATCAGTCAGTGGTCTCTGTGGTCTCGGAGTGTCTCTAGCTCCTGTCCATCATGGCCTGTGACTCACATGAAACATTCAACCCGGCTTGCCTGCGGGTCCTCCCACCAGACTTCTCTACAGAGAGCAGAGCAGAACCTGGGTGCCTGTGTCCCCGCCCAGCCCCCATCCATGGATGAAGAAAACTCTCAGCTTCTCTTTTCCCAGGGCGGGGGCTGCCTCTCCCATAGGTAGACTGGAATGCCATCTCAGGTCGGCAGGAAAAGCAACGGATGCGTAAGCTCGAGAAACGAGGTATCAGTCAACCTTTGGAATGGGAGAAAATATTCGCAAATCGTGTATCTGATAAGGGGTTAAAATCCAAAATATATAAGAGCTCATACCATTCAACAATAAAAAATAAATAAACAATTGGATTTAACAATGCCCAGAGGAACTGAATAGACATTTCTCTAAAGACGGACAGATGGTACGTGAAAATGTGCTCAATATCACTCTTCATCAAGGAAATGCCAATCAGAACCATGCTGCGATATGACCTCGCACCTGTTAGAATGGCTACTATCAAAAAGACAAGACAAAAGATCACAAGTGTTGGGGGGGATGTAAAGAAAAGAGAACCTTGTGCGCTATTGTTGGAAATATACACTGGTGCAGCAACTATCAAAACAGTATGGAGATTCCTTGAAAAAATTAAAAACAGAACTGCCCTATGACCTGGCCGTTCCGCTTCTGGCTATATTTCAAAAGGAAACGACATCACTGTCTCGAAAAGATCTTGGCACCCCCGTGGTCGTTGCATCGTTATTTACAATAGCCAAGATACGGAAACAACCGAAGTGTCCATTGACAGCTGAATGGGTAAAGAACATACGGCATATATGCATAATGGAATATCGCTCAGCCATAAAAGAAGGAAATCTTGCCATTTGCAACATGGGTGAGCCTTCAGGGCTTCGTGAAATAAGACAGAGAAAGACAAATAAAGTATTATCTTGTTTACGTGCGATAGCTAAAAGAAACCTGAACTCATAGATGCAGAGAACAGATGGGTCGTTGCAAGAGGTGGGGGACGGGATGCTGTCACAAGAAAAAATATTTGTAACCGTGCCATCATTTTACAATATGTACATGTATCAAATTATCCTGCACACCGAAACCAAAATGTTATATGTCAATTATAGCTCATTAAGCTGGGGGGAAGAAAACGATATATCAGAACATGAAGACTGCTCGTGTCCAGGGAGTGAGGCAGAAGATGCCTGAAAAAATTTGTGAGATTTTCTGTGGCAAGCCCGGCCGATAAGTTGTGGCCACTTTATAAGTTATTACACTCCTTACTGTAAATAATAAAGACCCAAACGTTGGTGGCACAGACAATGAAGAGTAACTGGAAAATACACATTAGCTTTCAGGTAGAGCTTGATCCTGTGGCTCATTGATGTCCTTTAAGACCCGCTTTCTCCGTTACGGCCGTCAGATGCTTTGCCGTGGTTTTTGAAGCTTCAGATTCGCTCATACAGAGGAGGGAAGACAAAATGCCTTGTTTCTGGAATCAGACAATGTTCTATTCCAAGAGTGGATTAAGTGGCTTGGAGCGTATGTTCAACTCTAAGCCAGTCACTGTAGGCGGGGTGAGGGCAGATAATGATTGCCAAGGTCATAGGTTGCACTCCTGAGAGGAGATGAAGTTGGCTTCTTTAGAATAACATGGAATTTCAAGTGGAAGTCAAAAGGGGAAGGTAGAAAAACGTGCCAGGGACCCAATCACAGAACCTGCAACGGAGATCTGATTATGGGAATCAGAAGACACTGACCCAAGCAGCTCCCCTTGGTGTGGCCTGGGGAGACTCATAGCTATGGTACCAGTGGCAGAATGGACACACCAGGGAACTCTCAGGTGGCTTCTACCCGCAGCGACACTTTGTTCCCGGGAGAGGCTTCCTTGGTTGATGGTTTGCAGTCTCTCTCTGCCAACACCGGGGCAGGTACACGGTTGGGCGAGAACAGATGCTTGCACGTGACTCTGGAATGCGCTCGGTTGGAACGGAGCAGGACTCCAGCGCCACGAACTGGCATCTTATTCGGCCACTCCTGTGGCCAGTCCCCCATTGTTCCCATGGCGGGCGTGGCAGCGTGAGTGTCTCTCTTATTACATTTCATTATAATCTGGACATTAATCTAAGCTCAGCAAGTGTAATGCTAACCCACACAATGGCCCGTCACAAACCTCAGGCCTTCTTGTCGTCACAGGTTACCGTGCACGATCCCGCGTACAAGCTTGTTTACTTTCAGGCAATACACAGGTTTTACTTGGTTCAATGTACTGTGTAACAACAACCTAGCAATTTGCATGTTCTTCCTGATTATCTGGTAATTAAACCCAGTAAGTACAAACATACTGTAATTATCGTGTAACCGACCATCTGGATGGAGAGATGGAAATAACTATGTATTTACGCTATAGCTGTATGATAATTATGACGTAATGGAACGATCAGCCATGAACGAGAAGAGAGATTTGCCAAGAGGCACGATCCGGCTTTAACGTGGCTGTAGCGTTAATGCCAGCCTTAATCTTCTAGCAACGGAGATGGAAGGCAACTTGGCTGATGAATCCCATCCGGCTGGAGGCATGTGAAGACGCAGCAGAAGATCAACCCATACGGAACCGAGCGGGAAGTCCATGCGCCCACTCATTTATTCGGATCTTGTTTACAGTTCATTGGACGACGCTAAGCATTTGTTTATTTCAACTGTTCTCCATTTGCATGTGAGTCACCAGCGCCTGTCTGTAAATGGTCGCGTGTGTGAATATGGCCGCTGTATTTCGTTTTACAGATCTTAGATTCATGGAGGAAATGGGGTGTTCAACCACAGGAAAAGTTTTAATATAATCGCATTTGTACTCCTGCGAACTCATCTGTAAAATGTACGTACCCTTCGGCCCAGAACCGCAGATAACATCCTTACCAGCGAAGGTGCTGAACGCGAAGGTTCACTCTACTTAGGCTGTGATGCATATATGGGGGGGCTGGGAGGGGGAAGAAAGTAGCGTATGGGGTATTGGAGAATGGACCCCGGAAGCCAAAGGTAAGTGTAACTAGAATAACAGTAGTGTGGAAGGAAGCGCATCACGCGAGCTTTTAGCTTACGAGACTGTCAAATCCAGGACGCTGTTAAGGGACCGTTTCACATACCAGCAAGGAAAACCATGCCATCAAGCAGACATCACGCGAGGTTTCCTTCTCGTTGGAATTTTGGAATCGAGTGACTTGAACGCGCCCTTGTACACGTTGAGACCCAGTTTTAGTCCCATACCCTTCTTGAGCAAACAGAGACAAGGTGTGGTGGTAAGGCCCCGCTAATATATCTTCATGCTAAAAGTCCAGCGCTTTTCATTTGCTCCTTGACTCTCAGATTGCAGCGTGTTATTCATACAACGTTGTCCTCGGCCACCGTGCACATTGGTGATTCAGCGTTTCCTAAAAGGGTGCATGGCTATTGTTTCTGGCATTTTCTCCCTGGGCAATTACACCCATCCTGCAAATTACACAGCATTATTTATGGCTTCAGTGTTTGTGATGGTTCTGAAACTTTATGTGCTATTCTCATTGAGTAAGATTTTGAAAGTTTTCCTCTCTGCAAATATTTCTCTGAATACTATAGGAATATAAGACGGCTAGTAAAACAGGTCTTTTAAAAAAATCACGGTGACTCAAACTGAGATTTGTTCAGTAGCAGTCAAGCAACAAAATCTTGATTGAAGTGGATTATTGTAAGTTAATGAACCATTATGAAATATGTAGGATTTGCATTTAAAATATTTTCAATTGATCCTAATAATTTTACTTAGAATCATTCTTTTAGTTCTTGTTTATATCTTATTATCGGTCACAATAACTACATTTCTGTTGCATTTTTGTAGAGACAGGGAGCTTGATCAAATCTGACTTTCTCGGGGTGCTCGGGTGGCTCAGTCGTTAAGCCTCCGACTTGGGCTCAGGTCATGATCTCATGGTTCGTGGGTTCAAGCCCCGCATCGGGCTCTGTGCTGCCAGCTCAGAGCCTGGAGCCTGCTTCAGATTCTGTGTCTCCCTCTCTCTCTTCCTCTCCCCACCCCTATCTCAAAAATAAATAAACTTGGGGCGCCCTGGGTGGCTCAGTCGGGTAAACGTCTGACTTTGGCTCAGGCCCCGCGTCAGGCCCTGTGCTGACAGCTCAGAGCCTGAAGCCTGCTTCAGATTCTGAGTGTCTCTCTCCCTGTCCCTCCCCTGCTTGCGCTCTCTTCTACTCTCAAAGTAAAGAAGTATTTAAAAATTAAAAAAAGTAAACATTAAATATTAAATTAAAACATTTAAAATTTTTTTAAATAAAAATCTGACTTTGTCTTCCCTGATGACGTGAACTCTGACTTCTTTCTCTTCTTGCATAAACTGGGAAGGAGTAACCTGGGAGCCCCCAGGAATGATTAGAATAAATTTGTCAAAGCGTGAAGATCACCTATACCTTGTTAGCTAGGACTCCTTGGTTAAAAGTTAGAAATTAACTCATGAAATATTTTTTAAAAAGAAACATTTATTAAGGCTATAGGATACAGTGGGAATGTGTTGTTTTTGTAACATCCCTCCCTTGCCTCCTATCTCCAACCCCAAATGCTCGCTTGTCCCTAGGGGAACCCCTTCCTTCCATCTTCATTCATGTAGTGTGGGAAGGTCAGACTCTACCCCTGGCCCCAAGGGAGAATCCTGCCTGATTCAATCTAAACGGCATGTCTTATCTCCCCGTTCAACTGGTTCTGAGATGGGCAATGTGACCCTAGTTTTGGCCAATGACAGTGAATCGGGAAGATTTGTACACGCCAACTGGAAGAGATTCCCTCTTCCTTTAAATAGTTTTTGGGTTATGATGTGAGTCCGGAACTACTGCAGCCATTTTGCTACCACCAAAGAAAAAGCGTAGAGCTGCAAAGAACCCTATGGTTCCTGAAATAATTCCTCACCTCAAAAGGCAGAAGACAGAGATAGAGAGTGGGCTGAGTCTTTGCTCATATAATGTTAGCTACCAAACCACCCCCATCTAAAGCCAGCTCCTACCTCTGGGCTTTTAGTTACACGAGTGACATTCAGCAATATCTTTGTTATAGAAGGTTATTTGATATGTTTTCTTTCACTTACAACAACAAACTTTACTCTCTACTGTGCTATAACATGGAATCCAGAGTTAGGAAGGTAGTGGGGTCCCAGGAAGTTACTGGAAACAGGAACTCAGAAGCTCTCACACACTCGATCTTGGCTCTGATGCTTTCTGTGTGTGTTGTTTGTGTGTGTGAGCTATATTCCTCTCCCCTTCTCAAACGTGCATCCTCTGGTTACATACACCCGGGTCACTGTCTCTTAGGAGCGGTTCTACATTCCCAGGAGGGAGGTACTAATTGGACCAGCTTAGGTCAAGGGTCAGCCTTTGATCCAACAACTCTGGCCAGATGTCAGGGTCACCAAGCACGAAGATGATATCCAGTCAACCCCTGAGGGTGCAAAGTCAGTTTCCAAAACGAAGAGCAGGGCCGGTTGGGAGATGCCCAGGCAGCCTGGAAAAGTGCCCACTGCTGGTGCCCTCTGGGAAGTCTCTTCGTGTCTTGGAGCCGCCTTTCCTCTCCGTAAATAAAGATACTAAACCAAAGGGTTGTGAGTGTAAAATGAGAAAGTCTTATGGGACAGGCTGCTGCTGGGCTGGTGGGAATCATTTCCACACTTTCACCACTCTGAGCGGTGCGAGCACATTACGGGGTCCAACAAGCGTGTTCCTTATGGCTGCATAGCCGCACGCCAGCTTGACTCTGGAAACATCCATTAGCGTTATCATGAACAACTCAGATTTAGAGCATGCCATTCAGCGTATAGGACTTTCACATCCGTGAACGAGATCGACGCTTAGGACCATCTTGTGAGGGCAGGTCACTTGGCCCATTTTATTTATTTATTTATTTTTTCTTCAATATATGAAGTTTATTGTCAAATTGGTTTCCATACAACACCCAGGCTCATCCCAACAGGTGCCCTCCTCAATACCCATCACTCACCCTCCCCTCCCTTCTCCCCCCCACCCTCCCCTCCCTCCCACCCCCCCATCAACCCTCAGTTTGTTCTCAGTTTTTAAGAGTCTCTTATGCTTGGGCTCTTTTCCACTCTAACCTCTTTTTTTTTTTGTTTCCTTCCCATCCCCATGGGTTTCTGTTAAGTTTCTCAGGATCCACATAAGAGTGAAAACATATGGTATCTGTCTTTCTCTGTATGGCTTATTTCAGTTAGCATCACACACTCTCCAGTTCCATCCACGTTGCTACAAAGGGCCAGATTTCATTCTTTCTCATTGCCACGTAGTACTCCATTGTGTATATAAACCACAATTTCTTTATCCATTCATCAGTTGATGGACATTTAGGCTCTTGCCATCATTTGGCTATTGGTGAGAGTGCTGCTATGAACATTGGGGTACAAGTGCCCCTATGCATCAGTACTCCTGTATCCCTTGGATAAATTCCTAGCAGTGCTATTGCTGGGTCATAGGGTAGGTCTATTTTTAATTTTCTGAGGAACCTCCACTCTGCTTTCCAGAGTGGCTGCACCAGTTTGCATTCCCACCAACAGTGCAAGCGGGTTCCCGTTTCTCCACCTCCTCTCCAGCATCTATAGTCTCCTGATTTGTTCATTTTGGCCACTCTGACTGGCGTGAGGTGATGTCTGAGTGTGGTTTTGATTTGTGTTTCCCTGATGAGGAGCGACGTTGAGCATCTTTCATGTGACTTGGCCCATTTTATAGGTGAAAAAAACTCGACCTAAATCAACAGTTCTCCAAGTAGGAGCATCACCTGGGCATTTGCTAGAATGCAAATCCTCAGGCCTCCCCCCAGACCTTCCAAATCAGCGACTCTGAAGTGAGGTCCTACAATCTGCGTTTTTAAAATTTTATTTTAGAGAGAGAACGAGTGGGGAAGAGGGGCAGAGAGAGAGAGAGAGAGAGAGAGAGAGGGAGAGAGAATCTTAAGCAGGCTCCACGCCCAACATGGGGCCCAGCACGGGGCTCCATCCCATGATCTGGGACCATGACCTGAGCCAAAATCAAGAGTTGGATGCTCAATGGACTGAGCCACCCCAGGGCCCCCGCAATCTGCATTTTAACAGCCCCTCTGGGTAATTCTGATGGCTGCTGTTGGCCCTGAGACCGATGAAAAAACCCAATTCCCCTCACCCCTCACCAGGAATGGTTCCTCACAGTGGTTCCGCCAGCTCAAAGGGAAGGACGGTCACTAGTGGCCACAGCAGGTTGTGGCTCAGAAGCTGTGCATATGGCCCCTGTAGAAGACATCAGGCTGCTTGATTCTAACTTGCCAAAGCTTCAAAGCCTCCTGAAACTGGGGTTGGTTTCTTCTCCAGCGAGCTCTCTGAGCAGGGGCCGGGCTCTACTGGCCATATTTTTCTGTGCCCTAGCCATCGTCGCAATTGATTCTCGTACCGTAAGCTCATAGCTGCCACAACCTTCTCCACTGTCCCCCCCCCCCACCTCCTCCACGACTTCCTCTCATCCCCCTCTTCCCTGAGGAGTGCGGGCGGCACCCTGGTGTAGGGAGTAGTGGGCGGAACATTCCAGGGCTCTTGGGTGACCGTCTTGGCTGCACACGAGCTCTTGGCCTCTTAGCAGGGCAGGGGAGTCATTCAATGCCAGCGGCAGAGTCCTAACACCTAGGCATGCCCTCTGGCTCGGTCGTGGTAAGGGGCATCTTCGCGAGGTTCATCATTTAGAAGAATCGAAGCTGCAGCCCTTCCAGAGCTTTGAGAAATGTTTCCGCCTGCGTTATTGAATCAGGAAGGGTATTTAAAAAAAATTTTTTTAATGTTTTATTTATTTTTGAGAGACAGAGAGAGAGCGCAAGTTGGGGGAGGGACAGAAAGAGAGGGGGACAGAATATCCAAAGCAGGCTATGCCCTGAGAGCAGCAAAGCTGGATGTGGGGCTTGAACTCACGAACTGCAAGATCATGACCTGAGCCGAAGTCAGACGCTCAACCGACTGAGCCACCCAGGCGCCCCCAGGAAGGGTATTTAGTAAGAGAAGCCAACTCGGGCTGACTTAAGCAGGAAGAAGATTATTGCAGGGATATGGGTCCGCTCACAACGGGCGCGGGGAGAGCTGGAGAGCCGGGCTCCGAGGCCAGGCAGCAGGCGGACGCCCTCGTCACCTAACAGAAAGGTCTGGCGAGGGACGAATGCCACCACTGCACGCACCAGAGAGGCAGTGCCGGACCTACCCGCAAGCTGCCCCCGGGGACCCCACTGCCCCAAGCACGCTTCCCAGGCCCAACCTTCTTGTATCACAGGGAATAAATTAATAACCTCAGCAGGCGTTTCCGATTGGTGGAACACAGGTCACATGCCTCCTCTTGGGCTGCAAGGGACGTTGGGAGGGTGGGGCTGCGTCACTGTTTGAATCCTGTGCCTGAGAGAGGGGGGCTCTTTTCCTTCCCAGACTCAGAAAGTGGCAAACGTTTGCCAAGTAAGAAGGAAGTTAGTGAGTTGGCTGGTCAAAAGAATATTCAAAAATAGCCGCTAAAAAAAAAAAAAAATCATAGTTCTAGAAGCTTACGATGGGCAGGTGCTATGATAACTGTCGTGTGTCACCTCACCTGATCCTCGCAAGGGTGCTGTCAGGTCAGCCCTGTTATTACCACCCCCCATCAACAGAGGAGGAGACCAAGGTCCAGACTGATGAGTGACTCACCCAAGACCTGTGGCTGTGAGCTGACAGAGCCGGGCCTTGAACTTAGGACGCCTGGCTCCAGGGTCCAATGCAGAGCCAGGATTCTGGCTCTGACACGTCTCCTCTGTGTGAGCCAGTAAATTCCTTACTGTTATTCTTATCCTGGTTTGGCCAAAGGCAGTGGACTTTGGGCTACCGTCCCTTGAAGAAGGGTGCTGACTAATACACTTTAGCCAGTGGCTGACTAATGCCAAGTTTAGGAAACATCTTTAAAGAGGACTAATCATAAGTGTGCCCTATTTTCCCCTTTTTTTCATAAGTAAATCATATGCGTTTTGCAAGAACTCCGTGAAATAACAGCAATTTTGCCCCCTTTCCACTGACGTAAACGCCTAGGCCCTGCAGAATCGAAGTGGTCCCAGCCCTGCTATCTTAACTGTTTTCTGGAAGAATCGGGACTGGAATCCAGATGTGGCCTTGTTTCACCTGCCAGACCTTTCCTGAGTGGCCCCCGGTGCCTGGGCGGGGGGCACATGGTGACCGTGATATGTGCGTTCCCCCGGGCTCTTCACAGCCAAGGCTACAGGCCGATATCTCAACCACCCATCAGTCAGGCTCTTAGAACTTTCCAACAAGGAATCTCTGGAGAGGTGCTGTGGGTAACGCCGGGGGCCCCTGCCTCTGACAGTCTCGGGATCTGACACGCTTGACTTGGCTGTACTTGAATCTGCCCGCCCACAGTGGCCGAGCGGCCATGATGGATCAAGATGGCGGAGAGCCCAGTGAACTCACTGGGTTCCAGTCCTGGGACGAGAGTCAGCTGGAGGGAACCTCGGGAACAGAGCAGGGGCGGGCTAGAGGGCAGGACGCCGAGGGGGAGCCTGACTTCGCGAGTCTTAGCCACAGCCCAACACCACAAAAGACAATGACCTTTTGTGGAGACAGCGACTGGTGAGACAGGAGGGTAGGGCGTTGGCTACAGGGCATGAGGCAAGTAGAAGGTGAGACACACGGAGCGAGAAAAGTTGACAGAGCTATGGGCAGGCAGACCCAACAGTGACTCTCCAAAAAATCCTGACAATAACGGCAATAACAGATAATATTCAATGACCACCTCATACTTAACAATAGCCCGTCAAGGTCTTTGCCTCTAATCATCCCCTTGGTCCTGTGAACTAGGATACAGCTATCATCCACATTTTACAGACGAGGAAACTGAGGCTCAGAGGGCTTAAGGAACTTGACAGAGGTTTAGCAAAGTTGTCTCCGTGGCGGACAGAGTTTTGAACCCAGGGCTCTTACCACTCACTGAAGGCCGATAGCTGTGGGCCGGACAAATGGGGGCCGCCTGCATTCGGGGCCTCTGGGTTCACCTGAGCCCCTGTAGGGGATCCTGTTGGAAAGGGAGGGAATAACTCCTGCCCTGCCCCTCCTCCCGCCATGGGAAAAGGCCTAATTGCTAATGACAGCAGACATCCCCAGTCTACCAGCCTGCATTTTCCTACTTAACCTAAGCATGACCTCAGATTCCTTCTTAACACATGTGCTTTGATAGCCACTTCCAACTGACCAGAATTGGCACACGAGATGCAAATGATTTCCCCTCCCGTGGGTTCCAACTGGCATGGGTCAGAGGCGCCTTTCGAGGGAATCAAACAGCAGGCAAGCTGAGCTGGCATTGGGAGTGTGAATGTTGAAGGCAGGGCCCCATTTCCACTCAAATCGTGGGCAGAACAAGAATAATTAGGAAGGGGAGGAAGGGCAGCAAGATAATCTGTAAGGGGGGGGCACAGATGCAGAGAGGTGACCAAAAGTCTGCCTGGGGACGCCTACAGTGCGAGAGCACAGCCTCGCAAACAACACAAACGTTTCACAAAATATCGTTATCGCCACACTTTGCTTTCGCCCGAGCACCCATGCTACCCGGTTGAGATAGAGCGTGGCGATTCTCCTGCAGTGGAGTTTTGCTAGAAGTTTGTCTTCATTTAACGTCATTTGAGGTTGCTTATAATAAAAAGCACACGTTCCATAACTGGACATTTGAGGTCATATTTAAAAAAAATTTTTATTTATTTTTGAGAGCGAGAGAGAGAGAGCGTGCGAGTGAGCGGGGGGAGGCCGAGAGAGAGGGGGACAGAGGATCTGATGTGGGCCCTGTGCTGACAGCAGAGAGCCCAATGCAGGGCTTGAACTAACGAATCGGGAGATCACGACCTGAGCCGAACGCGGACACTTAACCAACTGAGCCACCCGGGTGTCCCGAGATCGTACTAAACTATGAGAACTGGAAGAAGAAAGGATGGTTTTTGCCAAATGATTCGCGGTATAGTGATGCCTTAAAGTTAGACTTGTTCCTGAGCTCCCTGGAAGCCAGGTAACAAAGGGTAAGGAGATGTATTGCGTGAATTCTCCTTGCCCGATGAGGGATTGAGGGAGAATATAAACTGATGGCTTGTCTGGCCTCAAGCTTGCTTGGTTTAACTGTAAAAGGTTTAAGATCAGGTGAGTTCACTTAAGAATCCAGCCTCGCTTTAAGATGACAAGGTATCTCTCAGGGTCAAGAAGCAGCAGGAACTTAGTGGTTGCCGCGTTAGAGCAGTAGGCAGGCTCCTGTTTGCCACACTTGCTGCCATTTCTATTGTCCATTCCCTTTAGCACCTGTTGGGCCCCTCCCTGTAGGCGCCTTGGAACGTATGGTCAAGCTGAGGATATTAGCTTACACACATCGTCTTTGGTTGGTTCCATGCATTGCAGCCAGAGTCGCCCTGTTAACCTCAGACATCCGATTGGGTCACCCCCTTGTGTCCACAGCCCTTCAGTGGCCCCACTGCCCTCAGAGGAAACTCCAATGGCTTTCAAAGCGCCTCGTCTTGAACTTTGCCTCTTTTTTGACCCTCCAGCCTGATGGGCCGCTTGCCGTGCGTCAGACCCTCCAGGTAGGCTCCTGCCTCCAGGCCTTTGCACTTGCCCCGCCTTCTGCCTGGATCACCCTTCCCCCAGCGGGGCGGCCAGCCTAGGGTGCCACTCACCTGTTACCTGAGGCCTTTCCTGACCGCCTTATAGAAAATAACCCTTCGTCCCTGCTCCCTACTCTCTAGACCTGCTTCAGTTTTCTCCGCAGTACTAATTATTATGTGACCTGTTTCTACCGTTAGATACTGATTTTCTGTTTTCATACCCAGCGATGTAAATTCTATAGGGGGTGGGGGTGGGGGGTTTCTTGTTTGTTCACTGCTCTATGCCCGGGACTAGAGCAGTGCCTGGCACACAGGGGACACGGAGGGTGTGGTGTGAATGGATAAGAGTCCAAAACAGCTCAACATGTCTATGTGAGACATACATACACAATCTTCCTGAATAAAGATAGCTTTATGTAAATATAAAGCTTTGAGATGCAAAGATTCATTGTTTTATCTTTGCCTGCAAAGATACAATGCTATAAAGATAGCTATATTTATATCCATCGTGTTTCCAGATTAAAGGGCAAACAATGGCCAACAGTCACAGAAGGCAAAAACAATGGGAAAGCTGTTTACGGCTTCCTTGCCAGGCACACTGTTTGCTTCTGTGAGCCCCTCTTCTTTACAAGTGCTGTTAACCCTTGTGCGATTGCCGGACTCTAGAAAGAGCCGGAGTGGGCCAAGGTTTCTAGATCGGACCGGTGACCATCTAAACACAGGGTGCTCTGGTTTCCAAGTGGCCCTTATCGCCAGTGGCTGTCTCCCCGGGGCCGGCTGGGTGAGGACAGTCCAGACAGCACACGCCACACTTACTCCATCAGGAGTCCCCACCGACTGGCTGTGTGTGCGTCTTCAGGACCTGAATCTCGTGCTGTGCATCGTCCCTTCGGCGCCTACTACTGAAGCCTCCTAGGCCCATGTGCGGGGTGGGGGGTGGGGGTGGGGGTGGGGTGGGGTCTTGTTTAGAGTCTCCTGGAGCCAGAAATGTGTTCTTCCCCAGAGCGAGGCTGGGATTGTGTGCGGCTCTGTGCAAAAGCCATTGCTGTCAGGATTTGAGCCCACTTTCCTGATCTGGAGAAGCCCGTTCATTGCATCCATCCCAACGTGGGCATATTTCAAATTTTGCTCCCAGTTGTACAGGAAATACAGGGAGGGAACCTCATCTGAGCCCGCAGTGCTGCACTGGCCCAGCCACCAAGCCCGGGGGGGCCCTACCATGCTGGCCTCCCCCTGGAAGCTCATCTCCCTTCCCCCAGGCTCCTGTCTCTTCCCCGCCTGGCTCCTGTCCCCACCTGCTTGCAGAAATCTAGGAGGCCGCCTCCCACCTCCGCATCTACTCCCTCACTGGCGAAAGCCAGAAAGAACCATGGTGCACTCTCCACTGCCAAGGAGTTTGAGGAGTCCTTGACTGGGGTGGGGGGTGGTCATTGGATTCCCAACCCTCACAAGAACCTTCTTCAGTTGGTGGGGGGGAGGGGGTGTGTGGAATGTTTCTTCTCCTACCTATGAAACCACTTCCGGAGGCAAGCTTCAGGAGAAAAGGAAAAGCAGATGTCAGCCGGTGACACAGAATAATCACTTCGCTCACTGCTTGTATTTTCCTACCAATTTTGTATTTTTCAAAAAGGACAATAAAACAATTGTCCTCCTCGGCTAATTAATGACAAGCTGGTAAAAGCATCTTCTCATTGTTCCATTTATCCCTCCATTTCTCCCAGTTAACAGTCCTGTCTCTGAAATGAATCAATGTCGTTTACACAATGCTGTCACCCCATTGTTCCTTTATCGTCCTCCATTTCATAAATCGGGGTGTTAATCCCTTAATGGCTTTTCTCAGTGCTTAAAAAAAAAAAAAGGAAGAAAGAAGGAAAGGAAAAAAAGCCAGGCCCTTCTCCTCTTAATCCTCCAGTAGACAATGCGTGTTTACACAGGCGGCCCCCGCACTGTGTTTACTGAAAAAGCAGGTCCAGTTGGGGATTTGGCCCCTTCTGTTTGTTGGCTAAACAGGAGGCCTCTGGGACCCAGGGATCTGCCCCTTCCCCAGGTACGCTGTGCCCCAGCCCCTGTCCCAGCTTCTAGGCTGGACTCTGATGATACCTCTGACCTTTGCCCTGGTGGCCCAGCGGGGGGCCCTTCGAGGTGGGGACCGGGCTGGAAGAAGATGGAATCGGGAAGTGTGGGCCTTCCTGGGCTTCTCAGTCCACAATCCCAGTGCCTCTCACTCACCTTCCACGGGGGCAGCGGTTCTCACCGGGGTCCCCGGACCAGCAGCATCAGCACCATCTGGGAAGTTGTTAGAGCTTAAGTAATCAGACCCACCCCAACCTGCTGAATCTGAACCTCGTGGGGCGGGTCCAAGAATCAGGTTTTTTCACACGCCCTCCAGAGGATTATTGGCGTGCCCCTGAAATTTAAAAACTACTCTACCAGGGGACTTCATTCTAAGGTTAAAGAGTGAATAAATGGAAATAAAACTCATTTCACTTGACAAATATTGGCTGACTTCCGGTTCCTGTTCGGCAAGACTCAGGGGCCGGAGCATTGATTACATCAGGGCCAGTGCCAGCCTCCAGGGAGTTCCCAGTCTGCCGAGTGAGAACTTCCTGGGTTGGAACCCCTACCCAGGCCTCCCTTTCAATTCTCAGACCCCTGCACAATGACTGGCATGACGTGAAAAAATCTCCCCCTCTACCTCTTCCCCCTCCTCCTCAACATAGTACTTGGGAGGGAGCTGAGAACCTTACGACAGCCACTTGCACGGGAATCAGGGTTTCACCAGAATCTCGTGTCCCATCATTCAGTGAGGGTGTCCTGTCTGCTCTGGGCAAGGCCAGGTGCAAGCTGCTGGGGGCTCAGGGTTCAATCAAAGGATCCCTGCCCTCGAGGAGCTACCTGTCCAGTGAGTATACAAAACAACCTGCACAAATACCTGGCAAAGCCCTGGCAAGGTGCTGTGATAACCTTTCTGAAATGGCACAGAGGCTGCATGATTAGCTCAGGACAGGTGGTGCGATGGTGATGGAGGTGGTGGTGGAGGTGATGATGAAGGTGATGGAGGTGGTGGTGGTGGTGGAGGTGATGATGGTGATGGCAGTGTGGTGATGGTGGTGGTGGTGATGGAGGTGGTGGAGGTGATGATGAAGATGATGGAAGTGGTGGTGGTGGAGGTGATGATGAAAGTGATGGAGGTGGTGGTGGTGGAGGTGATGATGAAAGTGTTGGAGGTGGTGGTGGTGGAGGTGGTGATGGAGGTGCTGGTGGAGGTTATGATGAAGGTGATGAAGGTGCTGGTGGTGGAGGTGATGATGAAGGTGACAGTGGTGGTGGTGGTGGAGGTGATGATGATGGTGATGGAGGTGGTGGTGGAGGTGATGATGAAGGTGATGGAGGTGGTGGTGGAGGTGGATGATGGTGATGGCAGTATGGTGATGGTGTGGTGGTGGTGATGGAGGGTGGTGGAGGTGAGATGAAGCTGATGGTGATGGCAGTGTGGTGATGGTGGTGGTGGTGATGGATGGTGATGGAGGTGGTGGTGGAGGTGATGATGATGGTGATGGAGGTGGTGTTGTGGATGGTGATTGATGATGGTTGATGGGATTGGTGGTGGTGGTGGAGTGATTGATGGTGATGGCAGTGTGGTGGTGGTGGTGGTGGTGAGGAGGTGGTGGAGGTGATGATGAAGGTGATGGAGGTGGTGGTGGTGGTGGTGGTGGAGGTGATGATGGTGATGGCAGTGGTGATGATAATGGTGGTTTAGGGTGGTGGTGGCTGGGGAGCAAGTAGCCTTCACAGAGAGCACGCTCAGTTTGAGCTTTTCAGCCCAAAGTAAAGTTCTTCAGTTGGACTTGGGAGAAAGAACATTCAGGGAAGAATGAACAACTTACCCAAAATACAAAGGTTTGAATAGTATTAACAGCTACTGAAGGAGGTAAGGGAAGGCCATGATGGAAGTGTGAGTTACTGAGGATTCCAGAGCTCTCTTTCAACAGTCCAGGCTTATGTATGAGATCTGAGGACTTAAAACAATGGGAAAAAGCCTGTGGATTTTAGGTGTGTGAGCTGGAATCTGCCTTACACTAGCTTAAACCGTATCTGCAAAGTTCAAAAGAGTTCAAAAGGCTTCAGGCATAGTTGGATCTAGGGGCTCGGGCACCTTATCAGAATAGAGTGTGTTGGTCCCGCTTTCTTCTTTGGGGGCTTCATTTTCACACAGACTTGCCCTGGTTGATGCCAGAGATGACCGCTGGCAACTTGAAGCTTATTGAATCTTTATGCCTAGAAATTTTGGAGAAAAGCAGGCACTTCCTCCTCAGTGGTCTTAAAAAGATTTCCAGGAAGGCTCTCATGGGCCTGGCTTGCAGAACATGACTCCCAGAATCACTTACTTTAACTCAAGTCCAAGTCAATTGGCCAGACCAGGGTAACATGGTCACTGTGAGGCTAGGGAAAAGTGGTAAACCCCATCTGAATGGCATGGCTAACAGTGCATGGCTCATGGCATGGATAAGGGGTGGTCTCAAAGGAACTTTGCAGTGTTTTCCCAGAAAAAACACCAAGATTTGGATCAGCAAGAAAGAAACACATGGCTTGAGCAAAGAGCTTGAGACAGTTGAGTAAAAGTAACTGAATTATTATTAAAATTATGTACGTTCACATATGCGCAGAAAAGAAGGCTCAAATGGTAATCGCCGAAAGGTTCCGGTTGGTTATTGCTGATGGGATGTGGGTAATTTTCATCTTCTGCTTCTTTAGCTGGATGGCAATAAAACACAGACAGAGACATACAGACTTGCATTGGGATCCTGGTTTTCCTTGCTTTGAACTAGAGGCCTCAGATGAGCTTTTTTGTCCCTCTTCACTTCACGGTTGAACATCTATAAACCGTGTCTCCTTATGCCTTCCTAACACTCACTGATTGGCATGGAATGGAGGCTATTATTATTATTATTCTTACCTCTTTGGGCTGGCTTAGAATGGACAGGTATTACTTCTCTTTCTTTTTCTTTTCTTTCAAAGTGTTTATTTATTTTTGAGAGGGAGAGAGTGCACATGAGCCAGGGAGGGGCAGAGAGAGAGGGAGACAGAGGATTCAAAGCAGGCTCCAGGCTCTGTGCTGACAGCAGAGAGCCCGAGGCAGGGCTTGAACTCAGGAACCGTGAGATCGTGACCTGAGCTGAAGTCAGACGCTTAAATGAATGAGCCACCCAGGCGCCCCCCCAGAGCAGGTATTACTTCTGTGAGAACCAAAATCATCTCTCCCACATGGCTTAGTATCTACAGTAATATAGCATGGTTTTGAGTCATCTATTGTCTGCATTAGCATAACGTTACTCTTCTATGACTACTTTGCCCAGTCAATTAACTTTATTGTTCATTACAGGAATATCCCATAAACTCTTCAATAGAAAACATCCAACAATGTTTTATACCCTCAGACTCTCGGAAACCCTCCCCTCAAATCACCCTGCTGTTTCCATCAGTCCTAAATTATTACAACATGGCGGTTACCAATTCTAGCCAACTCTCTCTCCCTGCCACTTTGGAAACTCCTGAAGCCAGAGTTTAGGGTCTTGGCAAAAACCTCACCTTGCTTGTCCCTCTTTCAGATGCCATTAAAGCTCTCTCAAGGCTGTGTTCTCCACTGCAGTGACCAATAGACTCCGCTTTGCCCCATCAACAGGTTGTCAGTGATATTTGGAAGAGAGCGTTCGACATCTATCATACAAAGCTGTCAAACCAGTCTTGCATGACGGTATGTAGAGGGTCCATAGAGGCGTCCGTTGCTACAGGAAACTTCACCCTCATTCCTTTAGGAGATGAAAACAGCGGGTCTTATAGGGAGACATGCTGCCTGTGAGTCTTAAGGCAATGGTGTAGTCTTTATTATAGCTTTAAGTATCTGTTTGTGTGTGATCTTTTGTTTCGTGTCTTTTTTCCTCCCCAAACTATAACCCCATGAGGACACGTACTGTATATCTGATTCATCATTTGTCTCCAGCATCTAGAAAAGTGCTTGGCGCACGGTCAGTCCAGTAGGTGTCAAACGGATGGTGCATGAATGAGTCAGTGAAGGGAGGGACCCATAGTCCCAGAAATGGCTACTGACTTGTTGTATGTCTTTGGGCAATTCCATTGTCTTTCTGGGCCTCAGTTTCCCCACAGACCCCAATTCTGGGCTGGGATGACTCCTGGAATCCACATCTATGCTTATAGGTAGTTATGGTCCCCCCACCTCCAAAAAAAAGAGGTGACATTAAGGGCTTTGAAGGATGTTGGGTAAGACAGTTGATGATGACTGCCCTTCTGGAGGCCTGAGGTCAGCCACCCTGGGATTCGTGGTAATAAATTCCAAATTTTCAGGTCTGGTCCCCTTCCCAAGCGCTGAGATGAGGCAGGATGGGTGGAAGCTAGGATGTTTCCTATTTATTAGCTATTGCATTCGCGTAAAGCATCATTCTCTCCTAGGGTGTGTGTGAGTGGGTCTAAACTCTGTAAGTGGTCCTTGGTGACATGGGGTAGGGGAAACCCCTAGCCCCTGTCCTTGCTTTATTCTGGTCATGTCACTTGTCCCCAGTGCCCAGCACAGCCTGCTTCTGGAAGGGAATGCTATCTGTCACTAGCATGTCCCTGGGGGTTGACATTTTTCATCTCCCTGCCAGAGATATTTATGATTATTTTCTCCCATTAGGAAACACAAGGCTGGATGGTGCTCTAACCTTACAGGTGGTTCCTGAACTTACCTGCTGTGTGATTTGGGGAGAGCTAGGTAACCTTTCCATGGCTTGTTTCCCTGTCTGCAAAAGGGGAACCCATGAACCCACAACGCTAGTAGCTGCCCCAGTGGGATGTTGAGAGGTTAAATGAATGAATACGGGGAAACACTAGGCCAGGGCTCCCTAGCCGTTAGCTGTTATTATCATCCCATAACGTGCCTGGTACACGCCTGACTCTAAGCGGAGGCTTTGCAGCAAATACTGCTCAGAAAAAAAAAAAAAAAAGGAAAAAAAAAAAAAAAGAAAAAAAAAAAAAACAGGAAAAAAAAAAAAAAAAGGAGCCACTATAGATACAAGCAACTCCTTGGATAGATCTCAAAGGAATAATGTTGTGTGAAAGAAGCCAGTTTCCAAAGGTTACATACTGTATCATTCCATTTATACGACATTCCTGAAAGACAGAACCATAATGATGAAGAACAGATCGGTGGTTGACGGGGGGTTAGGGGTGAGGGGTTGGGAGAGGGTTGATTTAAAAAACAAAAAAAAACTAGCAGAAGGGAGAGTTGGGGGTGATGAGCTGCTCCGTATCCCGGTTAAGTGGTGGCTACAGGGGTCTATCTGTACACGCGTTCACAAGTTCATAAAACTCGGAACCAAAATGAAATGAATTTTTGTGCGATAATTTCAGAGAATGTGGAGGCCCGATAAGTGTCGTTGTCCTTCGGCTGCCTCCTTTCCCCTGGCAATGTAAGTAAGAAGATCACTTGTGTTTCGATGTTCTAGAAAGCAGAAAGCGTTGTACACGGTGCCCCGCGGTAGAGAAGGAAGCCAAGATGTTTGGGACGTCCTGCTCCGTTCCGCTCCTGGTCTCTGGGAGAGCTCAAGATCAGATCCCCGGGCGTAGGGGGTGTGGGGGGGTGGTATTCAGAACTCCAGTAGGCTCTTTAGAGAGATTTAAATGTGCTGCTTCCCGGTTATCCTGAGGTGCAGCTATAATTGCTGTTCTTTCCAATAAATCCTTCAGATTAAATGGATATCGAGCAAGTCCAACGATTACTCATGGCACGTGAATCCCGTCAAAGTCCAGGGTGAGTCCGTCTAGATGAACAGGAGGAGGTCGGCGAACGTTGTTTTAGTCTTAACGCCATCATCCTTTGGGACTGGTGTTGAATGTTTACATTTTGGGGAGAGAAACTCAGGCCAGATAAGGCAGCCTGGGGCAACACTTGGGAGTCCGGGATCTTGGCTTGGCGACAAAGTTGTGTCATGGCGGCGGGGGGTGGGGCTGAGGGGGGGGGTCCCTTCTCGTCTCCGAGTCTCACTTTTGCCACCTGCTCTTTGGCCGCGGCGGAGTTGAACTCCATCGTCTTTGAGGCTCTTCCCCTTCCTGGCTTAGGGATGAGACCGTCTCTCTTCTTTCTGTTTTTCAACGACATGGGATGCTTACTCCTTCTCCATGAACCCATGAACACGTGGCTCCTGTAGCTGTAGGTGCCTCGTGACTTCACCGGGGCGACCCTCAGCCTGTCCTGGGTCGGAGGGGTGTCCTTTACCCGTCTGCCTGCCCAGAGGGGTTCTCCGAGCAAACTGGTATACGACAGGCTCTGCCGAGCGTTCCGAGAAACCGTGCCCAGAGGTGCCGTTAGGATGTAGGAATTATGAGGTGAGCAGCAAGACGCCAAAAAACCAGGAAGCCACTTGAGCAGAGAGTATAAACATAATATCCCCGAGCAGGCCCCGGCACTGGGTTTTTTATGTTGATGCGCTAATATGTTATCCACTAAGGGTTTATTTACGCCATTTTGGTATTCCCTGCAATTCATTTATCTGCATAAGGAAGAGGCGCTAACAGGACAGTTCCTCATGAACAAGCGTCCCTGTGTGATCCCCACTGCTGTTTATAATCCTTCATGCCCAGATCTATAATTCATGAGCTGATGGCCTGGTGGCAGTTTCCATAAAGGCCATGGCGGGCACCCAGTCGTTAACGCTCACACTGTCATGCATGGAATCGAAATAAGCCTGCTCTCCTTCTATTCATCATGACGCCACTGACGTGTGGGCAATGATATTATCCAAATATTATTAAAAACTTTGAACCCTGTCCCCATAATTATGGCCGAATGGCTCCGTGGCCATTAGGAGAGGGGGATGTATGGGCTTCAGTGGCCGCCGAGTAATTATGTGCTTAAAAGGAAGCGTGGCTGAGCATTCCCCTAGTAAAACAGAGAGAAGCCGGGATCATTTGTTACTGCTGTGGCGTTCGGGGCCGGACGGCTCCGGCAGGTCAAGTCAACCTTACAGCAGGACAATTATCTGCCTAGAGAGACCAAACATCTGTTATTAAGTATGTACAGGCATCAAGGCAACATGCTAGAAATCTTGTCCACTTCAAACACTTGGCGTATTCCACACAACACCCCCCTCGCGTTTGTAACTGCAACAGTCAGCTTTGAAATATGCCCTATCTTCCCTCCCCCGGCCCCTCGCTTTAATGTACCCTGCAGCTGCTAAAGAGGGTGTTGTAACTTTAGAAGGACCTTGCTATCTTTCTCTAGCTCTTTAAGTAATAATAATAATTTTTGTTGGGTTTTCTCCCCCCTCCCAAATTTCTTTTGCATGTATTAGTTATTCAAGGAGTATGGCTGGGGCAGCGATATCATATAATTTGAAAGCACAAGGTCAGCCCGTGTTTACATCAGAAGGCCAGTCTCTCTTTGATTCCTGTGTCTGCGGCAGCTCGCAGGCTGGTCTGGTGCATGGGAGCAAGACGGCTCTGTGTTGCGATTCCGAAATGGGAAATAGGCTTTTCAGGCTATCGTGGTTCCCTGGACCATCTGTGCGTCTCAGAATCCTGAGGAGGAGGGGGTGGGGAGCACGCCAGAGAACAAGGCTATTGAACCAGAAAGTGGGCAGAGCTGGGGGGGGGGGGCGGTGGGCAAGATGGCAGGATGAGGGCAATCAGTGGGGGTGGCCCTGGGAGATAACACGGCAATCACCCCACTGAGCATGTCCAGACAAGCATAGCTAGAGTGCCATTTTCCTCCCATAAAGATGCGTCACATCAAGCGAGGAGAACTGGGGCCGTGTTCGTGGAGCGGGAAGGGCAACCCGCTGCTCTGCTAAGTGACGTAGTAACAACAGACCAGATTCCTTTCTTCTCAAGAAGAATGGAATCTCCAGATCTTCTGGGGCTCCTGCAATCTGAGCATCTTAAAGATATATGATGTCTGGATTAGCTTCAAAGTAATCCAGGGCGGAGCGGGGATGGTTGGGACTACACATGAAACAAAAGTAGCCCTGAGTTAATAATTGTTGAAGCCCAGGGATGGGCACGGCTTGGGGCGGTGATTAGACTAGTCCTCTACACTTGTGATTGTATCTGAACTCGGTCCATCATTAAAAGAAAAAAAAAAAATTCTGAAGGAACAGCACTCCCTTCTGATGTGAGTGACCGGCAATGTCAGCAGAGGACCCACCTCCCCAGCAGAGTTCTCTGGGGGAAAAACCCAGAGAATAGAAGTCCAGATGGACCAGTTTGCAGAGACGGTTGGACTCCTTGCTCCAACCCATCCTGTAAACACCTCTCCCAGAAAGACCTGTTGAAAACACTGTTGCATCCCACAAGAGCTTCTTGGCTCAGCTGCACCAGCCCAGATTCTTTCTCGTGGTATTCAAGATTTGCCATAACAGGGCCTCGTTCTACTGTCTCATTCCTTCACCTGCTTCCCCCACGAGGCCCGGCAGGAGAGTCGGGTGGCCGTGGTGGTGGAGAAGTGGACGCGGGAGTGGTGGCCCCACGACCGACTCTGGGACTCCCCTCCTCCTGCCCCCCACCCCTGTGTTCTTTCCCCTTGTACAGGAGTATCAGTTCCAGCGGCATGGCCTTTGACATTTCGCCTCTCTTCCTTTGGTAGCTTTGGGAAGAAGGCAACTCTAGCATTGCTAAGTTGATGTCACCACCGAGGAAAGGGGGAAAGGCACACAAATGACCAGGTTCTATTCCCTTTGAAAGCACAGGCAACTTTTTCCTTCTCATTCGGGACTATTAGAAACAGACCACACCAGAGAATAGGCTAAAATTGGAGGGAGATCTAAGAACTAAATATATCCATTGAATGAGGGCAAATACTTGGGAGTCATGGTGGACATCTATGTTCGCTAGCCTAGACTCCATTCCCACTTTTTGGGAAAAACCATCTCGTGTTTCCTGTGGGGATCCGGCCCTCTTCCACTCCAGATTCATAGGATGTTAGTAGACTTGACCTCCAATCCCCAAACCCCATCGCATTTCAGGGGCAGTCATGTGACCCAGGTATAGCCTGCTGGAACATCCCCTGGCAGAGAGATTGGTTCAAGGGGAGCCATGTGACACAACTCAAGCCAATGAGACTCCATTCTGGAACTTTTGCCGAACATGTTTGGTACTATTGGCCGTCATTTATTTTTGCCATCTTGAGATAGGGAACCTGCATGAGGATGAGATACTACAGAAGAAAACAGAGAGAAAGAGGGTGAGGACCTGAAGAGAAAGGCTGCCATAGACTCAAGCCATGAGCCCAGGCCCAGAGAGGACTTAGTAACATTGAGTGGGCTTAACGATGAGGGCCCTAACAGAGGGCCCTGACTCAAAACAGAGCAGGAGGGCAGGACTTGGGCTCTGGAAACCCTCTCAGGGGCTGTAGCTCGCTGCTACAGATGGACGAGACCTTACTGCAATAGCAGCATGGCTTCCCAGAGCCAGAACGCTGGGGGTCAAAGTCGGCTTTGCTACTTTTTCAGTTACGTGACCTTGGGCAGGTTCTTGACCCGTGCTTAGGTTTCTTCACCTGTAAAATGGGGATAATAATGACACCACCACCCTGGGTTGGAGTGACTGTTGGATGAGCTTATTCAGGTAAAGCACTGAGACTGACACCTTATGCATATTAATCACCACATGTTTGTTAAGCAAACAAATAAATAAAATCTTTATTTTCAGGGGTTCAGCTGAGGGTCTTGCTCAGAGGTAAGGAAGTCAGTCCGGAATTAATGCTCCTGCTCATTCCACTTTTTCTCTTGCTTTCTCTCTCATTCGTTCAGCAAACACTTGTTAAGTGCTGATCCTGGGCCAAATGCAGGAACAGCTTCACTGCCAGAAAATTCTTCAGATTTTAGCTCATGGATGAGGCAACCCTCAACAGGGCTTCGAAATGTGCACTCCAAAACCTCCAGATCACACCCAAGCAGCATCAGGACGACGTTCTGAACCTTTCTTTCCATGGGATTCACACTCCTGCACTTGACCTTGCCGAACACATTTTCCCAAAGACGATGAGTTTCCTGCTTCTTAGATCTAAGAAACTGGGGCCCCAGGAGGTGAAAAAACTTGCCTAAGGACCGTCAAGCAGGATGTGGTAAAGCTAGGTTTGCAACCTGGGTCTGACTTATTTTGTCCTCATTTTCCCGTGGGCCCCCCTGTTTCCAGCGGCCTTGCTTGCTGTCATGCTGAGTGGCTGGTGTTTCTTTCTCTCCTACTGCATTGCGCAGCTCTGGAAATCTAGAGCCACGTTTCATGGATCTCTGCCTCGCTGGCCCCAGAGTGAGCCCTCAGAACAGCTATAGGGTTGGTTGCATTGCCAGGGAGTGTATGCAAATGCCCAAAGTTGCAAATCAAGTCAGCAGCTGGAGAAGTGCTAGAAATATATCCTCTCTTGGAAAAGCCCCCCAGGAGCCTACATTCTGCACTCCTTGCTGGGTTCGCAAGAGGCTGTCCATTCCCGCTGAGATCTTGTCCCTTTCTCATGTCCTGAAACGTTCTTGCCTAGGATTGGGCTTCTGGGGATAGCTGGATGGAGAACTCGGTGAAGGACAGCCTCGGAACATCCCCTCGGGGCCAGAGTCCTCCCCCAGTGGTTCGAGCAGCCACACCAGCCTGGCCCCAGTCACCAACGTCTCCATGAAGGGCTATTGACTGTCATCTCCTCTTTGCTGGGAACGGGCCTCTTCCCTTATGATTTCCTGTTCCCTGGCCTCTCTCTATTTATTGCTTCTGTTTATGATTTGAGGTTAAATGCTTTCAGCTCCATTTTCTTCAAACATAGATTTCATTCCCCCTGCCAAGTTATCGACTGCTGGTTCCTGCACAACAGGCTCCAGGAAGGGGCGGGGGTCGGGGGGGGGGGGGTAGTCAGCTTAATGAGACCTCCTGCTTGCTCCTGTGTGAGCTGGGCCGGCAGGTCCTCAGCTCAGCCATTTCCAAACTGTTTCCAAAGAACCTACACATATCCAGCTCCCGAAAGCTGCAGTATGGATTATGTGAACCATTCGGTCTTAGCATTTTAGACATGCTCCTAAGGCAGGAGGCACTGACGGCGGGTGGAAAGGGAATACATCTGGGCCTACTGGGGTAGGAGGGCCTGGGAGAATGGGGAAATATGGGGGACAGAGCAGGCTCCAGGTTAGCACCTGGAAGGAGCCCAGGCTTCACCACCGCCCCCGCCCCCGCCCTCCAACCTGGAGCAGCTATTTCGCAAAGAACACAGTCTGCTGGGCAAAAGGGTCCATTTCTGGATCCCGGTTTGAAGGGTTACCTCTAGCCTTCTGGCCAGGTGAAGCCACCTGTTTTCATGGCCCCCGGAAAGCCCTGGCCCTCTAAAGCCACGTCATTCCTGGCCGGAAGTCTCTGTGGGGATATTGGCCGGCCTCTCTTTGGATTCACCTTATGGGTTGTTGGGCTTCTCTCTGAATTTCTAGCCTGGTTCCCTTCAATTCCTAGCTGTCTACCTACTTTCCTTGCCTGGACTCTATCTTGTCATTCATTCATTCATCCATCCATCCATCCATCCATCCATTCATCCATTCATTCATTCAATAAGCTGATACTGGGCACCTACTCTGGGACCAGACCCTGGATTAAGCCATGGCATAGAGAAAGAGGAATTAGATACTGCCGTTTGGGTGGGGAGGTAATTGTGACAAATGTGATGCTTCGGTGTACATGAAACTCTATAATCTTGGCATGTCTAGAATGCCATGTACGCGGAGTAAAATAGCATGTAACCTTACGAGATCGCTTTTCACACACAGCATAATCCCCGTGTTCTAAGGTCATAACGTGTGAAATGAAGGCCTAGTGTGGGATACGTGGCCCTTATCTTAGAAGGCACAATCCTGGTGCTTACTTACCACCGATACCATAGGTTTATCTGCCTGGGACCCGCTGTTTCTTCTCACTGTGTTAGTGCCTCGTCAGTCTCTGCGTTAAGCCATGGTGAACCGGAAGAGGCACAATCCCCACCCTCATGGAGCTTAGAGTGAATCACCGTCAGAGCTGCTGTGCAATGCTTTCTATGCACCAGACTGTCCGAGGGACCCTTGCTTGGGACAGCATCCCCCCAGCAGATGGATGGGCGCCATTTGCCTCTGCAAAGATCACCGATTAAGTGATCCTGGGGGTAGAGTGGAGACGATGCTTTCCCAGAATGGAGCTTTCCAACATACCCAATGGCAACTACAGGCTAGTGGGCTCTGTCCACAGTGTATGTAGAGGCTCTGACCCAAGATACGAGGGCCCTAAGAAAAATATACCTTGGCCATTGTCCACAGGAATTTGGCAAACGCTTTTTAAAATGACTCCAGCCATGCGAACAATTCCCTAATGCTACTTCCTAATGCCATACTGTTAGCTGAAATCCCCGGGTCGGTCGGGAATGTTCTTGGTTCATGCTTCCCCTGGGGTTATGGAGGAGACCACCTCTGGACAGCCTCTCCCGGGAGGTGATCGAGAACCTGGGGTTCGGTGAGGGGCAGGCTGCTCTTGTCTGCCCGGTTGTGATCAGGTGTGCTCCCTCAACTCCATTCTGTCTTCGCTTCTCCATATCCACTCCAGTCCTACCCTCAGGTTTTATAAGTTCCAGGTTATTCAGTTTGATGGGGGTGATACCGGGCCAGGCTTCTCCAGACACTTGGAATTCCAAATATTTTGTGGCATCCCCGTTGACTCTGTCTTGAGTGATTGTTCCAAAAAAATCAAACCAAAAGTTTCCGACAAGAGTCTACCTGTGGTTAGTGGCTGCTATTCAGGAGCTGTTGAATTAATGCAGGTGAGCCCAATTTGGAAGATAAGTATACAGATACTGGATAACAATATTGTCCAAAGGCTCATCTCCTGCACATAGAGGGATGCTTTAAATTTGTTCCAATTTGGACTTTAAAGAGAAAATGTAACATCACTAACGAGTGTGAAAGCCTTTAATATGTCAAGATTCAGAGAGTGTTGGGGAGCAGGGAAAAGAGTGAGAGGGGAAGGTCAATGCAGGGGAGGATCCCAATGGACAAAGGATCATCAGATGACCTTCAACTCGCTGCATTTCTCTGCAGGCTGTTTTCTCTCCTGTTATGGACTGAACTGTGTCTTCCAAAATTCATATGTTGAAGCCCTAACCCATAGTGCTTCAGAATGTGACTGTATCTGGTGACAGGGCCTTTGAAGAGATAACCAAGTTTGGGGCACCAGGGTGGCTCAGTTGGTTGACATCCAACGTTGGCTCAGGTCATGATCTCGCGGTCCATGGGTTTGAACCCCGCATCAGGCTCTATGCTGACAACTCAGAGCTTGGAACCTACTCGGGGTTCTGTGTCCCCCTCTCCTCTCTCTCTCTCTGCCCCTCCCCTGCTCGTGCTCTCTGTCTCTGCGCTCTCTAAAAAAGAAATAAACATTAAAGAGACAATCAAGTTAAAATTAGGTTATTAGAGTGATGCAATACAATCTGACTGGTGTCCTTATAAGAAGAGGAAGTTAGGATGCACCCAGAAGGAAGGTCGTGTGAAGACGTGGGGAGAAGATACCATCTACAAGACTTGTGAGAGGCCTCACAAGAACCCAGCCCTGCTGACACCTTGATCTCGGACTTCCCAGCCTCCAGAACTATGAGAAACAAATTTCTGTTGGTTAAGCCACCCAGTGTGTGGTATTTGCTATGGCAGCCCATGCAGACTAACACACTTCCCGTAGACCGGGAAGGTGTGATGTACCCAAGCATCCAGTGGTTAGGACAATGGAAGCTGACTTTGAAAGTGAACCTGCTGTGGACGGAATAATTTCAGGAAAGTGAGGAAGGGGGTCTGGGCCAGCTGACCTGAGGTCAGTCCTTAGCTTGTGAAGTTCTGGAGGGTAGTCCTCTCTATGTGACCTAATTGCTCACTAGTGTCCTTAAGGATGGAGAAGGGGACATACGAGTGGGTCATGTTTCCATGGAACAGTTCTGTTCTTTGCCAGGAAAGCTACGATCTTTCTCTTTTTCCCATCTCCTTCTTCTTCTCCTGTGAGTTGGATGCTTCCAATTCCACCACTAGGACTGTTTTTAAAAAATCAACTTAATAGAGATGCCTGGGTGGCTCGGTTGGTTAAGGGGCTGACTCTTGATTTCAGCTCAGGTCATGATCTCACAGTTCGTGGGATCAAGCCCCGCCTGGGGCTCTGCACTGACAGCAGAGAGCCTGCTTGGAATTTTCTTTCTTCCTCTGTGTCTGCCCTCCCCTGCTCCTGCTCTCACTTTCTCTCTCTCTCTCTCTCTCTCATCGTCTCTCTCTCTCTCTCTCAAAATAAATAAATAAGTTGCATTTACTTAATAAAACGTAAAGATCTAATTGACTTTATTGGACAATTGTGTATTAGACAGTATTCCCTCCAGCAGGTGGAAAGGAGCTCCACTGAGCCATAGAAAAGGAAAGGTTTTCAAAGGTGGAAAGGTGCATTGAAAGGAAGTTATTGGCAAAGGAGCTATCATTTCAGGCAAGGTTGTCCTTCTAAGAGGATTAGAAGGCCTGCCGGGTGGGTTATCTCACTAGTGCTGACCAGGCAATTCTGTGTCGACTGGTTAAATGCTATCTTCCTGAGGGGCTGAATTCCAATTAGGTTAGATACTAGTCTTGGTTAGCCAATGTGGGGTTTAGCACAAGTGACTCCATTTTGTAACTACCGTCTCCTTTTTAAACAATTCCCCTCTTTTGCTCAGACTCTCCACTCAAACCGAGAGACCTGATCAAAATTTGAGGCATTGGTGCTGCTCTGAGCTACCGCTCTGTAGTTCTGACAGCTTTTATCGATCCTTTATGTGGCATTCGCGGGTCATGACGTTTTTTTTTGCTTAACCCCTGTGATATTCACAGGCCAAGACTTCAGCGTCATAATTTTAAATTGGCCGTTTTCTTTGTTGCCTTTCTAATGTCTCAATCTTAGGAAAATCATTTGCTCGGTGGTGAGTGGCTGTGAATATCATTTAAAGCTTTCGAGAAAATACAGCACACCAGGGAGATTATTATGACTATGAAGCAGGACGAGTCCCAATGTTTGCGGTGAACTTTGGAGCCATGGTCCCCCAAGACCCAACCATCAGAATCAAATAAGTCCAAGAAAGGCCCTGTGACGTTGCGTTTTTAGGCCACGTGGCTTGCTCAGTGACCTTATGTAACTGAGTGTCAACTTCCTTAGGGGTGTGAATCCAGGCACAGCAGGTGGCGTTGGCCACAGCACAGACACCTCTTTACTCAGCCAAAAGATAATCAAGGACTATCCTGTTATCAAGAACTTTGGTGGCAGAGACTAAGGTTTTCTCGGGCAGCTTTTGTCTCAGCAACGCATTCCGCAGCACCTTTAAGAGTTAAGGAGAAGCTTCTGAGCATATTCTCATTTACATTTAGTCCTAATCAAGGAAGTACAGCCTACCAAAGAAGAAACCCTCAATCATGAATACCTCCTGGTAATTTCTTTCGTATTTGATGATGTAAATCCGGGGGATCAACCGATGAGGTTTTCTGAGTTGACTTGTGAAAAGTTGGGAACAGCTCAATAGCCTAAGAGTAATTGCCCAGCCGCGTGCCAGCAATCTAGCCATTCACAGGCCCAAGGAGACAGAACCATCTCAGCAAGGACAGATGTTGTCAGGGCCCAAACCACTTCCTGCTAAGGGGGCATTTAATGGAGTCATTTGCAGGAATTGGCCTGTTGAAGCCAGGAGTCAGGTTTTCTCCAAGCCTAAAGTCAAATGCTGCTTAAATTCCTTAGCAGTGACCTGGGACATATGGATGATGGTGTTATCTTTCAGGCCAGCACCAGAGTAAAGGAAAGAAGAAGAAGAAGAGTTTCACGTTTAGTGGAAATATGGAGTTTGATCCGCCATCTTGGGAGGAAGCTGTCTGCCTTGGTGTTGGCCACTTCCTCGTCAATTTCACTTGGAGGTCTCCAGCGTTTGCACAGGACTAGATGTCAGATGGAGTCTTCTTCAACTGTGAGATATAAACCTGGGTTCAAGTACCTGAGGTTTGGCCGCCATCTGGGTAGTAAGGAGGACCTGATATGGTCTCTGTCCAGGAGTTTCAAGGGCAGTCTCTGTTCTTATTGATTCCAAATCAGAGGGCAGGAGAAAATTGGAAACGTTAGTTTGGAAGAGTCGGAGCCAGATACTTGAGGAAACCAGAAGATTTAGGACTCGGTCACGGTTCCAAGTACATAACGAAATCTCAAAGGCGATTAACGGGATTAGAATCTAACGTAGACAATGGCACAAACGTAATTTTTCCTCTTACAATTATCCCTATTTCCCTAGGAATAATCACAGTAAAACAAATCTGTTTCCATTAGCGTTGGCTGATTATTTACATACGTGCACCAAGAATAGTGACTGACCATAGAAGCTCTTTTAAGACTGCTTTGCTGGAGCCTTAGAAGCAAAGTACCAGGCTGAAGTTTTGAAAAGCCTTGATCAGCTCTGTAAAGTCAACCTTGTTCCTTAAAACTGCCTGGTCGTATCTGAGTGTTTCAAATATAACGTGCCAGCTGAAGCCCTCGATAACGCGGCCAATATGTTCAACCGTGTCCTTCTGTAAGAGAACAGATTCTACTAAACGTATGCAAGCAACTAACTGTATTGCCATGAAAAAAAAAACACTCAAAAGAGTTGTTAAAATCTGGAGGGACCAGGGAAGGAGAAAAAGTAAATGTATCATCTTTGCTTACAAAGGTATTCTTTATCAAACTGTTAGAAGTCATAGGTAGCTTAAGAGAAAAAAATTCCTTAAATCTGGAAAAAGCACACATTAGAGAACCAGTGATGTTTCAAACAAAAAAGACATAAAAAGTTTATAATCCTCCTCCTCAGTTTTTCTTTAGCCCCGTGTTATTAATTCTTGTTCTGCTTGAACCTAGTTTTTTCATTCGTTTTGGGAATTCTCACCCCGTTCAGTTTTATGATCTTAAAGTTATCAGAAAACTCGTACCTGTCCAAAGCCCTCTCCTTGAATCTTCTTGGAGATGAGTGCTTTTGCAGGAAGACTTTTGCAAAATACCGGAGCAAAACAATAATTGTCTGCAAATGACGAAAGACTTTAAGAATGTCCATTGCTAGAGATCTGATGAGAGTTTATTTTAAAGGAATTGATGAGGAAATTTGGTGACTTCTGTAATATGCGTCATTCTCAGGTACTAACTGGAATCATGGCTGATAACATTCTACCAGGACATATCAGACTTTGGGAATCTCATATATTTCTAGACTACCATTTACAACTCAAATAGAAAGAGAGCTCAGTATTCTTATTTACAGCATTTCCCACATAATTTAACATAGGAAATATGCCTCATTCGTTTAAAAATCTGCCTTTTGTATAAGGAGAGAGAACAAGGCTTTTGAGATGTTCCAAGGACTCTCTGGAAAGTCTCAAGGTTAATTTGAGGTCAAAAAGACTTCATTCAGTATTGGATTTTGAGAAATTTGGTAAAAATACCAAAAGGAAAACACTTGTCAAATAGGATTGCAGTCCACTCAGAACCAATACTGACTTATTCATTTCAATACAGTGATAGTTAAAGGTTTTGGCAAGCAATACAGAAAGTTAAATAGTTGTAGGTGAAACTTAGCTCTTTTAATGCAGAAGACTCAGTTGTATTAAGTAATCAAAGATTTGATAAAAACAACCCAGGAAATTATTTGACAAAACACAAAAATTTTGCTCTCCAGGTAGATTACTTAAAAGGTAAAGAAAAAAAAAAAACTGTCAAAATTTCTTATTTTTTAGAATTTATATATTTATTTTGAGAGAGAGAGAGAGAGAGCGCATGCTCGTGTGCAAGAAGGGAAGGGGCAGAGAGAGAGAGAGAGAGAGAGAGAGAGAGAGAGAGAATCTCAAGCAGGCTCCATGATAGCACAGAGCCCTACATGGGGCTCTGTCCCACGAACCATGGGATCATGGCCTAAGCCAAAATCAAGAGTCAGATGCTCATCTGACTGAGCCACCCAGCCTCCTCTATCAAAATTTCTTATTAAGAGCAGGAAAACAGGGGCGCCTGGGTGGCTCAGTCAGTTGAGGCGTCCGACTTTGGCTCAGGTCATGATCTCACGGTTCGTGGGTTCAAGCCCCATGTCAGGCTCTGTGCTGACAGCTCAGAGCCTGAAGCCTGTTTCAGAGTCTGTGTCTCCCTCTCTCTCTGACCCTCCCCAGCTTTCACTCTGTCTCTGTCTCTCTCAAAACGAAATATTAATGGGGCGCCTGGGTGGCGCAGTCGGTTAAGCGTCCGACTTCAGCCAGGTCACGATCTCGCGGTCCGTGAGTTCGAGCCCCGCGTCAGGCTCTGGCTGATGGCTCAGAGACTGGAGCCTGTTTCCGATTCTGTGTCTCCCTCTCTCTCTGCCCCTCCCCCGTTCGTGCTCTGTCTCTCGCTGTCCCCAAAATAAATAAACGTTGAAAAAAGATACTTTAAAAAAAAAAAAAAAAACGAAATATTAAAAACAGAAAACAATAACATAAGAAACGTTTGTCCTTTTAACAGAGAGAAAACCGAATTCTAATTTTGTACCAACTTGCTTTTTATATTAAAACTCATTCAATTCATTACATTCATTCTAACCTTAGCCAGTACTGACCACACATAAATTTCTTTTCCTTATTTCTAGTAGTTTTCAAGACATATATTCAAATTTTAACCCATAGAAGCTCTTAATTTCTAGTGAAAACTAAGAAATGAGCAGCTGGGAACTTTTACCTTACACATCGTTTAGCACAAGTGACTCCATTTGAATCTAGAGTCTCCTTTTAACAGAAACTTCCATAGCCTAAGGCAGTGTGTGCCGACTCTGTAGGTGTGTCGTGTGGCCTATGGGGCTTTACAAATGTCCACACCTGGGTGCTCCCTCAGACTCACTGAAACAGAACAACTGCAGGTGTAAAAAGATGTTTCCAGATCAGATGGTAAAGTGCCCTGACTGCAGGAGGTACGGGAGGTGGAAAAGACTTCCTTCCTCCCTTTTAGGTTCTAAGACTGGCCTCCTAAGAATACTCTAATAATGGAATTGATATAAGATAGGTTAACAAGAGAAAAACAAACAAAAGTTTGAGAGCATGTACATGTATCTTCTGTATACATGGGAGAGACCCGGGAAAACTAACTCCCCAAAATAGCCCAAGCCATCACCTTAAATACTATCTTTAGCTAAGGATAAATGTAGATGTTGGAGGTGGGTGCAGTCAGGGAGGCTTGACAGGAAATGTGCAGTCAACAGGGTAAAGTCTGATGCAGATTTAAGTTCCAGCCTTTTCCGTTGAGAGATTTTGGAGACTGAATCATCCCCCTGTTTCTGGTGTAACAAGGGAGCTGCCTTTAAAATGGGTATTTCTCTTGTAAATGCCTCTTATCAAAAGGTAACTTCTACTCAGTTTCCAGAGCTTCACCTGTGTTTGCTGTTTTTTTTTAATTAAAAAAAATTTTTAAATGTTTATTTAGTTTTGAGAGAGAGAGAGAGCGTGAGTGAGGAAGGGGCAGAGAGAGAGAGAGAGAGAGAGACAGAATCAGAAGCAGGCTCCAGGGGCGCCTGGGTGGCTTAGTCGGTTAAGCGTCCGACTTCAGCTCAGGTCACGATCTCACGGTCCGTGAGTTCGAGCCCCGCATCGGGCTCTCGGTTGATGGCTCGAGCCTGGAGCCTGCTTCCGATTCTGTGTCTCCCTCTCTCTCTGCCCCTCTCCCGTTCATGCTCTGTCTCTCTCTGTCTCAAAAATAAATAAACGTTAAAAAAAAAAAAAAAAAAAAGAAGCAGGCTCCAGATTCTGAGCACAGAACCCGATGCGGAGCTCGAACTCACAAACCCTGAGATCATGACCTGAGCCAAAGTCAGACGTTAACTGATTGAGCCACTCAGGCGCCCCTGTGTCTGCTGTTTTTAAAAAAACAAAAAAACAAAAAAACAAAAAACAACCATAGAACTCCCAGGGTTCACGTTTTAGGGTCTTGCCTGGTCAGAGGCAGCCATCTTAGATGTGCTGTCCCTTCCCAGAGTGCTTTGGGAATACAAGGAAGCAGCAGAACCCCCTACCTCTCACCTGTGGAGTGATGCCTGGGTAAAAGGAGATGGCCTATTTGTGGGAGTCCATTTGGGGAGACCTCAGGTTGGTGACTTATCTGTCCATGGCCTCTGTTTCTTCTGCTGTAACACAGGGACATTAATAGTACTTTTGTTGCAAAGATGTTGCCAAGGATAAATGAAAAAATGCAGGTGAAACTCTTAGAATTCCTGTCTTAGAGTAAGCATTTGATATTGATGATGGTGATGATGGCAATGATGGTGATGATGACGATGAGGGTGATGATGATGGTGATAGTGGTGATGGTGATGGTGATGATGGTGATGATGATGGTGAGGGTGGTGATGATGGTGTGATGGTGAAGATGATGGTGATAGCGATGGTGATGATGGTGATGGTAATGAGATGGTGATGATGATGGTGATGGTGATGATGATGGTGGTGGTGATGATGATGATGGTGATGATGATGGTTATGGTGATGATGGTGCATGATGGTGATGGTGTTGATGTTGAGAACAACGATGACTGTGATGTGTGATGAGTTGGATGGTGATTAATGACAATGATGGTTGCTGATGGTGATGGTGATGAGATCTGCTGGTGCTGTGCTGGTGCTGCTGGTGCAGCTGTGGTGCCGCTGCTGGTGTGGTGCTGGTGCTGGTGGTGCTGCTGCCGCTGGTGCTGGTTCTGCTGCCGCTGGTGCTGCGGTGCTGGTGCTTCTGCTGCTGCTGGTGCTGCTGGTGCTGCTGCTGCGCATGGCTGCTGGTGCTGGTGCTCCTGATGCTGCGCTTGTGCTGCTGGTGCTGGATGCTGCTGGTGGCGGTTGCTGGTGCTGCCCACGCTGCCGGTAGGGATGCTGGTGCTGGTGCTGCTGCTGGTGCTCGTGGTGCTGGTGCTGGTGCCGCTGTGCCGCTGATGGTGTGGTGCTGGTGCGCTGGTGCGCTGCTGGTGTGGTGCTGGTGCTGCTGGTGCTGCTGCCGCTGCTGGTGCTGCTGTTTGGTGCTGGGTGTTTGTGATCTGGTGATGCTGCTGGTGATGCTGATGTGATGGTTCTGCTCCCTGTGGTGTTGATGGTGACCACAGCTATGGTATTACTGGGCTTTTTTTTTAAGTTCTAAGGGATGTATTCATCATGCTTTGTCAATGGCCCAAGTGCACAAACTTTCAAGATTACCCTCTCTTCTTGGCTATTTTCCTAGCCCAAGAGCAATGTCCCCTGCCTGCAGTGCTTCCACCCCACCCCGACATCAGGCCAGTTTTGAGGGAACTGGTCCGTAGGTCAATGTCGTATCTAATTCTTCCCTGGAGGGGCTGGACTGGCTGGCGGAACAGGGAGGAGGAAGGAGGTAAGGCCCGCCTTTCCCACGACTCCGATGATGGATATAACATCTGGCGAGCTGCAGGTGCCCCCTCAGTCTATCTTCTGTCTACTTGATAATAGATGATGTAATCTGTCTCTCTACAGCACTTCCTTTCTGTGCAGGTGACAGAGATGGAGCGATCCCATCCCTCACCTGGGGGGAGCATGATTTGCCGGGGAACGCACACTGCATCGCAGCAAGTCGCGGGTGGCATCCCGGGAGGCTCGCCACACTTACTGCCTGCAGGCGTTGCCCCGTGTGGCTGTGTGGCCGGCAGGACCACCCACCCCTGGGAGGGTGCCTCTGGCCACGCACTGGGAAATAAGCTTTTCCCAGGTTCATGGACAGCCAGTCTGACCAACTCTCATCCCTCACCGGGTGGCATTTCTTACAGAACATCAAACAATTCCTCTCCCTCCTCTTCTTTTAACACTGTATTGTGCTGAGATATTTCAGGCGTGCCAAAAAAGAAAAAAAAAAAGGCGACAGAGAATATTTTCACAAATATTGCGGTACCCAAGACTCAGCTTAAGGCAGGAAACATTGCAAAGACAGTCGAAGTGTCTCCTTACGCTGTTTCCCTCCTTTCTCGCGGTGCTAAGCGCTGTTGTAAATTTTCCCATACGTGCTTTGATAACATCACGACATTTGTATGCGTCCATCTGCTTTTAAACTTAAAAAAAAAATATTACAACACGGTTGGTAGTCTCCAGCAGCTGGAGACTATTTTTTCCCCAACATTGTTTTGACAGCTCTCCCTGTTGTGCCCTGGGGTTCTGCAGTTCCAGTTCAGCTTCCCTGCCCCCCCCCCCCGAGGCTTTCATGAATAAGGACCACACTTTATTCATCCATTGTCTTGTTACTGGATACTTAGTTTGATTCCATTTCTTTCCTTGCATTTCAAGCGCTGTAGCGGTGAATATTCCTATACGTGTCTCCTTATGAAAACAGGCAAACATTTCTCTAGCATATACCCAGGGGTGAGAAAATGCTGGGCCATGGGGCATCTGAAGCTTCGGTTTTTCTAGATGTCAACAACTTGCGTTTCTGAATGATTTTACCAATTTACTCTTGCACCAGAGAGGTAAGAAAGTTCCCACTGTTCTATTACCTCACTAGCATTGATTTGCCAGACTTTGAAAATGTTTTCCAACTGCTCTCATTGGAAATGAGGTACATCATTATGGTTTACTAGGCATTTCCCCTCTCTCTCTCTCTCTCTCTCACACACACACACACACACACACAGAAACATTTAAGCCTTTTGCGCTCGCATGAGTCTTTGGAAGGCTCCCGTGCATGTATGAGGTTCATAGCTGTAGAATTTGGCAACGGTGTGGTCTGATGTGCTGGGAGAGGATGTGCTTTGCAGCCAGACATGATCCGGATTTGACACCCTGCATGTATAAGATCTTGCCATTTTCAGTAGGTGACTTTACCTTTCTGAACAGTTTTTCTCATTTGTAAAATGGAAAACGTAATGCCATCTATCTCAGAATGGCTGGAGAATTCAGGGAGGCCGTGTGTAAAGCATTTAAACCCAGTGACCTGCACACTAATTCCTGGGCGAATATCGGTTGCAAATCCTTCTCCTCCTCTCCCTCCCCTCCTTCCCTCCTTTTACGCTAACCTAACGGAAAGGGAGTTGTGTTGCCTTTAAAAGCAGACGGAAACTCTAGGAAGTCTACCAGCATCACCTAGCATGAATACCCTTAGGAGCCCCCTACTTCAATGAATAATGGCCAATATTTTGGAATTCGTATATTAACTAGATGCAAATAGAATCCTCCAGTTGGTTGCAAGGTGCCTTGGTTTCCTGGATTGAACTGCTTCCTTGAAATTTTGTGATTTGGGCTCATTTGCTCAAAAAAACTTTCCTTCGAGGGGGCCTAGAGGACACTGCAGCCTGGCTGGGCGGAGTAATCATGAATTTCCGACGAGTGATATCCTTGAAGTCAGGTTTCCCCATCTCTGGGTGAACGAATGACAGCAGACAAGCCACGGGAGAGGATCCACCTGTAAACGAATGGCCGGTGTTTCCCTAGCTCCATTCTGGGACGTGCCCAAAACGAATCACCTAAAAGATAAGTGGTGCCTGGTTCCAGACCTTTGTTAAGTGATAGTTGCGTTTCATAAATGTGCTTGAATGCCACGCCTTCCATTTAAGCCGGGAAACCACTGCTCATCCGGTCTCCCCCTGCGCGAACATCTCTGACCAAGGCGGCGAGCTTGCGTGAAATCCCTAATTAACTCTCAGAATTAAAGGATACAAAAGCACAATTAATTAATTTTCTGCTTTTCATCTTCATTGGACGTTAACCGCCCCATCAGTCTTTAGCTATCACACACACGCACACGCACACGCACACGCACGCAATCAATTATCCAATGAAACTACACTGGATGCCCATTCTGGGCTAAGCTTCTCCAAGTGGCAGACCAAAAGAGCCAGCCCCAGCCGAGCTCATGATCTAATGGGGGAGACAAGCATTAATCAGATAATCTCACAAGCAAAAATATCTCAAACTGTAATAAATGTCATGAAATACAGAGTAAGACGCACCGGGTGAGAGCAACACAGGGGACATGTTCTGGAGAGGACAGTGTGGACGGTTTCTATGGGGAGCGATGTTTGATCTGAGACGCGGAAGATGAGAAGAGTCAACCAGGTAAAGAGTGGAGAAGCCTCTCCAGACAAGGGAAGAGATAAGTCAAGGCCCTGATGTGGGGAATGACAGACTCACTGGGGACACAGATAGAAGGGCATGTGACTTCTATCCCATAGTTTCCAAGAAGGTTGCTGAGGCTCCAGCTATCACATCTAGCTTCCAGGTAAGAAGAAGGAGCAAGAGGGAAATGGTATATCACCCAGATGAATAAGATTAAAAAAAATGTTTTCAACATATTAAAAAGCAATATAGTACAAATGCTGTGGTTAATATTAGAAAGGATCCACAGTTTTCAAGGAATGAATTTTATAAACAAATTCTACAATAGAGGGAAATAGTACCTTGATACAGAAAACCTTTCTTAAACAAAACGTAAAGATGTTTAAATCCGAAAACACTTAAGACCAAATGCTTTCAAACGTTCAAACGAAAGGCAACCCTCACAATCTCTATAATAAAATATATCCTTGTAGGTACATGTCCTGCACACTTTGGGAAACTTTAAAGTTTTTAAAGTTTAGGCGACAGAGGCACTACATAAAGCCTTCAGGAAACCCCCTTCCCCCCCCCCCCCAAATAAGTACACTTTCAGGAAAACATTTCACCATTTATCTGACTCCGGGGTTAAAGCCAGGGTGAGAGGAGACTGGGGTGCCGGACAGGACTGATCATGAGAAACCCAGTACTGATTGTCGGGGTTACTTCCGGCTGCTCGGTTCTCATTCCTGCTAATGTCCACGTCCAGATGCTCACATTCTGTGACCTCCACGGCCCCGCCTGAGTTCTTGATTCCAGCTGAAATGTGTTCTGTACAACGAGCTTCCTACTTGGCAAAATCGTACCCATCCGCCAAGGCCCCTGCTTCCTCCTGGATCCCCCAGCCTCCTCCAGGGAGAGAGAATCACTCTCAACACCCGTAGCATTTAGCGGTCCCTCATTTCGTCCGTTTGCCGACTCCTGCTCTGGATTCAACGTCTCCTCAGCCTGTGCCTCCTACTTGAATGCGAGCATCCGGGGTGAGGGGACCACGTCCTGTTATCCACATATTTCCTCCCTTCCTTGTTCGTATCTGGCCCCCAGGGGGTCAATATGTCTCCATGAGCGAGTGGAGTATATGAACGAAGTACCCTGCCTCAGATCCTTCATCCAAGGCCTTAACCCCTGTGGCTAAGACAGCTGGCTGCCTCTCCAATGGGCACCCTCCCCTTCTTCCTTACCAACGGACTCACAATTTTATCTGGCAGGCAATTTCTGTAACTAAAACAATACATCCCCCAGTAGGCATGGCCAATGAGATGCAAACACAAGTTGTTGGGTGGGGATTTGGGGACAGGGTAATATACCATTCATCCTTTTGCTCCCTTTTCTTGTCTGGAATCTGGATGTGATCGCTGGGGCCTTAGCAACCTTTTTGGACCCTGAAGCAAACTGGAGGATTGGAGCTTGTCATAAAATTGATGGAACACAAATGCAGGAGACTGGCTTCCGATAATCATTACAGCACTGTGCCAGTTTGGGCCAGTCTGCTTCAGGACTTCCTATTTATCTCGAACATTTGTGGTTTTCTCTGAGATACAGCCATACAATCCTTATTACACAGCCTCTCTGTCAGCATTGTCTCTTTTTTCTGACCTTGACATTTATTTTTCACCCTTCTTTCCATTAAACAAATAGAACTACTTTGTTTACAGTGCCATCATTCTGACATTGGTTTCATTCATTCATTCATTCCACAAACACGTACTTAATAAATAAGATATATACCAAGTACTGACTTTGGTTCTGAAAATCCAGAAATGAGCAGCAGAGCCCTTGCCTCTGTCCTCAGGAGTTCAGGGGTTACTGGGGGAAAGGGCATATTAACCAGCTAGAGCAGCTTTCTCTAAGACCTCAGGCAGTGGGGACCATCGAACACTGAAACAATTGGAAGAAACGCCAAAGAGCAAGGAAGTCAGACAATGCAAGCCTTGGAGGCCATAGGAAAGACATTCTGTTTTTTCTTGCAGCACCAAGAAGCCACTAAAGGACTTTAAATTACAAATTGCACCAAGATATTAATGGCTAGAATTGGCTTTTTGGTGATATTCAGCTCTCAATAGGTAAATGCTTGAATGCACCAAAGGAATACATCTCTAATGGTGAAATTTATTGTCTGGGAAGGCATTTAGGAGTGCACAGTCCAGAAGTACCCCTGAAAACACACCTTGGATATGGTAAACGCCACCTTCACCCTAACCCTATAAGAACGATAAGGGCTGCGTAGATATGACTGGCTCTTTTTCCTATCACTTTCACCAAAAGAACTTTCTTTTCCTTCATTCAATTAGGTGCTATATATCTTTCTCGCCCCCCTTGAGATAAGGGTTACCTTCCTGGCTTGGGTTCCATTCTTGTCATTGTCATCAACCCTTTCCGTAAACTGTTTTGAGCTTAGGAGAAATTAGTCTCCAATGATCTGAGCCCATAAACACGAGCAGGTAGTCCTGCCTGACGAGTTCCTGGGTTCATAGGGGAAACGGGTACAGTTTACAGTGCCCCAGGTGCTTTTAGAACACCTTGATAATAGCTCCAGAAAGTCGAGGAAGGTTTCATGATAAAAATTTAAAAACCTGGGGTGCCTGGGTGGCTCAGTCGGTTGAGCGTCCAACTTCAGCTCAGGTCATGATCTCACGGTTGACGAGTTCAAGCCCCGAGTCGGGCTCTGTGCTGACGGCTCAGAGCCTGGAGCCTGCTTTGGATTTTGTGTCTCTGCCCCTCTCCCGCTCATGCTCTGTCTCTCTCTGTCTCAAAAATAAATATAAATATTAAAAACATTTTTTTTTAATTTAAAGACCTTTTTTGAAAAGGAGAACTTCGACTGATTGTCAGACTGTGACATGCTGGGTTCTGGTTTATGTCCGCTATGTCATTTCATCCCTAAACAACACTGTGAGGCGGTCTCTGATTATCCCTAGTCTATGGATGAGGAGACCGAGGTTCAGAGAGGGTAGGTTATTTGTCTAACGTCACGCAACTAAGAAGTAGAACACAGGACCCAGAACCTAGGACGACATCAACCTAAAGGCCATGCTCCCTATGACACTTTCCATGTCACTTGGGGGCTTCCTCAGCTTGGAAGGTCCTCTGGGCACAGGGGCGCCGTGGACAGGAGTCCCCTGGTGTACTCCTTTCCTAAGGCTGCCAGGATCAATTTCCACAAACTTGATTGCTTCAAAGAACAGAAATGTATTCTCTCACGGTCTGGAGGCCAGAGCCCCAAATCAGTTTTATTGGACCCCAATCGAGATGTCAGCAGGGCCATGGTCCCTCTGAGGGACCATGGTCTAGGGGAGAGCCCATTCCTTGCCTCTTTCGGCTTCTGGAGGCTGCTGGCATTCCCTAGCTTGTGAGCTCTCAGCACCCCAACCTCTGCCTCCTGGTCTGTGTGGGTCAACTTTCCTTTTGCCTCTTCCTTATAAGGAAGATTTTATTTAGGGCCTACCTGAGTCATCCTGCATGAGCTCCTTAACGTGCTTATATCTAAAAGACCCTTTTCCCAAATAAGACAACGTTTCTAGTTTCCCGGGATTAGGCCCCGTGCCTTCGGGGACCATCATCTGGCCTGCCACACCCAATCCTGTGTCCTGTTGCCCAGGTTCACGATCCACGCGACCAGCCAGAGTCCGTAACGGAGAACCTTCTCTGTCCCCTGGCCTCCCTTGGAGTCAACCGGACGGAGCCTCACTGGGCTGAGGACCGGGTAGCCGTTTCAACCCAACATGACATCATGTTTGTCTGAAGGTAATTCTGCCTGTAAATTATTTGCAAATGTTCCCCACATGTTCCCCCCTCTCTTTTTTTAGGATTCGGAGCCAATTTGTAATAAGCAAGAGCAGTTTGACCCAGATTAAAAAGATACAATTAGTCTGTCTGCGTGGTGAACCTAAAAAAGTACTACTTACAACAAGTTATTGTTTTTCTGACACAGGGAGATGTCCTAGCAGAACAATAAAGCCCCCACCACTGATACGAGCCTTGTAATTTACTTAAAACGCCATGGTGCAGAGAGAGAGAACAGCCCCCTTAGAACCTGCGAGATCTCAGCGTGTCCTGCTCTTCCAGGGGTAAGAAGGGACCCCCAGGAGAGGTGGACTCCATCACTGCACAGAAGAGGAGGGATTGCCAGGCAGGGGCTGGGGACACCCCTCCCCCTAAAATTCCACCTTTCACTTGGAACTATGGAAGGTTGCTTCTCTGGAAATGGGGGCCCAGTGAGGCTCCCAAGAATGGGGGAGGGCCACCCTGAATTGTACACGAAAGTCCCACGGGACTCAGGCAACCTGCTGTCCCGAATTGGCGGTGGGAGGGGCGATCCTGGGACACGAATGCCAGCTAGTGAGTTCTTGAGTCACGTCCGTCCCTCAGGCTATTGGCTGGAAATCTTGGCCATCGTTTTGGGGATACGGGCAAACTTGAGGTGACTGGATTCCAAAGGGTCCGTCCCTTCTTTGGATCCACCTTCCTTTTTTTTTTTTATTTTTTGAAAATTGTTCTTAATGTTTATTTTTGAGACAGAGAGAGACAGAGTGTGAGCAGGGGAGGGGCAGAGAGAGAGGGAGACACAGAATCCGAAGCGGGCTCCAGGCTCTGAGCTGTCAGCCCAGAGCCCGACGCGGGGCTCGAACTCACGGGCCGTGAGATCATGACCTGAGCCGAATTCAGACGCTTAACCGACTGAGCCACCCAGGCGCCCCTGGACCCATCTTCCTTTTATAAGGCCTGGGCTTCAGCAGCCGTGGGAATGTGCAGTGAGGCAAGCTTCCCCGCTCGTAGCTGTGTACTGAGGGCTCACTCCAGGTCAGGAGCTATGGTAACTCCTTCTGGGGATTACCCCGTTTACCCCTCATACGGCAGTGCGCCTAGGAGCTCTTGCTAGACTCCTTTTATGGATGAGGAAACTGGGTGTTATGGACTGGGTTATGTTCCCTTCAGATTCTCGCCCCCGGGTAACTCAGAGTGTGACCTCATTTAGAGATGGGGCATTTATAGAAGTAATCAATTTACAACGAAGTCATTGGGGTGCCTGGGTGGCTCAGCCACTTGAGTGTCTGACTTCGGCTCGGGTCATGATCTCACGGTCCATGAGTTCAAGTCCCGCGGCAGGCTCGCTGCTGTCAAAATGGAGCCCACTTCAGATCCTCTGTCCCCCTCTCTCTCCGCCCCTCCCCCACTCGTGCTCGCTCTTTCTCTCTCTCTCTCTCTCTGAAAAATAAGAACAAAAAAAAAAAAAAAAAACAAAATGAAGTCCCACCCACTGTGACTGGTGTTCTGGGAAATCTGGAGACAGACACACCCGCAGGGAAGAATGACCACCACGTGAAGACAAAGGAAGAAGTCGAAGTAATGTTTCTACCCTCCAGGGAATGCCACAACTGGTCAGCGAGCCACCAACAGTCAAGGGAGAGGCATGGGGCAGGTTCTCCCTCCGTCCTCAGCAGATCCCACACCTTGATCTGGGACTTCTGGCCTCCAGAACCGGGAGACGATGAACTTCGGTTGTTTAACCCACTCGGTTCATGGTATTGAACTATGGCAGCCGGTGCTTTCAGAAGGAACAGTCTGGAGCACACGTGGCTACTGGTCTGACCTTCAGGTGATCCCAACACTACCTGTGTCTTCTTCCACTGTGAAAAACCCTGTTCAGCCAGTGAGTGAGGAGCGGCCACTGACTTGGACCTGGCCGGCGAGACCTAGGCCTTCGGGGCACTTCCGGAAAAGGGTCGGTCTCCGGATAAAAGAGACAGCCTGGACTCGTCCCAGCCCTCCCTCACCTCGTCTGCCGGCGGGTGTGCTGTCCGGCACCACGGCAGCCAGCGCGCAAAATGAGGACGCGCCCAAAACGCCTCCGGGTTCCTGGGTCTTCCCCGGTTGAGTCACCGCAGCCGGCCCTGTCGTTGTGGAGGCAAACTGAACCCTGATTTCTTCAGTTCGCTGGGGCCGCATTGTAGGCCACTTCCTGCTCAGCCCATTCGCAGCTCACCCCGTGGGTGAGTTTGGGGGCCCTGGTGAGACCCAGTTCGCCCGAGCTGCAGGGCCTATGGTGTGGGCAGAGTGGGGCCACACATCCTGGAGCTCGGTGTCTTCATGTCGGGGAGGGGAGGGACGCAGCCGCCGCCCAGCACTACAAACAGAAGAGACATGTGCCGGTGCAGGGGAGCATCGCGGGGTCGAGAGAGCTGTAAGCTGCCTCGCAGAGCTTCCTTCCTTTCATCCAACCCGGCCTCCGGGGCCCTGGAGAGAGCCGCAGTGCCTTCTAACTCCTCGCGGGTAAGACGAGGGGACAGCCAGCTGCCTCGGGGGGGACCAGAGCTTTCCGGGAGGGAGGACGTATCCCAGGAGCAGGGAATCACAGGGAGGTGTCCACGCGGCAGGGCTAGACAAGCAGGTGATCCCTTTTTCTCGTTTCTGCTTCCTCAAACGCTAGAATCCCTCTCTGTGTGTTTCCTACAACCCCCCTCGGTGCCAAGGACAGTAAGCGCTCCGCACATGATCGCAGAAAGAGGTCCAAGTGGGGAGCCTACCCGTCGCGGTTATTTTGACCTCCGTTCTCCCTACAGCAGGTTTCAACAGGAGAATAGGACCCAGTTTGGGCAGGTCCGTGCAGCGGCGTCTTACCCAGAGACCACAGTGATTGGTTGAAGGGCCGACATGTGACCCCCAGCTGAGCCAATAGGAAGTCTTTTCCGGGATTTTAAAAATTAGAGCGCGCGGATGGGCTTTGGGGAGGCTCGGTTGGTCGACCACAGGGCTCTTGGTTTCTGCTCAGGTCATGATCTCCCGGTTAGCGAGTTCGAGCCCCGCATGGGGTTCTGCATGGACAGTGTGGAGCCTGCTTGGGATTCTCTCTCTCTCTTTCTCTCTCTCTCTACTCCTCCCTGCTCATGCTCTCTCTCTCTCTCAAAAATAAATAAAGAACTTAAAAAATTTTTTTTTTTTTTTTAGTTAAAAATTAGAGCAGGGAAAGAAGTATTCCGTTTTGTTGGTCGTGAGGCTCTAAGCATGTGAGGCCCTGGCTGCTACAGTCTGTGGTGCCTGGAGTTCGAAGAAAGGCCCTGAGACTATAGAAAACTGTAACGTGATTTCCTGTTCGATTCCAGCGTGAGTGTGCAGATCACCGTGTTAGTCAAGCTGATGCTGAAACGATCTGAAGCAAACAATCTAAGATTTTTAGGGGGTTGTAACCGTGGGTGTTTATTGCTTGTTCGCATTTCACATCCGTGGTGAGGGGTCTAGGCCTCCGCTCTGGGTGGCCTTCCTTCCAGGACTCTGGCTAAGGGCACGGCAGTTGTGGCAGAAGAAAAAGAGAGCATGACACACGGATTCTGGAATCTTCTACCTGGAAATGACCCATCCACCCCCCGTGTTCGTGTTTCATTGGCTAAACAAACCTCATGGCCATGCCTGAGCTCAGCGGAAGAGGAAAGGACAGCCCTTCCAAGAGAGGGATGCCAAGTCCTCGGGAGCCATGCGGTGTCTATCACGCCTTCCATACGGGCCAGCCCGGTGCTTCGCACTTACTGAGCGCTCAAGGATCCCCTGCGCTCTTTCCTCCGTGCCTATTTATCACAATTGTAATAAATACTCGGGCACTGGCTGTTCAACGTCTGTCTCACCCACTCGACTATAAATGGCCTTGGGGCCATTAAGTGTATCTGCTTAATTGCTGTAACCCAGCACACTTAATACACACTGGTACCTAATACGCATTAGGTACAAGGAGTGCTCCTTCACAAATAAATGGATGAATAAGGAAAGGACCCGTAATGGAATTTACACCCGTTTTGGTCAAGCGCATTTCCAGCTCTCAGTGTATGCCAGGCCTTGTGTTAGGGCCCGGGATGGAGAAGCGGACCGCACCCCACTGCCCTGCCCTCCCCCGGAAGCTAGCGGCCGGGGCAGGATCTCGTCCAGCCTGCTCCCCATCTGAACCAAGCGGTTGGATACATCAAATGCACTTAACCCCAGAACGCTTGGTTCAAATGGTAACTTACACGAAACATCGATATAAAATACCGAGCCAGATGAAATGATCAGTGTCCTGCTTCTGACAAACAAAAATGGCAACTTCATTCAATTCAGCCTAATAGGAAACAGATGAGGACTCTGTTTGAAGCTGGCCCCCCACCCCTTCAGTGTTTTTCCATCCCTACGGCACCCCCTCCCCCCACGCACGTTCACAGGATCCTAGTGTGGAAATCTCTGGATGAAATGATCTCCAACTCCTAAAATTCTGAGCCCCTGAATTGAGCTCTAATGCAGGACTCTCAGGCACCAAACACACGGACCAGATACATATGACAGCCAGTCCCCCTGCCCCAAAGCCGGCCAAGCGCCTGACGCATCTGGGAGTCTCAAAGGCGGTCCCAGATCCCAGGGCCTGCACCTGCTGCTGCGCCCAGGGTCTTCAATGTGACCTGCGTCCCGTGGCATTGATTCCTCCGCTAACTGGATGAGAAATTGCAACGCGTTTTCCTTGCACGGCCCTTCCATGCATCTCTGTCAATGCTGGTTTACATTCTGGGATTGAACTAATTTGTTTCCCGGTTGCTCCTGGCTGCAAACTTCAGGCAGCTCGGCTCTGCTGCCCTGTGTTTGCAACGTGGTCACCCCTCCCCTTGCCGTCCCCAGCCCCAGCTAACCACATCTGAGAGCAAGGAGGATTAGCAGGCTCGGTGTGATGTGATTCTGGCATTTGTAGCCTGGACACTCTTGCTACTGTTGGGGGTGGGGAGGGGGGAGAAGGAAGGCCCTGATGGCCCGTGAAAGGAGGTGGTGAGGGGGGGATCGGGGGTGGGGGAAGCCCACCTTCCGTGCACAGCTTGCGTGCCGCCCTACTCGGAACTCAGCAAGCAAGAAAGAATGACCGTGGCGATGATGCTGATTGTAGTTAATACTTACCGAGGATTAAGCACCGAGCTAACTGCTGTTTGTGCATTCCAGACTACCCTCTCCACCACCCTAGGGCCCTGGGAGATATCATTATTACGCCCATCTTGCAGATGGAGAAACCAGGACCCAGGAGGTGAAATAATGTCACCCATTAGGACTCAAGCTTCAAAATCTGTGTCCAACTCCAGGATTTATGTCCCTAACAATGGCTCCGTATGGCCTCCCCCGAGCTTGATGAATCTGGGTAGCTATTGAAACACTGGCATCTTCCAAAGTATACGGAGCACCATAGCCTGAAAATGGTGGGGATGAAGCGTAGATTTCTGGAAACCTGAGCTGACAGATGCCTTTACGGGGGGTTGGAGACGGCTTTTGAGACACTTGCTGTCCTCTGGATGTAGCCGCATGGCATGTTTTAATTTTAAAGTGACAAACGAGGAAGGTGCTTCCTCAGGGCTTCCCCAGATGCCTGGATATTGGCTGACAGGAGGACCAGGCTTAATGACATTTTTCTCCTCAATAGAGTAAGCCATCTCAGCTGTAAGAATATTTATTTTTAACCCCCCATGGGACTCTTTACAAACTATTTTCTAGTTGAGTATGAAAAAGCGGAACCTCTGACCATTCTTATTTTTTTCAGGATTGGTCTGCAAAGCATCTGGTTAATATTTTCTAAAGCTGAGCACATGCAGATTCTGTGACCTGACAGCTCCACTCCTGGGTAAATACCAAATAGAAACAAGCACATGTGTTGGCCCAAGACGGACGTTCGGAGCGGTACTCACCGCCCCACACGGAAGGCAGTGCAAAGGCCCGGCGTTTATAAGGGAAACGACGGTCTAGTCACACCGGGCACTAGGACCCGGCAGTGAGAAGGGACGGACTCGGCTGCGCCCGGGGACACGGGAGAATCTCACACTCATTAGGTGCACCGAGCAGAAGTCAGAGAAAAAAGTACATCCTGTATGATTTGACGCTTACAAAGTTTAAGAACAGGCAATACTAATCTCTGGTGTTAGGGGTCAAGATCATTTGCCCTGGGCTGGTGGGACAGAAGCACCCAGAAGGGGGTGCAAGGGGGTTTCTGGGATGCTGGCTTCACTGGGGCATTCTCAGTGCACACTTTCTGTGTAACATATACAGAATAAATAAAAAGCTTACCTGAAAAAAAGCTGTGACGTTCAGCTGTACTTGAACCTCATATTCCTGCCCAGCTCACAAGGGATGAGGGGGTTGGGACCCAGGCAGGCTTCCTTATTTTCATCCAGAACTCCTATTTCAGTATTGAATCCCTTATCTGCTATCTCACTGTTAAATTGAGGGGTGCCAACAATTTGTAGATAGAAAGTCAGTTATAAAATTAATTAGGGGGTCTTGGCCAGCATTTAATTTTTATTTACCATTATTATTATTATTATTTTAACTTTGAGAGAGAGCGTGAGTGGTGGAAAGGGGCAGGGAGGGCAAGAGAGAGAGGGAAAGAGACAGAGAGAGAGAATCTTCAGCAGATTCCACACTCAGCGCAGAGCCTGACATGGGGCTTGATCCAACGACCCGGGGGTCACGACCTGAGCTGAAATCAAGAGTCAGACACTCAACTGGCTGAGCCATCCAGGTGCCCCACTGACCAGCATTTTAAAAGACAAAATGTACTATCGTATGACATAAAATAACAGCCGTATCAGACTATAACAGGTCGGGTTGGCCAATTAGAAACTGGCAGGGCATCAGATAATTTCTAAAAGTTTCTAAATAGACAGAAGTAGGAGCCTGAAGCCGGAGGAGTCTTGAAGAAGGACCTCGACCATCCATAGCCTGACTCAGTCTCGCCTAGATTGTAAGAGACAGAGAGACCCTCATGATATCTGTGCTGTAGTTTCAACTGGCAATCAATGTATCTTCATAGCGAAAATGGCTAAGGTCCGTGCTGGATACACCTTTTTAGGTTTATGTCTTTTTCTCGGAAACAAATTTTTAAAATGATAAAGTGTCGGTAGACAGGGATTGGCTACATTGTTTATGGAAAGCCTCTGTGTGTGTGTGTGTGTGTGTGTGTGTGTGTGTGTGTCTGGGTGGTAATGACCCGGTTGCTTCCTCTGCCTCCCTGAATTACTAGACTGTGGGTATCTTCGGGCTGAAACTGAGCCACTGTCTCCCTTTGCACAGAGCTGTCTGGCCAACTGTCCTATGCGTATGAGCAACCCCATTGCGAGCAGTGTCTTGTGTATTATCACTTCACCTAGCAACTGTGGGGGACCCCAAGCATCATGATGCTTTTCACTAAGAGGGAATTTTTATGGACAGTGCCTCAGCCGTCCCAGTGTCGATTAGGGACCGTCACTTGGCACTTATGTGTTTGAAGCCTCGCCGTGTCCACGGCCCTGTTTGTGCCGACATTGAATGCATTGTCTGACCTGGAAGAAATAGAAAGACCAGGAAGAGCGGTGGAGGCAGGTACCCAGAAGGAGAAGAAGGTCCCATTTTCGGAGCTCTCGTCTGTGTCAGAAGCTGCGTGCCGGTTTTCTTTTAATCTTCACGATGGCCCAGCGGGGTGGGCACTGGGGGATCCCTGCTCCTCAGATGAGCAGCGGAGGTTCAGAGAGGTTACGCAATTTGCCTGAAGTCAGCCGTCGTGGATCTGAACACAGATCCAGCTGGCCTCACAGCTACTGGAAATCTCTGCTGCCGACGTAAAGACTTCGGTGCCAGTGGCTGATGACAGCACGTGGGATGGCTACAAACGCTTTGCGTCAGAAACAGGGATGCTGCGTCCTATGACATAGGGACATAGCGTCCTCCAACCCTGATGGGGAATTTTGCTAACAGCTCAGTAAAATGTGACTGATGTTGGGCGCCCCCAATCACGGTGAAATAGTGTGAGACTCAGATAAAGATACAAAGTTATTTAAAAAAATATCTGATAGTACCATTCCCCTGTTCAAAGTCTCTAGTAGCTTTGTGTAAGGATGCATCCGTTTCCTATTGCTGCCGTAACAAATCACTGCCAAGTGCGTTTAAACCATACAGATTCGTTATTTCTATGGTTCTGGAGTCGGAAGTCCCACATGGGGTCACTGGGTTATCATCAAGCTGTTGTCAGGGCTGTGTTGCCTTCTGGGGTCTCTGGAGGAGAATCCTGCTTCCTTGCGTTTTCCAGCTTCTAGGGGCCACCCACATCCCTTGGCTCATGGCCCTTGTGTTTATCATCAAAGCCAGCAAGGTCATATCTCCCTGAGCCTTCTTCCACTGTGATTGTTTGCCTGTGAGCACAGCTGGGAAAAGTCTTCTTTTAAGGGCAGGAATAATTCGATCGGGGTCACCTGAAGAATCTGGAATCATCTCCACACATCAAAGTCTATGCCATTAATCCCACCGGGAAAATTCCTCTTGCCTTGTAAGGTAATGCACTGACGGGTTGTGGAGATTACAGCATGGGCACTTTGGGGGTCAGTGTTCTGTCTACCACAAATAAAAGCCTCAAAAGTGTGACCTTACCCGCCCCTAACTCAACTGTACGAACTCTATAGTACGTGCTCCCAGACACAGAGCCCCCACAGGCTTCGCTTGGGTCCTCGGGGTAGGTTCACACTCACTGTCCCTCAGCCTGCCACCCGCCTTTTCTCTCCCCACTCGCCTCCCGACACCAGTGGAATTCTAACTCATCCTCCTTCCTCAGAGATGCCTTCCCTTCTCTTACGACACCCATCGGAAGATCCTAAAGCCGATCCCTCATGATGTCAGCCACAGTTTATCATCGTTTTCCATGTGCTTATTCATCGCATGAATGATGCGTAATAGCTAGGTGTAGTGAATCTGGAGCCTGGGTAAATGTCCAGTCTCCTCGGCTAAGTGGTTGTTTGGCATTAAAAGAGTCATTTGGATGGCCCGCTGCCTCGATTTCCTCATCTGTGAAGTGTATTTATCAAATTATATTGTTAAAGAGTTCCTGTGTGTACCTTCTTACCAGTAGATCTTCGTAGAGTAGTGCCTGTCAAAGCTTTGACACACATGAATATATAACAAATATGTGTGTGTATATATATATATAATTTATATATAAATACTTATATTTTTATATATTTATTATTCAAAGAAAAATGTTCAACACTATTCTGTCTCCAGTGCCTGGGATATGGTAGTTGCCCAACAAGCCTTTGTGGAAGGAAGGAAGTAACAGATGAAGGAAAGAAAGAAGTGTGAAAGACACAGGGAGAAAGGGGGGAGGAAAGGATAATACAGAGATCTCTGCTTTCTAGAGTAGAATTTCGATATTTCCTCAGTCGGCATTATGGCCAACTAGCCACAGCACAAGCACAAGTAACATAACACAGGTTATTTTGTGAGCTTCGAGGATCTCCCTTAATAAACGTGGGCCAGTGACATCGCTGCCGAACCCATTTGTCCGGTAAGCAAAATCCAATGGTTGAGAAAAGTAGAAGTGAGCCACCCTGGCTGGCACGAGCCAATTCAACAGGCATAAGAATGTTGCCACGGAGGCCACCAATTTTTGTTTGAAAGTGGGCCGGGGGAAAGAAATAGGCGCAGAAAAAAGAATAGGTTGAAACACAGCTACTCCGGGAGAGCTAGAGTCCCCCAAAACAGCTCCCCGGAGCAGAAGTTGTGCTACTTGATAAAGCTAACAAAACAGAGGACCTTAGTGATGTAGCCGTTGCCCTCAGCAGAAGCTTTACAAAAATCTGGCCGGACAAAACGAACAAGTAAGCCCGTCTGGCAGACGAGCTAAAGTCAGCGGGGAAACTGAGGGACATCCGAGTCAAGACAGTTATCATCTTGGCAATGGGAGCGTTGTCCTCTGCACAAACCACCCATCTGGGGGGCCTGGGGCTTGGTTTGGACTTGTAGAGGAGATCGTGGAGGGCCAGCCCGCTTACTACTCACAGTTGTTGGTGGTGAGAACTGAACTCACCCCTGGCTACGGGAGCTCGTCCACGACCCACGACGGGTCAATGAAAATTCTGTATCTTCCTGACCACAACACGTGTCCTAGCAATGGACACGTGGCATAGTTGGGGCCCATCCCAAGCACTAGCCTTCCAGAAACTTGCTAAAGCCATAGGTGCACGTGACAGAAATGGGGACTCTTGGTGCTCTGACGTAGGAAATGGCTTTCGCCAACCTTGCCTAGAACTTTGTTATCAGCTCAGTAAAATGTGGCTGATATTTGACCCCCAAATCATGGTGAAATGGTGCGTGACCCAGATAAAAATAAGCAGCTACTTAAAAAAATAATCTGAGAGTACCATTTGTCTGCTCAAAGATGTCAATGGCTTTTCTTAAGTACGTGTCTGTTTCCCATTGCTGCTGTAACAAGTTACCACCGACCAAATTTAAGCCACACAAATTCATTATTTTACAGTTCTGGAGTCAGAAGTCTGACACGAGGAGGTTAGTGGTATCTTTGTTATCACTTGGAGAAAAGCTGGCTGAAAACCAAAGATAACACGGAACAAAGGAGGGCCGAGCGGCGTAGCACTTCCTGGTGGAAGGGTTGAAGCCACGACGCTCTCTGGATTTCTCTGGAACGTGAGCCAGTCCATTGGTCTCGGGGAAGAAGTGCCACATGCAACCGAACCAGCGTGGACTGGAACAGGAAGCCACTACGTGCAGGTGGCCTCTTGGGGCTGCAAGCCCAGATGCTCTCCCATACCTCAGATTGGAAAACTGAGCTTTGGCCCGGGAACTTCCTTGACCACCCATCTCACGGAACCCATGTCCTGTGAAGTTTTGAACCTCTGTGTCTCCGTTTGAGGCGGTTCCTCTGCCGGAATGCTCTCCCTTCCCCACCTCCTTCGCTTCGCCAATTGTTCCTCGGTCTTGAAGGCCCATTGGAGGGACTTGGGAGTGAAGTCTTCTCTTTTCCATGCTCGGTAACCTACACCCCTTTCTCCTGTCACCTGACACCTCCCACACCCCTCATGAAGCGGCCCTGCGAATTATTCGATGCCTGCTTGTCTCCTTCTCTCTACTGTGAGCTCCTTGAGGACAGGCACCATGAATGGTTCGTCTCTGATGGCTCAGTTTCCCCACGGCCACAGAGAGTGGACAGTATGAGGACAGACACCGGGGAACAATCGGAGCTCCGTGAGGCCTTGAAAACCTCTGGTTAGAGGTTTTGAACTCTAACGTGAGAGCAATAGGGAGCCATTGAGGGATTAAGGCAGGGGGGGAGGCAGGACCTGGCTCCAGGTGGGCTGCCTGGCATGTAGACCTGAGCTACTGCTTTGCTCCCAAGGGGAAGACCCACACCTGAGCCCTACGCCTGGTTCTGGTTCTGACATTCTGAGTTTTTCTCCTTAGGATCTGCTGCACCCTCCACTCCGCCCCGAGTGGGGCTATGGAGGGCACGCCTTCTTGCCCAAGCTCACAGGACACAGCGCCAGCAGCCTCTTGGATCTCTCCACCACACCATGGTTTGCACCCCATGCTGGGACCCCCTGCTGTGGCACTTTGACTCCTTCCTCGCCTGGAAAACATCCAGAGAGCGCCTCAGCCCTCTACCCTTGTGTGTTACTGGCTCACTTCTTCTTGCTGGATGGAAGTGTCCGGGCTTCTCTTGCTTTCGCTCTAGGGTGCCGTTGACTTGTCTGTGGTTCCGTGGGGCGCCATTCTCGACCCAACGCGCCTGCTGCGAGGCTGATTTGGGGAAGGTGTGATTTCGAAAGGTGTGTCCGCGTGTGGTGGCTCTACCCTGTCACCGTGTGAGCTCGTGGGGCCAAACCCAGAGGACAAACAAGAGTGCTCTAGGGAGGAGGGAGGAACTGTAACCCTTCTCAGATCGACACATCTCCGAAGGCCTGCCCTTTGTCGGCAGGGAAAACTCAGCAGAGAAGAAGTGGAAAACATGACTTCCCAGTGTGTGGCCATCTAGAGATATGTAGACGCATTACCTGGACAAAGGAATTGATTTCTCCCGTCTTATTCCAGATGTTGGCTCTTTCACAGCTACAGACAAAGGACATTGGCCAAGATTCAGTTCCCCGGGTTAGAAGCGATGCCATTTTTCAGGGAAACATCTAATTTTCAAGTTGACAGAGCTTGGATATCACACCTAACTATTAGATTAGGTCACCGCAACTTTTTAAATACATAGTTGAGGGCGTCTGGGTGGCTCAGTACGTTAAGCGTCCAACTTGGGCTCAGGTCATGATCTCGCCGCTCATGAGTTCGAGCCCCCCCTTCGGGCTGACTGCTTTGGATCCTCTGTCCCCCTCCTTCTGTGCCCCTCCCCTGTTTGTGCTCTCTCACTCTCTCTCTTTCTCCCAAAAATGAATAAACATTAAAAAAATAAATACATATTTGAATGTATCTTCTTACCATACTCGGTTATATTATTAGGCTAACAGTGGCACCATTCAGTCCTTTGGTGTGAGGGCAAAAGGAATTGGTTGAAAATTGGGAAGCTATATAAGGAGAACACAATCCGTGAGTATTAGTATTGGTGGAGCATGGGGTAGAAGGAAGGGTAGGAATTACTTTTGAAAATTCATCTATTCAAAGGAAAAGTCAAAACCGCCCAAGTTGGCTACGTGGAACCCACCACGAAAACTCACTGGTTTGGGTTTCCCTTGAACCTGAATCAAGTGCATGGAGTTGACATTAATGAATGGAAAGTCTGACTGGAGATGGGGGAGAATCTCTTTTGCCGCAAAAATTGAGAACCGTTATTACGAAAGCCTGAAATTAAAAAGGGCGTAAAGAGACAGACTCGCCCAAATCTTGGAGTGTCCCTTTTTGAGGACTTTGCGGGAAGAAAAGAAACAATGCAGGGATGACGCTTGACTGGTTGTTTGCAGTCCTTTAGACAAGTCTAGGACTAAAACGCTCGGAAGCTGACATCGAAGAACGGTAGGGTCTTATGGGGACCAAAAGCGACTAGAGACAACAGGTCCACCCACAACGGCCAGCTGCTCCCAGGCCCTGATCAGGGCTGCCGTGCATGGATGCTGGCATTTCTGATGCTTAAAGAAAATGGGAATTGTCTTGATTTAAAATATCCTGAATTGAATATTCTTGTTTTGTTTTTTTAAATAAATAAATAAAAAGCAAAAAGCCAGGCCACCGAACTGACATCAATGTTCTATACAGGGGGGAAGATGGCAGTGAGATACCTTAGGTTGGGTCTCCTCAGGAGCAGAGGTCCGGGCAGGAATTTGAATGTGGGGGATTTGTCTGGTCGGCGATCTCAGGAATTATTGGCAGGGTCGAGAGGAGTGAAATGGAAGAAGGGAAGGCAGCCACCAATGTGCGTGCCAAGAAGTAGGGTACTCTTGGGCACATCAGGGTTCAAACCTATTGGGGGCCTCTGGGAGACTGGCAGGTCTTGTGTCTATTGGAGGAGAGGTGGCATTTATTCTCCTGCCCCCCTCCTTTCTTGCCGGAGGGCTGCACCCCCTGTGTTCACGGGCTGGCCTTCCTGTTCGGCTTCACGCGGGGCTGGAACACCGTCCTTCCGTCTGAAAACGCCCTTGGGCTCAGTCCCAGGGGCTGGTGGGGGACAGCTGTCTCCCTGGGCAGGAACAGTGGGTACTGAGGGCTTCGAGTGGGGGTGATAACAGCATCCTTGTATCACGGACTTCTATCAGAAGCCTGATTGACCAAGACTATTTGTATCCAACGTAATACGTTTCTCCTCCTGAGGCACTTGGAGAAGGACTTTCACCTTCAGAAGCCCTTTAAATAACCACTCTCTTTCGTAGTGTTCCTTGCTGGGGAGGTGCAGGGGTCAAGCTTGGGGACATCAGCCGGAACCATTCCTCCTCTGACATTTGAGCTGATGTTCCATCCTCAAATGGCCAGAGTTTCCAGGGCATCCATGTTTCCAGAGAGTAGCAGGTCTGAGTATGGGATTAAGAGACTTCACTCGGGTCCCAGTTTGCTGGGTGACAGCCGGCAAGTTGCTGTCTGTCTCTGAGCCTCGCCTTCCCTACCTAGAAAGAGCGGCAGTGAGACAGCATCTCTAATTTGGGTTCCGGGGCTTCAGATTTTGCTCTGTTGAGCGGAAGGGAAATGATTAGGGGATGGGATGATTTCAAAGACGGTACCTACGGGCCAGCGAGAACCGCCTACAAGGCCAGCTTCACCCCCAGGCCCTGAGAACCTGCCGAAGGTGGGAGAAGCATGGAGCCCGAGTGGTTCCAGGGCAAAACCACCTCCCACTTGGCTTATCCACCACCGGGAAGGACATGAAGTTACAGGCAGCGGGAAGGACCGTGACCTGGGTGGGGGGACACATGGCATCGAAGGTGCTCCCGGTGGCCCGGAAGCTGCTTTGGTTCGTGAGGTCAGAAAAGGCGCGGGCGGCCGGCACCCCACTGCCTGTGACACCTGGGGCTTTGCACCAGGGTCTTTGATGGATAAGAGAGAGCCTCCCTCGTTTTTATCCACAGAGGGACATCAGGACACCGTGCCCATCCTGCCGGGGTTTCATTTCCCTCACTCTATGGTTCCCCGCGCCTTTAATCAAGGCCTCGAAGGTAATTGTTCCGTGGACAAACAGCTTGCGGCCCAGTGTGCAAGTAACAATTAGTTTAGAGGCTGTGATCTATAAATTTTGAGGAGAGGGAAAGAGGATTTGGTGCACTTGGGCCATCGTTTCTAATGAAGAAAAATAACACACCGGAAGGGATCCCGAGTGTTAGCGAAGCAACTTAATATCATCTGGTCGTGATTTGTGGGCCTCAGTAATGTCTTGTGATCTTGGGGAGAGAAAGAAGATGGGGTGGCGGGGGGAGTGAGTTGGTGGTGTTTCTTAAAACGGAAAAAAAAAAAAACCCTCGCTTCGTGTTTATGAGATTTATGACGCGCGGGCCGCCATCTGTTATAAACCCCAACAATCTTCCGTCACTGTCCCCCCAGCTCTGTAAACCAGGCCGGCCGGCCGGAGAGGGACATCATAGGAATGTCGTCCTATTTATTGTTTATAAAAATAAACCGGCTGGCCGGAGATGTATGTGAGGAATTTATATCAAGCAGCTGCACAAGCAAGTGTCCGGAGAGCAGGGGGGCGTGAGGAAGTAGGGGGCGGGGAGGGGTGACCCCCAGCACAGAGCAGGCCCTCTCCCAGAAGCCAGGGGAGGACCACTTTGGGAGATAAAAGAGAAGGAGGGAGGGAGGAGGCCAGATTCAATATCCAACCAGGTCAAACCCCTTTTCTCTTTGCTCAGGCCACGAAGCCACAGCATTCGGAATGCTGGCCTAGAAGGAGCAGGTCTCCCCCTTCCCCCCGGAGGAAACCCTGGCTTGAGCCCTGAGGGGCGTCCGGGGGGTTCTCTGGGGAGAGCAAAGGGCAAAGGAAGAGACCGAGTCCGGTCCCAGGGCCCCTGGCGCGTCGCTGTTTTAAAAGCTGGGTGCCGTCTGTCTTTTGACGAAGAAGCAGAATCCAGTGAGAAGGTCAGGAGTGGGTTCCGTCGGCCGGCCCCGGCCATGGGGCATCAGAGCCTGAGCTTTGTCACCTGCGTGCCAGGGGGGCTGCCCAGGCCCACGGGGGGCCGCCTGCTGTCTTTAGAGAGCCCCGATGACGAGAACAAGGCTGACGTGCAGATATTGATAGAACGTCACCGTCGAAGGGTCCCTGAAGGATGACCCCATGAGTCCTCTTGTGTTATGAACGAGGAAACAGATGCTTGGGTGGAGAGGGACTCCCGCCTCCTGCCTGGTGCTCGGAGTGAGGCTAGGAGGGGAGCTCAGGTCACCCGACTCACAGGCAGCATCCCGCATCCAGTCCTTTGTCCATCTGTCCGTTCCCTGGCTCTTCGCTGTTCCCCACAGTCCGTTCTCCAGGCTGAAGCCAACGTACTCTTGTAAAGACATTAGGCCAGTCCCCTATCTAAAGCCATTCTGTGGCTTCCAATAGCCACCAGAAGACCATCCAGGATTTTTATGCCACATGACCCGGCCCCTGCCAGGGTCCCCAAAGTTTTCACTTGAACTCTCGCTGGCCCTGGACACAATGGCCTTTTTTTTGCTCCTTGACCAAGCCAGATCCCAACCTCAGGGCCTTTGCGCTCGCTCTTCCCTCCATCTGGAGTCCTCTTGCCCAGAATCTTACCATTGCCACATTCATGTCACCACCCAACCTCCGCTTAAATGTCACCTCCTCAGAGAGGGCTCCCCCTGCCTACCTATTGAATTAATTACTTTACTTCCGATGTTTTAATATAACGTCCTTCTGCCACAAGTCAGTTTCCAGTTCATTAACCAGCCTTCCTTTCTTTTTTTTTCCTTTAGAGCACTTATCACATCTGAAACAAAATATTTATCTACTTATTTATGGTCTTTCTTTGCTCACCATTTGTCTGTCTTAAGACAGCAGGGCCTTTCTTATCTTGCTCTCTTTTGTATTGTGTGTAGAGTTGTGCCTGGCACAAGGTAGGCATTCACTCATTCATTCATTCATTTACCCATCCATTCATTCACTTACTCAACGATATTTATTGGATTCACTTGAAACTGATGGTCAATCTACTTTCTAGAAGGACATTATCGGTAGGACGTCACTCTTGGGATGGTGGTGAGTAGTGAGTGTTAGAAAATTACAATAGTCCGGGTTGCCTGGGTGACTCAGTTGGTTAAGAGTCCTGTCTTGATTTTGGCTCAGGTCATGATCCCAGGGTTGTGGGATCAAGCCCCGTGTCAGGCTCCACACTGACACGGAGCGTGGAATCTGCTTAAGATTCTCTCTCCCTGTCTCTCCCTCTCTCTCACTCCCTCTGTCCCTCTCCCCCGATTGCAAGCACTCTCTCTCTCTAAAATAAAAATAATAAAAGAAAAAAGAAAATTACGATCGTTTTCTGATGTAAAGTTCTGAGCCCAATGCCTGCTCCTTGGTATCTGCTTCGTAAACCCTACAGTGTTGCACTAACTCTGTCCTTGAGATCCTTCGGTCAGCCTGTCTTCGTGAATTTATAGTTTGAGACGAGGCTGGGAGGCCAGTTGATGAGATCGGGGAGCCTGCTGAGGGTGTTGAGAAGAACAGTCATGCCTGCCAAGGGGGAGAGGGGATGACGCCTTCAATCCTCCTGCCAGCCCAGCCCGCTCTCCCTGTTCCAGGCACTGACACCCATCTAGCCAGACCTGTTTTGATGGTGTAGACCACCAAGCAGGGGGTGGGGGGGATCGGTGTTCAGCTGCACCAGCAACACTCGCCTACCTGCTAACAACGTGCATTTACAAGCGTTTTCCACATAGCCTTTAAAGTAGGACTTCTCAACCTGGGGGCGGGGGAGGGGCAGATCAATCTTAAAATCGGGTGCACCATTCTTCGTGTATATACAAGCCTCTTGCTTTTTTTTTGTTTGTTTGGTTGGGGGTCCCGTTGGTTTTTTTGGTTCTTGTGGTTGTTGTTTGTTTTTCGTTTTCCCTGGGGAGTAGAACCATAGCGTTCAATGCCTGGGGTTGCTGGAGCATTCCTTTGTCTCAACATAAGTTAAGGGCCACCTAGTTAAGTTGTCAATGCTTAGCTGTTTGGGAATCGCGAATCTCCCTCCTAATTTGCTTGAAAAGAAAGCACTTTCCCCCTCATTTGGGGTGGCATTTCTAACATACCAGATTCAGATAGTATTACCGGGTTTGCTTATTCAGTAATTATTTATTCAGCACCTCCTAGGGCCAAGAACTAGTCTGCCCGTGGCCAACACAACACGGGCAAGATGAAGAAACATCCTGTTCTGAGAAGGTTACCTTCTAGGCGGAACAAGGAGAGTCGATAACAAGCAAGTAAACAAGTATACAAGATAATTCCAGCCGGTAGTAAGTGCCCTGGAGAAACTAAGGCTGGTGAAATAGACAAGAAAGAGGGCATTGCTTTATATTGGATGGGCGGGGACAGGCTCTATGCTGAGGTGGCATTTAAGCCCTCTGAATGACAAGACAGAGCAAAGATCCAAGGGAAAAGTGACTCAGACATTTCACGCAGCGAGAACTGCTCGTGCAAAGGTCCTGAGGCAGAAATCAGGTTGGTAAGTTTGAAGGTTGGCGCCAGAGAACTAAGGAGAGTGAGAAGTGATAGTGAGTGAATCAAGGCAGAGGCGGAGGTGACATCTCGGAGAGCCTGGGAAAACTTGTTTTGGATTTTGGGTTTGGTGGTAGGAGAAACCTACCTAGTTGGTTCTCTCCTAGTGGGAGGAGAAACCATTGGAAGTCATTACCGAGCCCACGTAGTTTCCCACAGCATTCGACGCTTCTGATAATAATTTCTATCTATCCATGTATTTGGCAAGAGAATAGCAACACACGATTGCTTCTTTAAGAAAAAATGTTGACTTTGACTTTCCAAACTGAGTTCACAGCTCACTTACCAGCCCTACCGTTGAAGACACCGCAACAAAGTATACAAGATGCAAGGCCACACACACTCCAAAACGACAATCTTTTTTTTTAAGCTTATGTATTTATTTTGAGAGAGAGAGAGAGAGAGAGAGAGAGAGAGAGAGAGAGAATCCCAAGCAGGCTCCACACTGTCAGCGCGGAGCCCGATGCTGGGCTCAATCCCAGGAACCACGAGTTCATGACCCGAGTCAAAACCAAGAGTCAAGACGCTTCACCAACAGAGCCACCCGGATGCCCTCAAAAGACAATCTTTTTTCTTACCATGCGAAGCAGTTTAGCTCTTCATCATTTTCAATCTCTCCCTTATAGATGTGGAGAGCGGGTTTAATTCTGTATAGGCAAACAACATCAAGGCATTTTTCTCAAAATAAAAATTCCGTCTTCCCTCCGAGGTGAAATGGACCTGAGAGAAGCAAACAACAGTATGCTCAGAGCTCTGTGTTGACATTTATAAAAAGCAGCGTTTGCAGAGTCAAAAAACAACGGTTAGTATAAAGCGTTATATCCCAGGTTGGACCCTTCAGGAAGCAGACTCAGATGGAAATCTGCAGGTAGGAAGTTCATTACGGAAGACTCTGGGATCAATGCGATCAACGCCCATGAAGGAAAGGGATTGGGACAGAGGGGGGTCTTCTGCAGAGCGATGGCCCCATAGGAAGCCTTACATTGGGATGGCCCGGAGGGATTGTCCTGGGGGGACTGAGGAACACTTTTTCTCTCTGCCCCAGACCAGCCACTGTATGTAGGCTACCTCTGTAGCAGATGCCAACTCGGGCAAGGCAGAGGCACGCCCTGAACTGGGCTGATGGCTGCGCACTTTCTGCCAGCCGCGCTCCCAACGGCTGCGGAAGCGATCTCCTTCATTTCCACGCGCATTTCCAAGACACCTGGGTACGAAATGGAAAGCAGGGCATCCCTTTTCCCTGCCCTCCGTATTCCCATCCCCACGCCCCAGAGGTCAACATATTTGTCTCGTTTTAGTTTCCCTGAATTGATTTCAAATGTCCACACAAGATAACTCACAACTTTACTTCTCTGTCCCTCAATGTCTACCAACTTTGTGCTAAGAAAGATGAGGGTCTGAGCTCATTCTCCCCATGTCCTCCTCTCAACTTTGTTACTTGTATTATTTCAGATGTTTCTATTGCAGGGGTGGGGGGGAAGGAGGGGGTATAACTATATAACATAGTTGTCTTTCTTCATCTAATAGCATTACATTGTATCCCACTGTAAGATGAAGGAAATTAACACTTTATATATTCTTTCTACTTTCTTTCCTTTCAATCAGCCACATTGTTATTTTTACATTGCCAAGGTTTATATCAGTCATGTCCTGTAACTATAATAAATAATCAATTTTTTTCTCCCTGCAGGTTGAAACCTAAAACCTGCAGTGGTATAGCCCTTAGGAAAATGGCCCCACCATCAGTCACATGGATTCCCTGCCTCTCACTGTATATGGTAGAGACCCCATAAAGGTGTCCACATCTTAATCCCCCGATCTGTGAATATGTCACCTTACATGGAAAAAGAGCTCATTTTGAGATGGGGGGATTATCCTGGGTTATCAATTATTGGGGGGCAGGGGGCGGGGTCCAGTGAAATTCCCAGGGTCCTTTTAAGATACAGAGAGAAATGGCAGAGTCAGAAAAAGAGATATGGTTATAGAAATATGGAGAGGGAAAGGTTCTGTTTCCTTCTATCCTTCTACATTCTCCAACTGGGCTCTTGTATGTTGAACCACCAAAAGACAAATTAACGAGAGAAAAATAAACAAGTTTGTTCTCATGCGCATGGTACACACACTTGAGAGCACCCAGAGATAAGTAACTCAAAGGGGTGGTTAGAATGTGGGGTCTATACACCTGGCTTAGTAGAGGAGAGGGAGGGGACAAAAGGCGCTTCTGAAAAGCAAAGGGCTTTTCAGAAGGATGATCAGTCCCTTAGGAGAATAGGTGGGAGACATGATAGTTTGTGAAAATGTCTTTCTGAGTGTTGGGTACCAACTTCTCTCCAGGAGGAGAAAAGTAGAATTGCTTCCAGGGAAGGGCTTGTTTTTTTTAAGTTTATTTATTTATTTATTTATTTATTTATTTATGAGGGAGGGGCGAGGGGCAGAGAGAGAGGGAGAGAGAGAATCCCAAGCAGATTTGAAGATGCTACCTTGCTGGCTTTGAAGATACTGGAAGGAGCCACGAGCCAAGGAACACAGGGACCTCTAGTAGCTGGAAAGACAGGGAAAGAGAGTCTCCCCTAGAGCTTGTAGAAGAAAACAACCCTGAAGACACCTCGACTGGCACAGTATGAGCGATCTCAGCCTCTGATCTCCGGAACTGTAAGGAAGGAACTTTTGTTATCTTAAGCCGCTAAGTCTGTAGCCATTTGTTAGAGCCGCACAGGAAGCTAACACATCTCCTCTCCTGCTCTGTTTTCTGCCACTTTTCGGTTTGCTTTATTTGCACCAAGATTTTTTGCTTATATTTTTTTCCCCTAAAGTTTGTCTTTTTTTTTTCCTCGTTGACCAAAATTGTATGCCCCGATTAAGATTATCCAAGTACTCCATCGCCCTATTTGTAAGAATGAGCCTGCTTTCCTCTTGAAAGCTTCTGCCTGAGACTTATAATTCAAATTTGGATATACTGTTTCTTAAATCTGCTTCACGAAACTCATCCAGGAGTCTGTCTTCATTTCAATCATCCCGTCAGATCCTCTGGTGATCGAATCTGGGTATTCTCCTCTTCTGTTTCTCTTTCCTGTATTGCATTGTCAAGTAAATTTTGGGAAAAGATATGCGGGAGAAAACCTTTGACCCGTCTCATGTCTGGAAAATATCTTTATCCCCACCCTCCCCCTATCACACTCATAATTTTTATAGTTTAGTTGCATATAACATTCTTGGCTCAAAATCATTTCTTTTTCCTCTGTTTCCATGATTTGCCCGTTTTCTTGCAGTATCCCATATTGTTTGTAACAAATTAGAGGCAGCTCTGAGTCTCATCCTTTATAGATGATTCGTTCTTGCTCTCTGTAAACTTATAGAAAAATATATTGAAATGGAGAAATGTGAATTTTGCTTTCCTGTCCTGCGGAGTATTTGGTGCCTCTGTTCAGCAAGCGCTTTCACGTGTAAAACGTTTTCTTCCGTAATTTTGAAATTATTTTTAACAGCTTTATTGAGATGTGATTGAAGTACAACACAACTGAATGATTTCTTTGTATAGTCACGGAGTTGTGCAAACATCACCACCATCGATTTTGGAAGATTTTCATCATCTCAACAAAACGGAAAGGATACCCGTTAGCTGGCACTCCCCATCCTCTGTCCTTACCCCACCCCCACCTCTACTCCTAGACAGCCACGAATCTAATTTAAGTCTCTATAGATTTGCCTCTTCTGGACATTTATGTAATATGGATCTTCTGTGCCTCTTTTGGTTAGCATAATGCTTCCAAGATGCATTCATGTGATAGCGTGGACCGTGCTTCATTCTTTCTACTGCCTGAGAACATTCCGCTGTAGGGCTATACTCTGGTTATTTGACCACGTCGACTTCGGCGTGCATAGGAACTCCTATGTTGCTAGCTTAAATGTAAATGTTTTCACTCGTTATGTACCTTTTTCTTTTAGGGGGTTATCTTTGGCCTTAATTTTTAACACTTCTGTTGATGTTTTGGTAGCTGCACCCCTTAGAATACCTTTTCTGCGGCAGAAAGTGGAATTCGAGTAGCTTGTGCAATAATCTGGTATTTGTATTTGTAGAACTGTAGGTTCAGAAGTGGGACAGAATTAGGGTTTGGTTGATTTACCTGTTCCAACATGTCATGAAGGCTCTAAGTTCTTTCCGTCTTTGTTCTGTGATCCCCAGTGCTGACTTTATCTTAAAGCTGGTTCACTTCATGACTGTGGGATGGCTTCCAGGAAGAACCAGTTATGTATGTTTCTTTGTTAATGTCTCTCCAGAGGAGGAGACCTCGGAGGGTCTCTAAACGCCTCGACAATCTCTCTTTGCTTACATCTCTTTCGACTGAACTTTGTCACGTGCCCATTCCCGACCCGACAACTGGCAAAGGAGAAAAGATACTTCTGAGCAGCTTCCAATGTTTCTCAATTAGGGCACTATTGCCATTCTGTTAACATAATTCTTCATTGCAAGCAACTGTTCGTGCATTTCTGAACATTTAGCATCTATGGTATCTGCCCACTAAATATCAATAAACCCCCCTATATTAGTTTTCTATTGCTGCTATAACAAATAACCACAAACTTAATGACTTAAAACCACACAAATTTATTTTCTCACAGTTCTGGAGGCTGGAGCTCTAAAATCAAGATGTCAGTAGGGCTGTATTTCTTTTGCAGGCTTCTGGGGAGACCATTTCTTCTCCCTTTTCAGCTCCTAGAAGCCACGAGTATTCCTTGGCTTGTGATCTTTGTTTCCTATCACTCCAAAGTCTTACTTCCACTGTTTTCTCTCCTACTGCTTCCCCGATGCCCCTGTCTCCCTCCTGTAAAGACCTGTAATCTTTTGGTCTCACCCAGATGATTCGGTGCGGTCTCTCCATCTCAAGACCCTTAACTTAATCCCATCTGCGAAGTCCCTTGACCATGTAAGGTGACATATTCACAAGTTCCAAGGATTTGGATGCTCGGCTCCCATCTCCGAGAAGCCATTCCTCAGCCTACACCTCCATTCTCTTTGCCCTATATCTGCTTCTTGTAATAACCAAAAAAATGCCTGTTGAGTCACATGCGCTCTCTGGGATGCGTGAACACAACAAAATGGGGGTTCTTTGGGGAAGGAATGAGGGAGGAATGGGTGCTGAGTAGGGAAGCAAAAACATCTACAAGATGATCGTATGTTTCTTTTCAAAGCACTTTTGCTTATCGTCTGATTGCTTTGTCTTCCGAGTGGCCCGTTCTTTTCTATAGATGCCGTATTGCCTTAAGGCTCTCTTTCATTTCATTTCGATATCCTCTTCTATCTTCTGAATTTTCTGTTTTCTCCAGGGTCATTGTTTGTTTGTATGTTTGTCTGGGATGGCAAGTTATGCACAAGGGATTCTCCACCTTCTTCCTGATCGCTGGCTGTCTGTTCATACGAGCAGTCCGTTACGGACTTGGTGCGTCTACAGCAGGTGGCATGGGTTTCCATTTCGGCAGTAAGAGTTCTGCGTCCCCAGCACAACTTCCCTTGAGTGGTATGGCAGGGTGGCTTGAACCTTGACACATGGGATGGGAGGTTAGAACGGGCAGACCAGCTAAAGCAGATTGCTTCCTCCTCCATGTTGAGAGAGGCACTGACGGCAATATCAGACCAGGCCAGGACTTGGGTGTAAACCATCATTTACTCAGCACGAAAAGAATAGAGCCTGGGAGAGGGGAGCCTGAAAGATCTTCAGATCATCACCTTGATCTCCACCCCCCACTTCCCATTTCTGCTTTACCCACAGGCATATAGCTTGTGGTGTCCCCAGGGCCCTGCTAAGAGGAACGCCCTCCATCTTCGAAGTCCAGAACATGCAGATGCCTTCTCTGTCTGCTCCGGACTTCAGCTTTGCTTCTAGGATTTTGCTCAGGGTCCCATTCACTTTCCATATTCTAGAAATTGCTCAGATCCTTTCTTCTGCTGATGGACTCCCTTCTATTCTCAGCACTCTTTGAACGGATCGGCATTATTTTACCAGTATTCGGGGGGAAAAAAGGAAGATAAAAGCCTGTGATCCCTCTACCACTTTGAACTAGGAATCTGTCGGCAGCTTCAAAACAGCTTTCTATCCTTCGTTCTCAACTACCAGGATTTGGAGAATCCGGTCTCACCTCAAACGCCCTGGTCTAATTGTATACAAAAGATAACGGAGCGGGGCTCGGTTAAGTGTCTGACTTCAGCTCAGGTCACGATCTCATGGTTCGTGAGTTCGAGTGCTGCATCGGGCTCCGTGATGACAGCTAGGAGCCTGATTCAGATTCTCTCTCTCTCTCTCTCTCTCTCTTTCTCTCTGCCTCCCCCCAAAATAAATAAATAAACCTTAAAAAAAAAAAAAGAAAGATAATGGGGCGGCTAAAAGTAGGGCAGGCTAAGACTGAAACAAGCTTTGGGGACGTGAATTCCAGGTAACACTCTGCAGCCCCCTTGGCTGGCTCAGGATGACCTTCTGGAAGAGGTGGACTTATTTCCTTCCCTCAAGAGTCACCCCATGGCCACCAGAAAACAGGATGTCCGTGTAGAGCAAAAAAGAACTGGCAAGCCGTGGAAAGCAGACCTGCAGAGAGTGACTAAAGAACGTACTACAATTTTCCTACAACCTTCACAACAAGCCCGGAAGCTGGCTGCCCTTTCAAATTCTGGAAACTCACGGAGCTGGATCCATCCCACTGCCCTGGGGAAGTTCACTCACATTCCATCTAAGAGAGCGGCAGCCTTTCGGTCTCCCGGCAGCCTTCGGGGGTGATGTGGCTGAGGGACAATCTCCTGTCCTCATGTGCCCCCTTGTCGATCGCTTTGTCTGTGGCCGCGGCAGAGGGCAGGCCCTGGGACGTCAGGCCTGCGAACTCTGCAAGGCAGCCATCCTCCCGGCCCTTCGCGGGATACCAGGAGAAGACGCTCCGGGCCCAAGGAGCCAGGGGGGTTGAGGAGGAGAAGTGAAGATCAATAGTGGGTGCGTCTCACTCAGATTGGGGGAGGGGGGGTAGGGAACCCCAACTGACTCCTTAACACTTCCTATTTTTTTCTTTCCGGTAATTATCCTTTTCAGTATCCTTTTCAAATCTGGTACACCTGTAGAAGCAACTAGTCAACACAGACTTTCTACATCCCTTCTTCCATTTCTTCAAACCCCTCACACTTTGGTAAAGACGTAATGGCACTGTGAGGAAAGTATCTGTTTTATTTAGTACGTAATGCTAGGAGCAGTAGTAACATTAACTACTCAGAAAGTAATGCGATTATTACTCAGCAGTGCTGTCATCAAGTTGTCCGGAATCGTACCCAAGTGACCCCTCTGGCTTTCGTTGTCTTTAGATATCAGCTGTCACCCTGCCATTGTGGGAAGTGACCATCTACTGAAGGAAACGTAAGGGTGCTTTGGGGCTTATCTGATTTTTCCAAGTCACCTTCCTGAGAGGGATGTGGGTTTTTTTAAACATTGTATACGTAATGTCAGGGGAGGTGGGGTGGCTACTGGTTGAAGGAGGCATGCAATGTAGGAGCATCGAGGACACCAGGTGATGACACTTCTCTTAGGCAGGTGGTGACATAATGGGTTCTTTGAGTTCCTATTTCTTTTTTTTAAAGTTTATTTACTTATTTTGAGAGAGAGAGAGAAAGAGCACAAACAGAGGAGGGACTGAGAGAGAGGGAGAGAGAGAGAGAGAGGGAGAGAGAGAGAGAGAGAGAGAGAGAATCCCAAGCAGGCTCTGCACTGTCAGCACAAAGCTCGATGTGGGGCTCGAACTCACGAACCGCAAGATCACGACCTGAGCCAAAACCAAGAGTCGGATGCTTAACTAACTGAGCCACCCAGGTGCCCCTTGAATTCCTATTTCTGCAGCAAAATCTTGATACTAAAAACAAACAAGCAAACCAGCAAAAATTAAAAAAAAAAAAAAAACCCAACAACAACAAAACAACAAGTTGACAGTATGCTGTTTCAACGTTTACGCTTTCTGGACCAGTGCTCTAATCATGAGACAGTGTGGTAGATGGTTAAAAAATAAAAAAAAAAAAAAAAAACACAAGTCCCTCTTTTGCCTATGCTCCTACCCCTTTGACTGTGATTTCGCTGCTCCTACAATGAAGAGCTGGAATCTATTTTTCTACCTCCTCGAGTCTGAATTAGTGACTCACTCCGATCAGTCGAGAAGGGGGATTCTCCCCATGGGCCTCAAGAGGCGTTAACAGTGCCTGTGCTTTCGTGCTGATGCTTATATAAAGAAACCTCGGCCAACGGACTGAAGATTGAGAATAAGAGGAACAGAGATGGGCCATCCCCTGGAGGATCCCCAGACAGATCAGCTCCCGCCCAGTTGACCCGTGGATGTGCAGCTGGAGGAATGACCCAGGTAGAGTAAGTTGAAAACCACCCAGCTGAGCCTAATCCAGATTGCTATCCCGCAGAGTCACAAGCAAAAATGGCTGTCTTAAGCCGCTAGGTTTCCGTGTGGTTTATGTGAGGGATAGGCAATAGGTGAGTTGATGTAGATATTCTCTATCTTTCTAATTTGCCTTCGTCTTGACGAGTTGGGTTACACCGCAGTCACAAACAATCCGATAGTTTCTGCAGCTCAGAACGTCAAAATTGATGTCTTGCACTCATCTGTTTGGGGTCAGCCAGGGGATTTGTTCCCTTTCTCCATACTCTGGGATGTGGGCTGATACCATAAGTATTGGTGGGTGTCATAGCAGATAAAAGAGATCTCTGAAGATCCTTGGGTTAGCAATTCAGCTTTCTAGTGTGAAAGTGACACACATCAGTTGTCCCCACAACTTGTTGGTAGGAACTAATCATGAAGTTTCACTCAACTCAGGAGGTCAAGTACAGGCCTACAGTGTGCATAAGAGGTGGAGAATATTTAACGAGCCCCATTACGGACTGCTTATAAGTCAACCCAGTAAGAGGGGGGAATGGTGGAAAGTTCTACTACCCAAAAGAAATGAGAGAAGCTAGAGGCACTGACCACAGTGGTATGTGGTCAGTATATGGAACACAGCTTAATCCTTTATCCGTTTGACAACCTCTAACAAGAGGTTCCTTTTTTCCCCTGTTTCAGTTTGTGTCTAAGCTGGGTGACCTATAACTGAGCAGTGTTGTGTCTCACAGATAAATTGAGTCTTGTTGGAACCAGTTAGTATTTCAAAGTTGAAGGCGATACCCTTCTGAGGAAAGGGGTGGAGTCGTTCTTCAGAGCTCCTAAGGGGAGATGATCCCCTTGAAGATTTCACTTCCAAAAAGTGGGTGTTCATACTCCATAAAAGCAACCAGAATGCACAGTAAGATGGGGCCAAACATTATGAAACGATTTTCATATCTTCTATATAACTTCCCTTCATGGAACCTAAACAGACAGAGTAACATTCTCAAGAAGGCTTCTTCTGTTTGACAGAAATTCTAACTTTTCTAACTTTTGTTCCTTCCCCAAATTATTGTTCCCCTCAACCCTTATACCAACTTGGGAAAAAGGGTACAGGTAATGCCACTGACAGGAAGGGCGGGAGTTTCTAGTCACACAATTGCAACGGCAGAGATATAACTTACACCCAGGTCTCTAGTAGCTTGTTACGGTTCTCTTTCTAGAAGGCCCAGTTGCCTTAATGCCCATCCTCCTCAAGGGACAGGTGAACATTCTTTCCTAAATTGTTTTCTATAATTAGAGGGAAGGGTTCTGAGGATTCCTTTTGCAAGTTTTATATCATGTTGATAGATTTATCCAGTTGCTCCCTTGTGCATGGTTTGACAGAAAAAGCATTGTACAGAGATAAATTCATCATTCATGCATTTATTGAGCACCTAATAAGCCCTAGGTGCTTGATCTACAGTGTATATTAGAAACACATGGATCGTGTCACTTCTTATTGCGTGTGTAGGGGTAGGGGCGTGTATGTTCATATGTGCGTGCTTCAGGGAGGTAGGGACACAAATTAGTAGCAAACCCATCCATATGTTTATGTAGTAAATACATATTGGGATTATAGACTGTGGTAAAGAGCTATTAGAATATCTGCTTTCTGGTCCTAGATCATCAACTGACTTGCTGTGGGCCAGGGACAAGTTCATCCTTCTTTTTCTCTCTCATGATCTGATTTCTCACCTGAAGGAAGGGGTTATCTTTTACAGGTTGCATCAGGCATCTCTGAATTGTTTGTGCTGAGTATACATTGTTTTATTAATCATAAAATAAAGTCAATAAAGATAAAGGAAGACGAAGACAAAGAAGAAGGAGGCGGAGTAGGAGAATGTAGAATTCCAACATGGATCTTCTGTGATTTGTGTGTCTGGTATTCCCGTCACTCAGCTGGATTTTTATGTGTCAGTTGATTCATTCATTTGAGGTCTGGGTAATTAAGATTATTTTCTCTTTTCTAAAGAGCTTAATATTTATACACACCAAATTGTGATCCCCATATCTGTTGGGGCAACCGAGTCAGAGGGAGACACAAGTACTCATACCTCAACATGCAAGTGACACTTCAGGTGCTGAACTCAGTTCATCTTTGTCCTGGCTTGGAATTCCCCTTTACCCCTGTCTCCTGCTTCCCCAGGACTGTTTTCATCTTGGCATGAACCCCCTTGCATTCAAATATCTTACTGGGACTTTCTTGGCTTTTGTGTTTCAGGCAAGTTGTTTGAACATCTTTTTTTGGTTTAAAATTCTTTAAAAATGCCATGTGATTTCACTGATCTTACTAGAAACCAATAAAAACACATTACTTTAAAAATAACTCCCATAAAACCTCTTACTTGTGAAAAGCTTTCATTCTAATAAAATTGGAACTAACCAAAACCTTTTAAAACTGCTCACAGGCATACATGAGACTTGGCATGTCCAGATAGCACTACCTCTAGTGGTGATGAAGATACCAGATCTCTACTCTGTCTGTAGGAATGTGGGTCCAAGATAAATTAACTCACCTACTTTAGGAAAGAAAAATCCAATATGAGAATGGTGACACCCCTCAGAAGGCCACTCATTCTGCATTTTGCCAACATCGCCACTGGGAATCTACAATCTTTTCCATCGTGTGTGAGGTTGTGGTTGGTTTTTTTTTTTTTTTTTCCCCTTTCCTTTTAGTCGCCTAAATATAGAATTAATGGGTTGTAGGGAAAGTCAATGATCGCTCTTACTTGAGTCTGGAGAAGGGAAAGAAAATATCCCTTTCTCCGCAGGCTTCAACATTCCCTCTGGGTTGGTGCCATTACATGCCAGTTTCACTTTTAGATAAGATTCATGCCAACAGCTGTGAACTGTGTGATGACGAAAGACGGGAGGTGGTGTCATTGACATGGGGTAGAAGTGTGACCCCTGAGTGTCAGGCCTTGGTTAGCTGTGCCAGGTTGGCTACCCCCAAACTCCCCGGTGGAAAATTTTAAAAGTGCAGAGTCATGAGCTGCCTTCTCTGGGGATCTGGGATGGGGCTTCAGAATTTAAATAGCTTTTTCTTTGAAAGAAGCCTGGATGACTCAGACGCCAGTTTGAGAACCGGGGATGTAAGACCAGAAACAACCACCACCACAACCGCAGCGACAACAGTAACAAAAGCCAATTAAATAGAAAAAACTTCCTCTCCTGAACCGGGAAGGAGAAACAATTGGCTGATGGACCAACATTGCTTCTATCAGCTCTCTCCAAGGTGGATTCTTGGGATCATGTGGTTCCTGACCACATTCCTCCACAAAAGGGGATCTGAGATCAAGTAAATATGGGAAAAGCTCCAAGCTGCATTCCTCTCTGCAAGATTCCCAGGTTTTTTTTTTTTTTTAAAGAGTATATAAAACATTCTAGAAGGATCTCTCCTGAAGAAACATGTCTCGTAATGTTTAACAGAATGTTTCTCAAAAGAACTTGCCTACAGAACTTCTTTTCATTAATTATTAACAGCTCTAAAGACCTAAGGAGGAGCATATCTGAAGAAATGAGGCGAGAGAAGATGCACTGAGTAGTTGCCTTGAAATACTCCATCCTTGATTGCTGGCAACATTTCCAGACATGCGTGGCCTCGACTTTCCCCATTGCTTTTGTGGGGGAAGGACTGCGTGCCTCACGCCTCCCCGGACAGCTGTGGCAGCACCATTCCTGCAAGGGAGGACCCAGGGGCCCTGCCGAGGGACACCCGAGATGCCTCTTTGAGACTAACTCTCACTCCTGGCAGAGCCCAAGCCTTTTCGTGTTTCAGGTGGGTGATCGAGAGGAGGGCTGCCTGTGTTTCTTAAGAAGACCGAGGTTACTTTATTGTATTGTATTTTTACGGCTGAAGGTGTCAATCAAAGCATTTCAGAAATGTCACTCCACCTCCACAGCGAGGGAAGCCCACACTGCTCTGCTGAGACTCAAACATTCCCAGGTTTCCCTCCACCTCCTCTGCTCTGCAGGCAGATGGGAACCGAAACACGTCGCTTCTGTGTAGCTACGTGTCAACCTCATGTTCCCGGTCCTTGACAGCTGACCATAGAGCAACTGGCCTGCACCTACTAATCACCTACTTTTGTGCAGACGTATCGCCTGGAAAGGGCCCCTCTTTCCAGGGCCCTGCAAATCTGCTCCCATTTTATAGGAGAGGAGACTGAGGCTCGGAAAAGTTAAGGAGCTTCTTCCCCTGGTAAGGGACAGAATGAGCTGGTTGTCTCTAAAACCGGGGCTCTTTTCTTTCGAAAGTAGCCTCAGAAAGCCCATTTTTCTTTTCCTTTCTGCAGAAGTTTCTGCTTCCATTTCCCACCCCCAACACCTTGGGTTTGCATCCAGTGTCTTTGATTGTCTTGAACACAGAGACAACGTGGGGGCAAAGCCATTGTTTTTCTGCTCTTCAGCTACAACCAGGGGGTTTACTTTCTACAGAAAGTTCCAGACATTAAGGGAGACTGAGAATATTTGGACTGTGAAGCCCCAAAATCATATTCTTTGAACCCCATAAAGCGCTCCGCCCACAACAGTAAGTTTGTTAGTCTTGGCAAAGGACGGCAGTCAGCGCAAAAAGCAAAAAAATGTATCTCCGCGTTGCTCAGGTGGGGGTGGGGTCTGCTCCCAGGAACGCACTCTTCTTTTGTTCTCTGTGCCCAGCCCTGGCCCATCTTCACAACTGGAAAACCCAGTATCCTGCACATTCCTCCAAAGTGGTGTCTATCCCTAGATCTGGGTTCTTGGCTTCCTCATGGACCTTTGTGGAAACTGAGTGGAGTCAACGGTGGCCATGAAGCCACCCGCTCTCCCTGCAGGCCACCTTTAGGAAGAGTGGCGATGGGAGGGAAGAGGCTACTGGTAGTGATCAAAGAGCCTTTTGGTTTTTTTGTAGACTAGTGGGCATCCCGGGCTCAGACTCATGAAAAATAACTTTCAAGACCCATTGTGCCCGTTCTATTCGTTCATCCAGACCCAGTGTCACGGGCGATAGCTCTGGACCTTGTAAAGCGGGGCCGCTTTTCTTAAAAAAATAAGTAAATGTCTCCCCAATATTTACATTTTTTTTCTCTTACCTAAGAAGTATTTGGGTCAAAAATTAAAATGGAAACGCTGGTCGTTGTTTCTGAGAGTATGCATGGACTCCGATGGAAAGTGTCACCACGTCCAACCGATAAGAAGATGGGGAGGCACCGTGGACCCTGGTGTTTGCGAAGAGAATTGGTGCCTCTGGTGAGCTCTTCACAGAAAGTCCAGCTCTACCTTCCAGGGACCCCCTGGCTGGATGGCTGCTGTGTTGGCGACAGGGAATTCTGGCCTCTGTGGTCCTTCCTTGTTGACATATGTCATTTTTACCACCCAGAAGCTGGCGACAGTGGAGTTGAGTCCCTCTGGCCTGCCCATTCTGCCAGCTTCTGGAATCTTCCTTGTTTCTCGCTAATACCGATTCTGAAGGACTTAAAATACCGATTTTGAAGGACTTTAAGAAAAAAACACCAGATCCATTTTGCGTTCTCAACAAACAGCTTTTCAAGTGACTGTATTATTTATTCATCAGTATTACATGCGGAGTGCGGTGCCTTGGGTTGCTTGCACAAATAAACGAAAGAAAAGCAATGTTGCTCTAAGTTCCCAATTTATAGCTCTCGGGGAGCCTGGATCGGGTCAGCTGCAGAGCTCTGTCCCCAGCCAGCCAGCGTGTGTCCTTCCACTGTGTCCCTGACTCTGTATCACTCTATCTGCCCGGGATGGACCCACCTAGTCACTCTGTGGGCTCAACAAATATCTCGATCCGTTTTGCAAATGTTTTCAGTTTGGCTAAAACTTAAAACACATTTTTCCCCAAGCACTTTTTCCTCTTCATTTTTAAACTCGTATATTTTAAGGAAAATTTAGCCCATGTGTTTCTCATTATTCCTAATTCATTTGCACTTAACTCATCAAACTGTTGCTTTGCAAAAGCTGTTTGCTTTCCAAGACTCCTGAAGTCCTTTTTCGTACATTCCGCCTCCCGCCAGCCCCCCCCCACCTCTCTCTCTCTCTTTTTTTTTTTTTCCTTCAAAAGCACACTTTTCTTAGACACAGGAAGTTTTGCCCCCAGCAGCGGATCCGCTGGCCTCTTGTAGGAAGACCCGATACGGGTGTGGAGTCAAGCTTCTACCTTGCCATCCTTTCAAGAGCATCTGCCCTCGAGACCTGTGTGGTGCCTCAGCGTGGAAGAATCATTTTCTATTTTCTTGACTCCATAAGAAAACGTCGGGCCCTGGAGGAAAACTCTGGAGTCAGCCATTTTGGGCCTTAATCCCCTATGAACTTGTGGATTGCTCTCTGCGTCTGTAAGATGGGGCTGCCGGGAGTGGCCACGGCCTGCACGGTGGTTGACATACCGTATGCAAGGCAGAGCGACGTGTGACAACGCATAGTGAGTATCTCAGTCTTACTTTCTCAATGTAGCGCGTAGGGCGCCTCCCACCCGGGGTCACACATCTCTCCTCTTGAGGTGCTCAGGACTGTCTTATTTAGGTTACGCCAGAGAAAGGATCCAGAGACCAGGATTCAAGTACAAGTAATTGGTTCGAGAGGGTATCCTAAGAAATTCCAGTGGGGAAGTCGATTGGGGTTCCAGAGCAACGGAACAGACAGGGTATGTGTACATGCGTGGGAAGAGGTTTATTTCAAGGCATTAGCTCACGCAGTTGTAGAGGTTTGGCCGGTCCACACTCTGATGCGGGAGGCCAGCAGGCGAGACTCAGAGTTGCCGAGACTCCAGAACGTGCAAGGGCCTTCTGCTGGGGAACCAGGAAGAGCTGAGGTCGCAGCTGAAGTCCAAGGGCAGTCTGCTGGAGATTGCTTCCTGCTCAGAGAAGGCCCGCCTCTTCTATTCAGGCCTTCCACCGATTAGATGGGACCTGTCCGCATCATGGAGGGCAATTTGCTTTGCTCAAAGCCTAGTGGCTCAAACGTAACTCTTGTCCAAACACGTTTCTCGTGGAAACATCCAGAATGATGTTTGGCTAAATATCTGTGGCCCGGCCAAGTCGACACATGAAATTAACCATCACAGGAAGGAAGACAGAGAAAGGAAAGAAACCAAGACAAGACGTGGTATTAAGCAGATCAGCTGGGAGAGCCACTGGACCTTCATCCCACTGGGGACCCGAGAAGGTGTTGATTGTACCTCAGGGCCACTCCACACGGAGGCATGGGCTGAGGGCCGCTCCCACACTGCGCGGCCCCTGCACTCATGGCCTGTGGCACACGCGGGAGAGTGGCCCTGGCAGCTAGAGAAAGCCCTCAGGGAGAGGAGGCAGGCACCGGTAGTTGAAAGCTGGGCAGGCGTGCAAGGAAGCCGCCTGGGCCCAGAAAACCAGGTGGGACAGCGACAGCACCTGTCATGGGGTCCGTTCACCTTGAAAGATGTCTCTAATTGATCCAGCCAGGCCTCCTTTTTTGTCTCCCGCCTGTGCTTCTCAGAGCGTCAAAGTAAGAAAATAAGCTCCGTTTTTTAGCAGCAGGAAATCGAGGAATAGGCCTTAGAGAGATTCTTTGGGTCTGCTTGGCTATATTAAATTAATGCCGAGAGGGAAGAGACACAGGCAGTGACCGCTGGCCCGAAGTATGCTGTATCCTCACATATGTATGGGGCACAGACAAGCAGTGACATTAGTCCTTTCCAGACTGGCAGGAAGGCCTCACCCTCCCAGAAGAAAGAATAGTTTCATTCAGCCTTGAAAAATAATGAAATACATCTTCAACTCTAATTTCATTACCTCTGAAGCCACTCGAAGCAAACACACGCACACACACAGAGCAAAAAACAAAAGACATAAGAAACATAAAACTTAACTTTTCCCATAGGAAAAGTATATGGCTGATTTTTTTTTTAACTCAAAGTTAAATAATAGAACTTAAAAAAAATACTGTATCTCTACTTCATTCTGAGCTTAGCAAACTCTCTGAGTCAGTTCAGGGTCATATTTTTGTTTGGTTGGTTGGTTTTTAACAGCTTTATTGAGATGTAATTCACACACCATGCAAATCACTCATTTAAAATGTACAATTCAACGGCTTTGAGGATGTTCACAGAGTTGTACAACCTTCAACACAATCAATTTGAGAACATTTTCATCACCCTAAAAAAGAAAGTCATTCCCTACACAAACCATCATCCCATCCAGCCCTAGGCAACCACTAATCTACTTTCTGATTGTCTAGATTTGCCTGTTCTGGAGAGTTCACAAAAGTAGAATCATGTAGTAGTATATGGTTCTTCGTGACTGGCTTTTTTTGACTTTAGCACAGTGTTTTCAAGCTTCATCCACATTGTAGCATGTCTCAGTATTTTATTTGTTGCCAACTGATATTCCATCCTATGGATATACCACATTTTATTTGTCCCTTTATCAGCTGATAGTCATTTGGGTTGTTTCCATTTTTTTTTTTTTGGCCATCATGAAGCATGTTGCCTTAAACATTGGTATACGATTTGCTTTTAAAGTAGTTTTAGAACTAATTTTAGAAATTCATGCAATTTTTTTTTAATTTTTTTTTTTAACGCTTATTTATTTTTGAGACAGAGAGAGACAGAGCATGAACGGGGGAGGGGCAGAGAGAGAGGGAGACACAGAATCGGAAGCAGGCTCCAGGCTCTGAGCCATCAGCCCAGAGCCCGACGCGGGGCTCGAACTTGCGGACCGCGAGATCGTGACCTGAGCTGAAGTCGGACGCTTAACCGACTGAGCCACCCAGGCACCCCGAAATTCATGCAATTTTTAAAAAAATTTATATGTTTCCCCCTCGGTCGTGAATAGATACTATCCACCAGTATGCTTCTAAATGGTCCGGTTTTGTAAGAACAGTAATAAGTCTATTTAAAGCCATAGAACATTTATACGGAGGTAGTGATACATGCAGGAGAACTTGGGAGTTGGGTTTCCTTGAGTCACATTACATTGGATTAATTCATTTATCCGTTAATTCATCAAATATTTATAATGCACCCATTATATTGTTCTAGGTACTGAAGATAAAGCTCAACAAGACAGACCAGGTCTTTCCTTCCTTTTGGTGCGGACAGGCTGGAGTGGGAAGTAACATTATAAAAAGAGTGAACAATTAGATAATTTTTTTTCATGAAGGCTCTAGAGAAAACAAAAAACGGGTTAATGAGATAACAAGTAAGTGATTAGAAATAAGTAACTAGCTTACAGAGGGGTAGAAAACACTTTCTGAAAGGGAGACATCTTTATGGATATTCAAACGATAAGAAAATAAAATTAATCACTTAGAGAGTGTGTAGAGGGAACCCCAATCACAAAGGCAGACGGTGTGGGCCAGCATTGGGGGTTGATCCAAACAACAAGACAGCAAAGGGCAGGAGTTTCTTGACAGGATTATCTACGGCAAATGAAGCCAAATGGGTTTTGTGGTAGGCAGCCTTGTAACATGGCCCTCAATGACCCTGTCTCCTGGCATTCATACCCTCGTGTAATTCCCACCCCCTTGGTGTGGGCCGGATCCGAGGACTCGTTTCTCATGAACAGAACATAGCAAACACGATGTGATACTGATTCTGAGATTAGGTTATAAAAAATCGCCACTTCTGTCTTCCTGGCATTCCCCCTGGCTCTTTCTGTCAACTTGCCCAGTTGGAGAAGGCTATCTGGCAAGGAGATGAAGGCCGCCTTTGGTCAGCAGCCTACAGGGACTGAACTCTGCTAACAACCACGCGAGTGAGCTGGGAAGGGGGCCCTTCTCCTGTCAAGGCTTCGGATGAAACCTCGACCCTGGCTGACACCGTGACTGCAGCCTTGTGAGACCCTGGGACCAAGGACTCCGCTAAACTGCGCCCAGGTTCCTGATTCACTGTGAGATATAATGAATGGCACTGTCTTAAGTCACGAGGTTTTGGAGTAATTTATTATACAACAACAGAAAACTAATTCGGCTCTAATGAAGCATTGACAAGATGCACGTGAGATTTACTGAACTCTGAAGCAGGCAAGATCTGTCCAGGCAGGCTGTACGAGTGATCTCTCTTCATCCATCAGGGACTGTAATTGGTGCTTGGAAGTGCCTGAGATCTGGGGCCCACGGCTTTTCCTTCCAAACAGCTAGAATCCTCACTTGGGAGCCGCCCTCAACATCTGCACCTCTGCATTTTGGTTCTTATAAGCTGGATGAGAAGGGAGACCTATGAGATCTTTTCTTCCCCCACCCACAAGTGAAATCACAGTGAAATACCACATTGGATCTATTCCTTCAAAACACTAAGGAACATCATAAGAGGAAAATGTAGAAACAGAGGTCTTTCATACACGTGTGTGTGTGTGTGTGTGTGTGTGTGTGTCTGTGAATCTGTGTGCACCTGAGAAGAAGAAATGGGTCTGTGCACATGTGTGTGTTTCACTGTTTTCTCAAACATATTTAGTCTGCCTTTCCAACCACCCTCCCTGCCAGATGTTGACGCCTCAGTTCTGGCTCCAGAAATGAGAAGACCAACGTGATACAAACAAATTTCACGCAACAAGGCAGAGTCAGCTCCGCCCAAAGTCAGAAGTGACCCTTTACCCAAAGATCCAAGCAATACACTGCCATTTGCTGCACGGCTGCCCAGGGATCTAGTTTAGCGCGACATCTAACATGCATTTCTGGCTTTGGTATTGTTTCAATTACTAGACCATTCACATCTCAGCTGACACATGCAATGAAGCCTGCTCCTTGCCTGGTACATAATTTAAGGTAAAAAGAAAAGAGGGTGTGTTTCATCGTGGTCTATCATATCTTTGTCTTTTGTTCTGGGAGGGATTTGCATACCTAAAGGGAAATGGCCTCTTTAATTTCTTTCCCTTCTCCTAATCAGCTGAGGCCTATTAAGAAGCACTCTGTATCCTGTAATCAGACAATTTATACAGCATGCACCCTTAGGCAACAGCTATTATAAACAAGCTGGAGAAATCCTTTACAATAAATGATTAGCATGGGAAGACACCATTCATAATTAATTTTTTTTCTGTTTTTGTTGGCAGATGGTCCGAGGCATCCAAGCATGACCTATTGCCCACGTCTTTATTCTGAATAGAGCAGGGCAGCCTTGGGAAAATGCTGCTGCTCAGCTAGCTCACTTGAAAAAAATAACATAGCCCCTCCTCCTCCCGGTGTTCAAGGCTTGTAAAAGGCTTTAGGGAAGGGTGTCTAATGGATCACAGGGCTGTACCTATTGGTCCTTTCCCTGCCTTGCTAATTACAGGTTGTTATAACCCTCATGGTAGATCGGTTGCATTAAGGGGCCCAGTCCTTCAGCCCCTTTGCCACGTAGCTTTGTCGCGCTCTCTCGCGCCCAGTCTGGAATCTGCCGTGTGACTTGCTTTGGCCAATGGAATGTTAGCAGTTATGATGCGCGCTGGGGCTTGACTCCCACTTTGTGTGATTAGACTTGCTGCCTCTTACCCTCCACTGTGGCCACGTGAGCATAGGCGTTCGTGATAGATGATGACAGACACACGAAATAGAGCAATCACTTCCCTCACCTCTGCTGAGACCTTTCTTAGCTGGGTCAGCAGCTAGCCACCAGCAGCCATGTGAGCGAGCCCACCCAAGATCAGCTGAGCCCGGTCCAGATCAATGCAACCCTGCAGGCTTGTTAGCTCAGGAAAGTTGTATTGTCGTAGGCTTACAATACAGAGGTTTCATGGTTTTTTTTTTTTTTTAATGTTTATTTTTAAGGGAGAGACGGACAGAGCGTGAGTGGGGGAGGGGCAGAGAGAGAAGGAGCCACAGAATCCGAAGCAGATTCCAGACTCTGAGCGTCAGCACAGAGCCTGATGCGGGGCTCGAACTCACAAACTGGGAGATCATGACCTGAGCCGAAGGCAGACCCTTCACTGACCGAGCCACCCAGGCGCCCCTTGTGGTTTTCAATTACGTGGCATTATCGTGGCCATTGAGGATTGGTAAAAAATTGGTAGATTTGGGGATGGAAAAATAGGACGTGGAGACCCATGAGACTAAGCCTCCACATATGGGTGGCAGTCGTATTGATCACAAGAGACTCCAACTTCAACTGATAGGAAAGTTAGAGTAGTTTTGGACTAGTGATAAGTGCCTGTACCATACAAACGTGTGTGTGCACACAGGCTTCTCAAGGAGAAGTGGGGGCGGCTGCCACAATGTCACCCATCGGTACCTTAGAAAAGGAATAGGATTTTCTCATGTTTAGTTAACTCCCGACCATTCTTCAAGATCCGTTTCCCAAATTCCCAACCCCCAGGGACTCCTTTTACCTTTTCTTTACATAGGTTTAGCTTTTGTGAAGCTTTACTGAGGTATAATTGACAAACAAAATAGTAGAATTTCTGAAATGTACAATGCGATGCTTTGATGTACCTACATGTTGTGAAGGGACCCCAGTTCCCCAGGGAGTTAACACATCCATCACCTCACTCATTTACTTACCTTTTGTGTATGGATGAGAACATGTAAGTTCTCCTTTCAGTAAATTTCAATCATACACCATAATGGGGTCAACTAGTCGCCCCCTTGTACATGAGTCTAACGTTATACCTTAGATCTTCAGACCTTATTTATTTTATAAATGAAACGTTGTAGCCTTTTACCAACATCTCCTTATTCTCCACTCCCCCACCCCTCAGCTCCCGGCAACCACTTTTCTCCTAGTTCTATAAATACAACTTTCTTTTTTTTTTTTTTTATTTTTTTTTTAACGTTTATTTATTTTTGAGACAGAGAGAGACAGAGCATGAATGGGGGAGGGTCAGAGAGAGAGGGAGACACAGAATCCGAAGCGGGCTCCAGGCTCCGAGCTGTCAGCCCAGAGCCCGACGCGGGGCTCGAACTCCCGGACCGCGAGATCGTGACCTGAGCCGAAGTCGGACGCTTAACCGACTGAGCCACCAAGGCGCCTCCCCCTTTTTTTTAATTTTTGTTTTTTAATGTTTATTTATTTTTGAGACAATTATTTTTCATTTCTTGAGGAACCTCTGTACTGTTTTCTACAGGGGCTGTACCAGTTTACAACGCCACCAACAGTCCTTTCTCCTCATCCTTGCCAGCATTTGCTGTCTCTGTCTTTTTGATAATAGACCTTCTAACTGATGTAAGGAGGCAACTTATTGTAGTTTTGATTTGCATTTTCCTGATGATTAGTGACGTTGAGACTCTTTCCATGTATCTGTTGGCCATTTGTATGTCTTCTTTGGAGAAATGTCTATTCAGTCCCTTTGCCCATTTCTTTTTTCTTTATAATTTTTTTAAACATTTATTTATTTATTTATTTATTTATTTATTTATTTAGAGAGCGTGCATTACCTGCTGAAGGGGCAGAGAGAGGGGAGAGAGAGAATCCCAAGCCGGCTCCACACTGTCAGCACAGAGCCCAATGCAGGGCTTGATCTCACGAACCATAACATCACGACCCAAGCTGAAATCAGGGGTTGGATGCTTAACCGACTGAGCCACCCCGGCGCCCCACCTTTGCCCACTTCTTAATTGAGTTATTTGCTATTTCAGTATTGAGTTGTAGAAGTTCCTTGTATATTTTGGATATAGATTTGGGCATCAAATCTAAAAAAATCTTTGCCGAGACCAACATCAGAGAATTTATCCCCTATGTTTTCTTCTGGGAGTTTTATGCTTTCAAGTCTCACATTCAAGTCTAATCCATGTAGAGTGGATTTTTGTATGTGTTGTAAGATAGAGGTCCAGTTTCATTGTTTTGCTTTATTGAAGAAAATGTCTTTTTCCCATTGTGTATTTTTGGCTTTTTTGTTATAAATTTATTGATCATATATATGTGGGTTTATTTCTGGGCTGTCTGCTCTGTTCCATTTATCTATGTGTCTGTTTATATGCCAATACCATACTGTTTGTATTACTATAACTTTTCATACAGTTTGAAATCAGAAAGTATGTTGCTTTGAGCTTTTTCTCAAGATTTCCTTGGCTATTCAGGGTCTTTTGTAGTTTCATACAGGTTTTAAGATTTTTTTTTCCATTTCCGTGAAAAAATGTCTTTTGCATTTTGACAAGTATTGCATTGAATCCATAGATCGCCTTGGATAGTACGAACATCTTAAGAACACAAAGTTGTACAATCCGTGAACTCGGAATGTCTTACATTTGTTTGTGTCTTCAATTTCTTTCATCAATGCCTTATAGTTTTCAGAGAGCTTTCATCTCATTGGTCAAATTTTTCTGATGCTGTTATAAATGGAATTGCTTAATTAATTTCTATTTCTGAGAGTTTGTTGATGGTACATAGAAATGCAACTGATTTTTGTATATCGATTTTGTATCCTGAAACTTGACTGAAATTGCCTATTAGTTCTAACAGTGTTTTGGTGGGGTCTTTAAGGTTTTCTCTATATAATGTCATGTCATCTGCAAATAGAAATTATTACACTTCTTCCTTTCTGAACTGAATGCCTTGTATTTCCTTTTTCTTCCCTGACTATGATGTTAATTGTGGGCTTGTCATACATGACCTTTATTATGTTGAGTTTGTTCCCTCAATACCCAGTTTGTTGTGTTTTTATCATGAAAGAATGTTGAATTTTGTCAAATGCTTTTTCTGCTTCTGTGACGATTACATAATTTTTATCCTTCACTTTGTTAACATGATGTATCACATTGATTGATTTGCAGAATTCAAACCATCATTGTACCCCTGGAATAAAACCTGGTGTATAAATAATATAAATAAAAATACCTCTGGTATATTAAAATACATTTTCATGTATTGTTGAATTTTGTTTGGTAATATTTTGTGGAGAATTTTCACATCTACATTCATCAAGGGTATTGGCCTGTAATTTTCTTTTTTTGTAAATGTCTTTACCTGGCTTTGGTACCAGGGCAATTCTGGCCTCATGAAATGAGTCTAGAAATGTTTCCTCCTCTTCTATTTTTTGGAAGATTTTGAGATGGGTTGGCGTTCATTCCTCTTTAACTGTTTGGTAGAATTCACTAGTGAAGCCATCCGGTCCTGGAATTTTCTTTGTGGGAAAGATTTTTGATTACTGATTCAATCTCCAGACTAGTAACTGGTCTATTCAGATCTTATATTTCTTTATGATTCATCTGGGTAAGTGGTATATTTCTAGGAATTTATCCATTTCTTCTACATCATCCGATTATGATCCTTTGTATTTCTGTGCTATCAATTGCAATGTGTCCTCTTTTACTTACAACTTTATTGGAGACCTCTCTCTTTTTTTCTTGGTAAGTTGAATTTTTCTATTTTGTTAATCTTTAAAAAAAAAGTAGCTCCTAGTTTCACTGATATTTTCTATTGTCTTTATAGCCTCCATTTCATTTATACCCCTTCTGATCTTGGTTATTTCTTTCCTTCTGCTAATTTTTGACTAAGTTTGTTCTCCTTTTTTCTACTCTCTTGGGGTATTGAGTTAGGTCGTTTATTTGAGATTTTTTTGTTTTTCATAATGTAGACTTTCATCTCTATGAACTTCCCTTTAGAACTACATTTCCGCATCCCATACATTTTGATACATTGTGTTTTATTTTCATTTGTCTCAAGATATTTTTTGCTTCTCTTTTGATCCCTTCTTTGACCCATTGGCTGTTCAGGAGCATGTTGTTTAATCTCCAGATATTTATGAATTTTGTAGTTTTCTTCTCATAATTGATTTCTAGTTTCACACCACCATGGTCAGAAAAGATGCTTGATATAATTTCAGCTTTTAAATTGATTAAGACTTGTTTTGTGGCCTAACACAGAATCTGACTTTAAGAATGTTCCATTTGTGAGGGGCGCCTGGGTGGCCCAGTCGTTTAAGTGACTGACTCCTGATTTCAGCTCAGGTCACGATCTCACAGTTCTTAAAATTTTTTTTTAACATTTTTAAATTTATTTTTGAGAGAGAGAGAGAGAGAGAGAGAGAGACCAGGGGAGAGACAGAAAGAGAGGGAAACACAGAAACCAAAGCAGGCTCCAGGCTCTGTCAGCACAGAGCCCCATCCAGGGCTCAATGATCTCATGGTTCTTAAGTTTGAGCCCCATGTTGGGCTCTGTGCTGACTGTGTGCTTGGGATTCTCTCTCTCTCCCTCTCTCTGTGCCCCTTCCCTGCTTGCTCATTTGCTCTCTCTCAAAATAAATAAATAAACATTAAAAAAAGAATGTTCCATCGGTGTTGAGAATAACATGTATTCTGCTGCTATTGGATGGAATGTTCTGCATGTCAGGTCCAGCTGGTCTAGCTGTAGTTTAAGTCTCATGATTTCATATTGATTTCCTTTGTGGATAATCTATCCATTGTTGAAAGCGGAATGTTAAACTCAGCTGTTACTGTATTGCTGTCAATTTCTCCCTTGAGATCTGTTAATGTTTCCTTTATATATTTAGGTGATTTTTGTTGGGTGCACAAATATTCACACATGTTATATTCTCTGAATGAATGGACCCCTTTATCATTACACAATGACTTTCTTTATCTCTTGTTACAGTCTTTAGGTTGAAATCTATTTTGCCTGATAGAAGCATAGTTACCACTACTTTCTTTTGGTTTCCCTGTTCATGGAATTTCTTTTACCTTGCCTTCACTTTCAGTCTGTGTGAGTATCTTTACTTTAGAGCTGCAGTGAGTATCTTGTGGGCAGCATATTGGTGTTTTTTTAAAATCCATCAGTTTCCGTATGTCTTTTGATTGGATTTTTAGTCCACTTTCATTTAAAGTAACTATTGATAGGCATGGTCTTACTATTGCCATTTTGCTAATTGTTTTCCAGTTGTTTTGTGATTCTTCTCATCCTCTATTTCTTCTTCTTCTTCTTCTTCTTCTTCTTCTTCTTCTTCTCTCTCTTTGTGGTATGATGATTTTTGTAATGGTAGGATTTAACTATTTTCTGTTTACATACTCCTTTCTCTCTTCTATATCTATTACAGGCTTTTGCTTTGTGGCTACTATGAGGCTTACGTAAAACACATTTCTAAAGTTCTTTTAAAGCTGATAACAACTACACTTTGAATGCATACAAAAGCTCTATATTTTTATGCTCCCTTCCCATAGCTCATATTTTTTTGTGTCACAATGTGCATCTTTCTACATTGTGTATTCATTAGCAAGTTATTGTATGGCTATTTTTAATACTTTGTCTTTTAATCTTTATACTACTGTTGTAAGTGATCTACTCAGCACCATTACATTAAAGTGTCTGAATTTAACGATATATTTGCCATTATTAGTGGATTTTGAACTCTCATCTTTTCCTGTTATTAATTAGCACCATTTTGGTTCGGGTTGAAGAACTCCCTTAACATTTCCTATAAGGCCAGTTTATTGTTGTCAGCCTTTGTTTGTCTCTTTATCTTCCTTCAGTTCAGAAGGATGATTTAGCTGGGTAGAGTATTCCTGGTTGGCAGATTTTTCTTTCAGCATTTTTGAGTATAGCATCCCACTTCCCCGTGGCCTGCTTGGTTTCTGTGTATAAAATTTAATGATAGTCTTTGGAGGTTTCCTTGTGCAACACAAGGAGTTGCTTCTCTTTTGCTGCTTTTTGTTTTTAAAGTTTTTTAAAGTTTATTTATTCTTGAGAGAGAGAGAGAGAGAGAGAGAGACAGAGAGAGCATGAACGGGGAAGGGGCAGAGTGAGAGAGGGACATAGAATCTGAAACAGACTCCAGGCTCTGAGCTGTCAGCACAGAGCTCAATGCGGGGCTCGAATTCACGAGCGGTGAGATCGTGACCAGAGTTGAAGTCGGACCCTTAACTGGCTGAGCCACACAGGTGCCCCTCTTTTGCTGCTTTTAGATTCTTTCCCTACCTTTAATTTTTGAACACTTTTAAAATAATTTGTCTCAGTGTGGCTGTCTTTGGATTCAACTTATTTGGTAATTTATGGGTTTTCTGGACCTATCTCCGCTTCTTTTTATCCCTTTTTGTTCTTTTTACTCGTCTGATTATTGGATGAATTCTACTGTCTTATCTTTAAATTTGCTGGGTCTATATCTTAATAAATGGAAACAATAATGTGTTTTATCTTAAATTTAGAAAGAATTTCGGTTAAATGCAATAACTTGCTAACTCTTAGAATAAACAAAGAATGAATCAAAAGAAAGAATTTTTGCCATAATCTTTTTCAATAACTTCTTTCTCCTAACCATTTACTTGTATTAAAATGCCATAGGGTTGCCTGGCTGGCTCAGTCAGTAGAATGTGTGACCCTTGGTCCTGGGGTCATGAGTTCAAGCCCCATGATGGGGGTAGAGATTGCTTAAATCAATCAACTTTAAGAAAAAAATTAAAAGAATAAAATGGCATCAAAAACCCATTTTTAGAGAAAATATTTGAAAGCTGATACCTTCTTCTTGATGTAGTTTGTTGTTAAACCCTTCTACTGAGTTTTTCAGTTCAGTTATTGTATTCTTCAGCACCATAATTTCTGTTTGGTGCTTTTTAAGTATGTTCTATCCCTTTGTTGAAATTCTCACTTGTTCGTTCAGTTCCTCTATTAATTTTCCAGACAAGTCTTAATTCTTGTAACAGTTCTGTGACAAATGTAGGGTATGGTTAGTTTTCATTTGGTTGTAATTGACATAAAATCTGACTCAAGATAGCTTAGGCTATTAGCTGAGGCTAACCTGTGAATTTGTAGATAGAAATGGCTTTAGACATGAAATGATCCAAGAGTCAGGTGGCGTGACCCAAATGTGTCATACTTTCTCTGGTGAGGTTCCAGATCTCCAAGACCCTCTCTTTGTAGTAAATAGTTCTACTAGTTTCAAGCTCTACACCTCAGGGAACCACACCAAGTGGAAAAGACTTTACACCCTTGCTGACCCAGCCTGAGTTTTACATCTGTTGGATTGTGTCACCAATGTTGGGGCCAGCTCATACTATGAACTTCTCTTCCCAGCTCCAAGTTCAGGGACGTCATGTTGGTAGTTCAAAGTCAGCCACGGTGGGAGTATTTACACTACAGAAATTAGCAATAGCGACAAAAAAGCACCTTAATTACTCATAAAACCAGTTGTTACCCACTTACACACTCTTTTTATACCCATCTTCGAATCAGTCACTAGAAAGATGGGTTTAACCTATTCACAGGTCTTCCCTAGGTGCTAAAACTGGGGATCATTCTCCCTCAAATTATATGCCTAAAAATAATAGGATATTTTAAAGGATTTTAAAGTCATAGGATGATGACTCAAGATATATTCAGGGCACGTTTACCAAGAAAAGGGGGGCAAAAGATGTTAGCCTCAAACAACAAGCATCATGGGTAGAAGCCAAAAATACCAGTTTCATTTTTCGGATAAGACAATTGAGATGTAAATGATGCTTAAGGTTTCACACAAGGAAGTGCTCTATCTGGCACTAGAATCCAATTCTTCGGAGTTGGCAAATTCAATGTTCTTTTTCCTACACTTACTCTTCTTACCTGACCTTCCAAGGCTCCACCCAAGCCGGAGAGAATCAAAGCTGGGAATAACATGATTACTTTCTTACCACATTCTTTACCAAACGATGTGCAGATAAGATAGCACGGAGGTACCACGGGTGGATGCTGGAGGATTCCTCTGCCTCCAATTCTCCACTGACATTAAACTCAGACCAGCCTCCCTTCTCCTTTCTTTTTCTTATTTTTTTTTCTGCAAGTTCTGTGCCCAGGATAGATTTAGATATATGTATCCCCCCCCCCCCTCCAGGAGTTCATCTGATTTGGCACATTTGTTTGGAAAGAAAATAAGTGGGCATTGGGACTGGGCTCCATGAGTAAAATGAACGTTGGATTCTGGGAAGAGCCAGCTTGTTCCTAGGAAATGTAATTTCTAAAAAGAAATTGGCATTGGATTTACCTTTGGTAGCTGGGTTCCAAAGCTCTCTTCTATTACGTTACTCTTGACCATGGAGTGAACATTGTTGCCAGGGATGTAAAATTTGTTGCACCGTGTGGTCACTCATCATTTCTTGCCCTGGCAGACATTGTTTATCAATTTGGACACTGACACAGCTCAGAATTGGACTAAGACTTCTTGAGTTGATTCCCTAGGCAACCACTACCAACTGATCTTGGTGATAAAAGCTGTTCCAGCTTCTTTTGCTTTTATGGTCTGTACTTTCCAATTAACTTTTGGTATATTTACCACCATTTGAATTTTTGTAACATTTGATAATGTAGCACTCAGTTATATTGTTATATTGTCTTTTTTCTTGATTCATGTGAGTTAAACATTGTTTCTCCCAAACAGTTGAAGTTCCCAGGGTGCTTGAACTGTGTTTTATATCACTTTGTAATCTTCCTAATGTCGAGATGGGTACAGACTAGGTGCTCAATAAATACTTGGCTGATTAATTACCCGAGGAATTAGGATTAATCACCTAAGGGAATCCTTGGTTGATTAGCCTAAGGAATCCAATAAAACAGAGGGCGAGGAACACTTTAACTTGCATGGACCTATCAAAGTAAAGCTTTGGACTATAGATGGTTTCAGTAGTTTAAGTCAACTTGCAAACCTTCATTACTTGCTCGGAGTTTATGAACACCTTTACTGTAGGCACAGGAATGTATTGATAATTAACATGGTCTCTACCCTCAGGGAGTCAATGACTCAGTCGCGAAGACAAGAAGGATTTGCATAATCCTCAGAAATGTAGAAATATGAGAGTGCCTTGAAGAGAAAGGACTGAGATTGATGGAGGGGGCTGGCCAGCTTAACCGCTGAGCACTTGAAGTGGAAAGTAGCAGCGGGAAGTTCTTCCATGATGCTGCCCTCCAAGATAGCAAGAAGGAATCTAATGCCAGTGGAATAGAAAATATTCTTTTGGAATGACACTGCCATATCTAAGGGACCTTTGACTTTACATGAAATGACTAATGCATGAGGACAATAACATTTTCATCTCGGGTATTCCTTTCTGGTTCACTCATGCAAGCTTGCCATAAATGTTTCCTTGGGCTTTCGCATCTTTTCGTATTCGTTCGCACCGATCTGTCAGCAAAGGAGCATCTTGGGCCGAAGGTGTTGTTACACTGCGGCCCCGGAAGCCTGACCCGCTTGAAAGCCTGCAATTTGCAATGCATGTCACCCGTGCTGTTCTAGCCAGATCCCCTCCTTCCACCTGCCCTGCGTCAACCAGAGTCTCTCTCGTGAGAACCACCATCAGGCTGTGGAGCTGTTTTGCCTCAAAATGCAGACAGCTGGAGGTACGTGGGTTTGCACTCCCCGTGGGTCAGCCCTTAGCCGACTGGGACAAGTCTGTGGGAGCCTAGAGATCTCTTGACTCCTGTAGGAACACACTCTCGGCCATCCCTCCGTAGGATCAGACTAAAGCTGGGACCTGAAGTCATACCCTAATGTATGTTTCCCCCCCATTCTTGTCCTGCTCCCCCCACTTTCTGGACAATTTCTAAAGGGAGCAATTACTTCATCCAGTACTTAAACACAAACTCCATGCCAGGGTCTGCATATTCCAAGTTCCCACGCTACCCACTCTAAAACAGAATGTTGGGGGTTTTCTCAGATATAAAATATTGATTAATGGATATTAAACAAAACTCTAATTATAGAGTTTATTATTATATGGCTGATTATTGTATTTTTATGTTCATTTTTGAGAGAGAGACAGAGAGCAGGGGAGGTGCAGAGAGAGAGGGAGACACAGAATAAGCAGGCTCCAGGCTCTGAGCTGTCAGCACAGAGCCCGACGCGGGGCTCGAACTCACGGACCACAAGATCATGACCTGAGCCGAAGTCGGACGCTCAACCAACTGAGCCACCCAGGCGCCCCAATGTGGTTGATTATTTTAAGCAACTACGCATGGGTCAAATATTTGGGGATGGGGATTAACAGGTGGCCTGTGCACCAATCTTAGAAACGTTATTTTTGCCTCTGCAAGAATAATTTTTTCTCACAGAGTTCACGCTGAAAGCCACAACAAGTTCAGTGGTTTTCCACGTTATTCGATTTTCAAAACTATTTTAAGCAATGAAATCCCTTTAAAGGCACAAATGGGCAGACGCTGAGTCCGTAACACAGATCAGCCCAGAACTGTCCTGTTGGATGCAGATCGAGAGCCTGGACCCCCGCCTGCTTCCGTTCCTTCACTCTGCCCTAGGGCCGCAGCAAGTGCGGGAGGAAAAACGACTGGCCAAATCCCCCAATTTCACTTTATAAGTGGAGAAACCAAAGCCCTGAGAGGCTGAGGACTCGCCCGAGGCCACAGAAGCAGCGCTGGGCGGCGGCACCTGGCGTTAAATGCAATTTCCCACATTCTCTGATCAGAACTGCTTCCACTCACTTCTATTAGCTATTGAAAGGAGATTAATTATCCTGTTATCTCAGGGGTCTCCTAGAGTTCTGTGTGAGTGGAAGAGAAAAAAAGATAGATGGGCTTTTTTTTTTTTTTTCCCCCTTCGCTAGGTTGCTTGCTTGGTACGCCTGTGGACTCCACTTTTGGGGAACAGAAAGCAGATTCCGCTTGTCTGATGTATTACCAAAGTATTGCACCGCTTTAAAAGTGGCTGAAGGAAATGTTTTTTTTTTTTTTTTTTTTTTTTTTTTTTTTTTCCTGGCACAGTAGAAGGCTTAGTATGAACCCAGCCTTTAGAATTGTGTGAGAATAGTTCACTGGGACTGGGACGGAACAAAGAGTCAACCCAACAGTGGGAATAACCAAGAAAGACTTTGCTTATTTGTCAAAGCAGCTGATTGCAGTGACTGAGCCCACTGTTTCCCGTCACTTAGCTGTTCTCCCTAATGCCCTAGTGGGATGTGTCTCCATCCACTCTCATTCTTTACCCAGCCTTCTGCTGCTGGGACGAGTCACACTGGGTCAGTCCCAAAGAGAGTGTCCTTGCTGGTCCACTGTGGCTTTCTCTGATCGTTAGCCAAACTACAGGACTTCCCTCTTGCCATAAGCTGCTGGAGGTTTGGATGGGCTGAATTTTACACAATGGTTTCATTCCTGAAACAAACAAATAATGCAACTAGGCGCTTGGGGGGACAAAGGAACAGTGTCTCCCTTGGCTGACTTGGGAATGGGGGCTATTGTCCCTAGGGGAGATGGCAATCAGGTGAGGCCACGGGGAGCAGGGACTGGGTCCAGGGTGGCTCTCTGGATCTCAGTGGAAGGATTTGGGGGATCTGTCCTCAGATCGCCGGCTCTGTGCTCCTTCTGGCCTCTCCCCGCTATCCCTGGCCTGCCACTCCACACACGTGTCCTTGCTTTGCGTCACGCCTTCCGCTTCCTCAGTCTTCACATCCCATCCCTTTGCCTTGCCCGTGGCTCTTCAGGATACAGCCTCTGCTTGCAGCATTTGACCTTCAGTCCCGCTTTCTGGAAACAAAGGTCTATTTAAACACAGAGTAACTTGTTCCTCAAAGAAGCTCTCGGCAAAAGCAAGATGAAGAGCCCTTTCGGAAACCAAACGTTACCCACGGGCGGAGGTGATCATTCTGATGTGGTCCCAAATGGGACATCCGTGTACTCTAGAGAAGCCTTGGCGTGGTCCAGATGATGGCCGTGAAAGTGTCTGAGCATCCGAGCACTCGGAGTGCCGAAGAAACAGCTGAGGGGGGCGCCTTCACTACGGGAAGTAAGGGCTCAAGAATAAAACGCCCTGGACAAAGAGTGAGGAGACCCAGGTTCTAAAATGGACTCCTCGGGGTTTCGGAAACCATGAGCGTGTTACTAGGTCTTTGGAAGCATTTTGTGCACGGAATGGGAGATGGTCTCCCTACACTCTCTCATCTTTCTCTTCCCCCCCGTGCACTTCTGTAATGATGAACATTTTGGTCCATCACATCATGAGAGCAGATGTGACATCCCTAACTCTACCAAATTAAAAAGATTTTCCACCTGATTACCCATTGGGTACCAAATGCCAATCACTTGAGAAGTCTCAGACGAGACATCCATTAGAGCAGACAGAGGCTGATTCGTGGCTCTTCAAAGAGTGTCCACCCACACAGGCAAGATGTTTCTTTGGAAGGCGTTCATTTAAAAGAGACACACACATGCACGCACCCCACGGGGTTACTCCTCCACCGGCCTGACCTTCGGTCTTATCTCTTCTACTGAGGCAAGAGTTCAATCCAAGGTCCAAGGGGGCTGGTTAGAAAAGACTCTCCCTGATCTCTCGGCCCCTGGGTTTTGGTGGGAGCCTGGCCTTTTGCTTCCGGACTCTGGAAGAACTTTGCTAACTAGGCCCAGGTCTGAGCCCTGACTGAATTCACCCTGTGACTTAGTGAAGGTCATGTAAAAGGAAAAGTCACCTAGCATCCCTAAGAGCTGGGAGCGGATGCTCTGGGTGGGTTATTCTGGAAGGGGCTTAAGCCTCACGAGAGGAGGGAGGAGGAACAGTGAGAATCACAGAACTCGGAACAGGGAAATGGATTTTCCCCTCCGGGGACAAAAAAGCAACAGGCCTCGGTGGGAGGCTGAGGCTCGTGGAAGGCTGGGCAGGGAAGCATTGTGTGGTTTGGGAACGCCGCCTGCGATTAGAGGAAGATCAAACCCCTTCAGCCTGGGGAAGTGCCAAGCCAGAGGGACGAGGTCAACGTGGAACCTCCGCTGTGTGCAGCTCTACGCAGAGCCAGTCAAGCACCTTCACTGTTCTAAGGGCCCTCGGAAGCCACGGTCTCCACCGTCTTCTCCCACAGAAACACAGAGGAGGGAAGGGACACCTCCGAAGCCATGTACACATCCACGGTGAAGCCAGGGCTAGAACCCTCCGAGTTGCGTCTTACTAAGAATGAGGTGTTGCTTTAGATCGGAGAAGGACAAATCTCTGACTTCAGAACCCAGAGAAAGAACCAGTCCCTCTTGGCTGGATCCTGTGATCGGCTAACCCCAAGTCGTGTTTCCATCGGGTATGGTGCAATGGAGGCAGCGCAGAGCTTTGCCGCAGCATATTCTGTTGGTCCCACAAGTAGAGTTTCTGAGTAAAATAATTTCATCGATTTTCTATGGCTTTAATCGCAATGCAAAGTAGCTAGAGTTCCGACTAGCTTCGCCAAAAAGGGGGTTTTTGTTGACACATGCACCCGCACCAAGATAAAGATTAGAGGCCCCTTGGAGCCTCAGAGATGACGGGATGCCAGAAACCACATAGGCCAGGAGGCTTTCAAGCCCCTCTGCATGACGGTTCTATTTCGTCAGGGTAGTCTTCCCATGGTCCCTGGCTCCTCCTAATCTCACATCTCAGGGCTGCGTCCCTGAAGAAAACTCCGATGTCCTCCCTTAGCTCCAGATCAAAAAATCCCAGGCGTGGTCACCCAACATGGGTCCCTGCCTACGTCTCTCCTTTGACGAGCCCCTCCCTTCCGCAGAGGGGAGATGTTGATTGGCGAGTGTCTACAGCTCCCGCGTTCTCCTGCTGGTAGAGCCCGTCCTATCCTGGGCAGGCTGCATATTTAGGCTTTAGAACAAACCTATGGGAAACGTTTCCTTTTTCATGTCATCTCTGATCAGTTGCCGGTGGCTACCCTCAGGGCCCTCCTGAAGGAGGTCTATGACCGGCAAGAGACGCAGTGCAGCGACTGATCCGTAATGTCGCTCCCGGTGTGCGAAGGCGGAGCGACAGCCTGAAGGCCACACGCTTGTCATCCCTGTGCAAGGGGTCTTAAGGCTGCCTAACCCAAACCGGGGGTACAAGGTGCATCAGATGGGACCTCTGCTTCCAGAATCAAGTGAAAGAGCCAGATCGTTGGGAGACTAATTACAACAAAGTGACAAGAGCGCCACGGACAATGCCACGGACACGGGTAAGGAAGAGAGTTGGCAAAGGAGAAAAAGCAATGTTTCCTGTGGCATAGCCATGTGTCCGTGATCCATGCTGCCCTGAGGGAGGGATGGATAAATAATCATATGATGGCTGTCTTTTTCCCTCCAACACATTTACATGTCTAACGATGCTTCCCTCAGGTTAGTGGTGAAATCGTAGCCCGTTGTCCAAATACACCCACCAGATAAGAGATTATCCAGAAGTGCTCTCTGAAGAGATGACGGGGTGACATCCCCCTGTGATTATTTTCTGTAAATGAGCCATTTGGAGTTACTGAGGGCTGTGGCACACGTTTTCAATTTACATTTTAAATACTACTCTAATGAAGGGGTTAAAGATTACCAGGATGGTGTCATTCATTAGAACACGACGCACTGGTTTCTGCTCCCTCTAATCTTCCCCCCGTCAGAAATCAGACACACAACCTTGGAGAAGTCACCGATCCCCTCCTTCGATAACGATTCTGACGAGGCAGCTGACGCAGGTCAGGGTCAAGCCCTTCTTCATAGCGCCAGGCACATACCAGTGCTCAAAAAAGGTGCTCAGGAAAGGACGGTTACCAAACATCAAGACTTCCATAAGCTCGTGTGCGTTGAGAGTAGGCTCCTCAAAAATACGTCAGATGTGCCGGCCAGGGGCCCAGGGGACCAGCCTCACACTACCTACGTCCAGGTAGGAAATCTGTTGTTGAGTCCAGGCTCACCTCTTTGGTAAGCTCAGGGGAAGAGATCAAGCTATGATTTTTTGATTTTTACCTAGACGAGAGAAACGAGAGTCTGTCCTGGGCAAATCTGCCCCTTTCTGCACTTTGACCAGGTTAGGAAAACTCATTAAGTCCTGGTTGGTTGGCCGCGAGGTCCGGGAGCCCCCGTGGGGGTCCCACCGCTCCCAATACCAGCCACACCACCAAAGCTGGGTGCAATTCTCCCAGGAGCGCAGTGGGTGAAAGGCAGGTGGGCAGGATGGTGGCCGAGCAGGGTCCCGGGGACCCAGCTGTGTGAGGCACATGGGCCAGAGCACCTCCCCCTGGGCTTGGCCAACACCACCACGCATTTGGCCCTGGGCCTGTTTTCCCCTTAAAATTCTAGGCCAAGTGTTTTCAGGAGAATTTAACCCACATGTTTCTTATCCACTTTTATTCATTAGCATTCAGCTCATAAAAACGCTGTTTCCAAAGAGGTGATAGTTGGCCAAGAACCACTCTTTTCTTTATTCCTTTTTCCTTCCTCTTCCTTCTCTTCCTTCTCCTTGTGAGTCGTCTTGCTTAGAAAAAGAAACCACTTGTCTCCCTCCGGATTTGCCTAAATATCTAAGACCAAATGCCCAAGCTGGCTTGGACGTTAGTGTCCACCGACGTGCATAAGTGCTAAGCGACTCCTTCAGGAAAAAGCTGGAAGCAGTGATGCTATTCAGTGTTCGCTCTGTTAATGCCACCACAGGGGACACTTAGGATAATGCTACTTGTCACGGCACAGTATTAGTCATCTTGATGACTCATTTGAGGGTGGGGGTAGAGCAGGTGGTTGGAAGAATGCTCTTTAACATACAGTTTCGGGAAATTGGGGGTTAGGGTGCGTGTCTTCTGACTCTTGAGGTCCTAAAGGATCTCCTCCTGACATCATAGCCCTGAACTCTGAATCGGGATCAGCCCATCTTATGGCCTCCTGGACCACTACCCTGGTATGGGGTCCTGCAAAATGTACAGAGCACTCCAGGATACATTTAAGGGACAGAGGGGGGCAGCTGCCACCCTATCCACTGCAGGGAGTGGAAACAAAGGAAAGGCTGGGCAAGGTCTAACGCCTTTTTTAACACGGTGAACGTGCCCTCCGATAGATGCCATCCTTCAACTGCCTTACGAAACGACTTTTCCTCCCTCCGTTGGGGAGGAGCGAGGAGTGGGGAGGCAGAGAACCGGGCTGGAGGACGCCCATGATCCCGGCAAAAGGTGAGGGAGAGATCTCCTCTCCCTTGCGTTTAACATTCTAGAGTGATTTTTTTTCCCCCAGTGAAGACAAGACCATACTCTTTCCTTCTCTTCTGTTCCTCATGGTACATATATCGGGGTCCCATCAACAAGAGACGCGGAATGGAAGTTTGGTTATATTGGATAACACTTCAGTCTGTCTCTTGGAAAATACAGGGGAGCACACGGGTTTAAGGTTAGTGTCACGATTTGAAGCATGGGGCCGGAGTTCTTTCCGCAAAGTGGTTTAAGTTCAAGTGGGATGTTCTGGAGGCCAGCTCCTCCTCCAGCTTGTCCTGTGAGGTCGGGAAGAATTCTGCACCACGCCTCAGGAGACCTGAGTTGGAGAACTGGCTCTGCCCGACTTCCTGACTGGGAGATGGCACCAAGATGCTTCCTTTCTCTTGGCCTCGTTTCCACCATGGCGACCCATAGAACGTTACAGATCACCTAGCGCGGTTTACCTCATTTTACAGATGAGAGACTAATTATTATTTTCGCAACTTAGAAACAGATGCTTAGATCCTTTAGGAAGTCAGTAGGCACAGCAGGTCGAGCAGGGGTCTCCGGAGTCATACCGCCTGGGTTCAAATCCCGCTTCGGTCAATTACTGGCAGTGTGACCCTAGGCAGGCTACTTTATCTCTCTGAGCCTCCGTTGCGTCATCTGAGAAGCAGGATAACAACAACAGTCTACCACACAGACTCAGAAAAGTCGTCAA